>NC_092707.1:231037981-231356036 GCF_047496885.1 Scyliorhinus torazame | reverse complement strand
TGTATCTGTACAGATGGTTACACACACTGGGTGTGATTGGGTGTATCTGTACAGATGGTTACACACACTGGACAGGATTGGGTGTATCTGTACAGGTGGTTAAACACACTGGGTATGATTGGGTGTATCTGTACAGGTGGTTACACACACTGGGTGTGATTGGGTGTATCTGTACAGATGGTTACACACACTGTGTAGGATTGGGTGTATCTGTACAGATGGTTACACACACTGTGTAGGATTGGGTGTATCTGTACAGATGGTTACACACACTGGGTGTGATTGGGTGTATCTGTACAGAAGGTTACACACACTGGGTGCGATTGGGTGTATCTGTACAGGTGGTTACACACTGGGTGTGATTGGGTGTATCTGTACAGATGGTTACACACACTGGGTGTATCTGTACAGATGGTTACACACACTGGGTAGGATTGGGTGTATCTGTACAGGTGGTTACACACACTGGGTGTCATTGGGTGTACCTGTGCAGGTGGTTACACACACTGGGTGAGGTTGGGTGTATCAGTACAGATGGTTACACACACTGGTTAAGATTGGGTGTATCTGTACAGATGGTTACACACACAAGGGTGAGGTTGGCTATATCTGTACTGATGGTTACACACACTGGGTGTGATTGGGTGTATCTGTACAGGTGGTTACACACACTGGGTGTGAATGGGTGAATCTGTACAGGTGGTTACACACACTGCGTGTGATTGGGTGTATCTGTACAGATGGTTACACACACTGGGTGTGATTGGGTGTATCTGTACAGATGGTTACACACACTGGGTGTGATTGGGTGTATCTGTACAGATGGTTACACACATTGGGTGTGATTGGGTGTATCTATACAGATGGTCAGACACACTGGGTGTGATTGGGTGTATCTGTACAGGTGGTTACACACACTGGGTGTGATTGGGTGTATCTGTACAGATAGTTACACACACTGGGTGTGATTGGGTGTATCTGTACAGATGGTTACACACATTGGGTGAGGTTGGGTGTATCTGTACAGATGGTTACATACACTGGGTGTGATTGGGTGAATCTGTACAGGTGGTTACACACACTGGGTGTGATTGGGTGAATCTGTACAGGTGGTTACACACACTGGGTGTGATTGGGTGTATCTGTACAGGTGGTTACATACACTGGGTGTGATTGGGTGAATCTGTACAGGTGGTTACACACACTGGGTGTGATTGGGTGTATCTGTACAGATGGTTACACACATTGGGTGAGGTTGGGTGTATCTGTACAGATGGTTACACACACTGGGTGTGATTGGGTGTATCTGTACAGGTGGTTACACACACTGGGTGAGGTTGGCTATATCTGTACAGATGGTTACACACACTGGGTGTGATTGGGTGTATCTGTACAGGTGGTTACACACACTGGGTGAGGTTGGCTATATCTGTACAGATGGTTACACACACTGGGTGTGATTGGGTGTATCTGTACAGGTGGTTACACACACTGGGTGAGGTTGGCTATATCTGTACAGATGGTTACACACACTGGGTGTGATTGGGTGTATCTGTACAGGTGGTTACACACACTGGGTGAGGTTGGCTATATCTGTACAGATGGTTACACACACTGGGTGTGATTGGGTGTATCTGTACAGGTGGTTACACACACTGGGTATGATTGGGTGTATCTGTACAGATGGTTACACACATTGGGTGAGGTTGGGTGTATCTGTACAGATGGTTACACACACTGGGTGTGATTGGGTGTATCTGTACAGGTGGTTACACACACTGGGTGAGGTTGGCTATATCTGTACAGATGGTTACACACACTGGGTGTGATTGGGTGTATTTGTACAGGTGGTTACACACACTGGGTGAGGTTGGCTATATCTGTACAGATGGTTACACACACTGGGTGTGATTGGGTGTATCTGTACAGGTGGTTACATACACTGGGTGTGATTGGGTGAATCTGTACAGGTGGTTACACACACTGGGTGTGATTGGGTGTATCTGTACAGATGGTCAGACACACTGGGTGTGATTGGGTGTATCTGTACAGGTGGTTACACACACTGGGTGTGATTGGGTGTATCTGTACAGATAGTTACACACACTGGGTATGATTGGGTGTATCTGTACAGATGGTTACACACATTGGGTGAGGTTGGGTGAATCTGTACAGATGGTTACACACACTGGGTATGATTGGGTGTATCTGTACAGATGGTTACACACATTGGGTGAGGTTGGGTATATCTGTACAGATGGTTACACACACTGGGTGTGATTGGGTGTATCTGTACAGATGGTTACACTCACTGGGTGTGATTGGGTGTATCTGTACAGGTGGTTACACACACTGGGTGTGATTGGGTGTATCTGTACAGATAGTTACACACACTGGGTGTGATTGGGTGTATCTGTACAGATGGTTACACACATTGGGTGAGGTTGGGTGTATCTGTACAGATGGCTACACACACTGAGTGTGATTGGGTGTATCTGTACAGATGGTTACACACACTGGGTGTGATTGGGTGTATCTGTACAGGTGGTTACACACACTGGGTGAGGTTGGGTGTATCTGTACAAGTGGTTACACACACTGGGTGTATCTGTACAGCTGGTTACACACACTGGGTGTGAATGGGTGTATCTGTACAGGTGGTTACACACACTGGGTGTGATTGGATGTATCTGTACAGGTGGTTACACACACTGGGTGAGGTTGGGGGTATCTGTACAGATGGTTACACACACTGGGTAGGATTGGGTGTATCTGTACAGATGGTTACACACACTGGGTGTGATTGGGTGTATTTGTACAGGTGGTTACACACACTGGGTGTGGTTGGGTCTATCTGTACAGATGGTTACACACACTGGGTGTGATTGCGTGTCTCATGCAGATGGTTACACACACTGGGTGTGATTGGGTGTATCTGTGCAGATGGTTACACACACTGGGTGTGATTGGTTGTATCTGTACAGGTGGTTACACACACTGGGTGTGATTGGGTGTATCTGTACAGATGGTTACACACACTGGGTGTGATTGGGTGTATCTGTACAGATGGTTACACACACTGGGTGTGATTGGGTGTATCTGTACAGGTGGTTAAACACACTGGGTGTGATTGGGCGTATCTGTACAGGTGGTTACACACACTGGGTGTGATTGCGTGTCTCATGCAGATGATTACACACACTGGGTGTGATTGGGTGTATCTGTGCAGATGGTTACACACACTGGGTGTGATTGGGTGTATCTGTACAGATGGTTACACACACTGGGTGTGATTGGGTGTATCTGTGCAGATGGTTACACACACTGGGTGTGATTGGGTGTATCTGTAGAGCTGATTACACACACTGGGTGTGGTTGGGTGTATCAGTACAGATGGTCACACACACTGGGTGTGATTGGGTGTATCTGTGCAGGTGGGTACACACACTGGGTGTGATTGGGTATATCTGTACAGATGGTTACGCTCACTGGCTAGGATTGGGTGTATCTGTACAGGTGGTTACACACACTGGGTGAGGTTGGGTGTATCTGTACAGGTGGTTACACACTGGGTGTGATTGGGTGTATCTGTACTGATAGTTGGACATGCTGGGTAGGATTCGGTGTATCTGTACAGGTGGTTCCACACACTGGGTGAGGTTGGGTGTATCCGTACAGGTGATTACACACTGGGTGTGATTGGGTGTATCTGTACAGATGGTTACACACACTGGGTAGGATTGGGTGTATCTGTAAAGGTGGTTACACTCACTGTGTGTGATTGGGTGTACCTGTGCAGGTGGTTACACACACTGGGAGTGATTGGGTGTATCTGTACAGATGGTTACACACACTGGATAGGATTGGGTGTATCTGTACAGGTGGTTAAACACACTGGGTGTGATTGTGTGTATCTGTACAGGTGGTTACACACACTGGGTGTGATTGGGTGTATCTGTACAGATGGTTGGACACACCAGGTGTGATTGGGTGTATCTGTACAGATGGTTACACACACTGGGTGTGATTGGGTGTATCTGTACAGAAGGTTACACACACTGGGTGTGATTGGGTGTATCTGTACAGGTGGTTACACACTGGGTGTGATTGGGTGTATCTGTACAGATGGTTACACACACTGGGTGTATCTGTACAGATGGTTACACACACTGGGTAGGATTGGGTGTATCTGTCCAGGTGGGTACACACACTGGGTGTGACTGGGTGTACCTGTGCAGGTGGTTACACACACTGGGTGAGGTTGGGTGTATCTGTACAGATGGTTACACACACTGGTTAAGATTGCGTGTATCTGTCCAGATGCTTACACACACTGGGTAGGATTGGGTGAATCTTTACAGATGGTTACACACACTGGGTGAGGTTGGCTATATCTGTACAGATGGTTACACACACTGGGTGTGATTGGCTGTATCTGTACCGGTGGTTACACACACTGGGTGTTATTGGCTGAATCTGTACAGTGGTTACACACACTGGGTGTGATTGGGGGTATCTGTACAGATGGTTACACACACTGGGTGTGATTGGGTGTATCTGTGCAGATGGTAACACACACTGGGTGTGATTGGGTGTATCTGTACAGATGGTTACACACACTGGGTGTGATTGGGTGTATCTGTACAGATGGTCAGACACACTGGGTGTGATTGGGTGTATCTGTACAGGTGGTTACCCACACTGGGTGTGATTGGGTGTATCTGTACAGATGGTTACACACACTGGGTGTGATTGGGTGTATCTGTACAGATGGTTACACACACTGGGTGTGATTGGGTGTATCTGTACAGGTGGTTACACACACTTGGTGAGGTTGGCTATATCTGTACAGATGGTTACACACACTGAATGTGATTGGGTGTATCTGTACAGGTGGTTACACACACTGGGTGTGATTGGGTGAATCTGTACAGGTAGTTACACACACTGGGTGTGATTGGGTGTATCTGTACAGATGGTTACACACACTGGGTGTGATTGGGTGTATCTGTACTGATAGTTGGACATGCTGGGTAGGATTCGGTGTATCTTTACAGGTGGTTCCACACACTGGGTGAGGTTGGGTGTATCTGTACAGGTGATTACACACTGGGTGTGATTGGGTGTATCTGTACAGATGGTTACACACACTGGGTAGGATTGGGTGTATCTGTAAAGGTGGTTACACTCACTGTGTGTGATTGGGTGTACCTGTGCAGGTGGTTACACACACTGGGTGTGATTGGGTGTATCTGTACAGATGGTTACACACACTGGGTGTGATTGGGTGTATCTGTACAGATGGTTGGACACACTGGGTGTGATTGGGTGTATCTGTACAGATGGTTACACACACTGGGCAGGATTGGGTGTATCTGTACAGATGGTTACACACACTGGGTGTGATTGGGTGTATCTGTACAGAAGGTTACACACACTGGGTGTGATTGGGTGTATCTGTACAGGTGGTTACACACTGGGTGTGATTGGGTGTATCTGTACAGATGGTTACACACACTGGGTGTATCTGTACAGATGGTTACACACACTGGGTAGGATTGGGTGTATCTGTACAGGTGGGTACACACACTGGGTGTGACTGGGTGTACCTGTGCAGGTGGTTACACACACTGGGTAAGGTTGGGTGTATCTGTACAGATGGTTACACACACTGGTTAAGATTGGGTGTATCTGTCCAGATGGTTACACACACTGGGTAGGATTGGGTGAATCTGTACAGATGGTTACACACACTGGGTGAGGTTGGCTATATCTGTAAAGATGGTTACACACACTGGGTGTGATTGGCTGTATCTGTACAGGTGGTTACACACACTGGGTGTGATTGGGTGAATCTGTACAGGTGGTTACACACACTGGGTGTGATTGGGTGTATCTGTACAGATGGTTACACACACTGGGTGTGATTGGGTGTATCTGTGCAGATGGTTACACACACTGGGTGTGATTGGGTGTATCTGTACAGTTGGTTACACACACTGGGTGTGATTGGGTGTATCTGTACAGATGGTCAGACACACTGGGTGTGATTGGGTGTATCTGTACAGGTGGTTACACACACTGGGTGTGATTGGGTGTATCTGTACAGATGGTTACACACACTGGGTGTGATTGGGTGTATCTGTACAGATGGTTACACACACTGGGTGTGATTGGGTGTATCTCTACAGGTGGTTACACACACTTGGTGAGGTTGGCTATATCTGTACAGATGGTTATACACACTGAATGTGATTGGGTGTATCTGTACAGGTGGTTACACACACTGGGTGTGATTGGGTGTATCTGTACAGATGGTTAGACACACTGGGTGTGATTGGGTGTATCTGTACAGGTGGTTACACACACTGGGTGTGAATGGGTGAATCTGTACAGGTGGTTACACACACTGGGTGTGATTGGGTGTATCTGTACAGATGGTTACACACACTGGGTGTGATTGGGTGTATCTGTACAGATGGTTACACACACTGGGTGTGATTGGATGTATCTGTACAGATGGTTACACACATTTGGTGTGATTGGGTGTATCTGTACAGATGGTCAGACACACTGGGTGTGATTGGGTGTATCTGTACAGGTGGTTACACACACTGGGTATGATTAGGTGTATCTGTACAGATGGTTACACACATTGGGTGAGGTTGGGTATGTCTGTACAGATGGTTACACACACTGGGTGTGATTGGGTGTATCTGTACAGATGGTCAGACACACTGGGTGTGATTGGGTGTATCTGTACAGGTGGTTACACACACTGGGTATGATTAGGTGTATCTGTACAGATGGTTACACACATTGGGTGAGGTTGGGTATGTCTGTACAGATGGTTACACACACTGGGTGTGATTGGGTGTATCTGTACAGATGGTTACACTCACTGGGTGTGATTGGGTGTATCTGTACAGATGGTTACACACACTGGGTGTGATTGGGTGTATCTGTACAGGTGGTTACATACACTGGGTGTGATTGGGTGAATCTGTACAGGTGGTTACACACACTGGTTGTGATTGGGTGTATCTGTACAGATGGTTACACACACTGGGTGTGATTGGGTGTATCTGTACAGATGGTCAGACACACTAGGTGTTATTGGGTGTATCTGTACAGGTGGTTACACACACTGGGTGTGATTGGGTGTATCTGTACAGATAGTTACACGCACTGGGTGTGATTGGGTGTATCTGTACAGATGGTTACACACTTTGGGTGAGGTTGGGTGTATCTGTACAGATGGTTACACACACTGGGTATGATTGGGTGTATCTGTACAGATGGTTACACACACTGGGTGTGATTGGGTCTATCTGTACAGGTGGTTACACACACTGGGTGAGGTTGGGTGTATCTGTACAAGTGGTTACACACACTGGGTGTATCTGTACAGGTGGTTACACACACTGGGTGTGAATGGGTGTATCTGTACAGGTGGTTACACACACTGGGTGTGATTGGATGTATCTGTACAGGTGGTTACACACACTGGGTGAGGTTGGGTGTATCTGTACAGATGGTTACACACACTGGGTAGGATTGGGTGTATCTGTACAGATGGTTACACACACTGGGTGTGATTGGGTGTATTTGTACAGGTGGTTACACACACTGGGTGTGGTTGGGTCTATCTGTACAGATGGTTACACACACTGGGTGTGATTGTGTGTCTCATGCAGATGGTTACACAGACTGGGTGTGATTGGGTGTATCTGTACAGGTGGTTACACAGACTGGGTGTGATTGGGTGTATCTGTGCAGATGGTTACACACACTGGGTGTGATTGGGTGTATCTGTGCAGATGGTTGCACACACTGGGTGTGATTGGGTGTATCTGTACAGATGGTTACACACACTGGGTGTGATTGGGTGTATCTGTACTGATGGTTACACACACTGGGTGTGATTGGGTGTATCTGTGCAGATGGTTACACATACTGGGTGTGATTGGCCGTATCTGTACAGGTGGTTACACACACTGGGTGTGATTGGGCGTATCTGTACAGGTGGTTACACACACTGGGTGTGATTGCGTGTCTCATGCAGATGGTTACACACACTGGGTGTGATTGGGTGTATCTGTGCAGATGGTTACACACACTGGGTGCGATTGGGTGTATCTGTACAGCTGATTACACACACTGGGTGTGGTTGGGTGTATCAGTACAGATGGTCACACACACTGGGTGTGATTGGGTGTATCTGTACAGGTGGGTACACACACTGGGTGTGATTGGGTATATCTGTACAGATGGTTACGCACACTGGCTAGGATTGGGTGTATCTGTACAGGTGGTTACACACACTGGGTGAGGTTGGGTGTATCTGTACAGGTGGTTACACACTGGGTGTGATTGGGTGTATCTGTACTGATAGTTGGACATGCTGGGTAGGATTCGGTGTATCTGTACAGGTGGTTACACTCACTGTGTGGGATTGGGTGTACCTGTGCAGGTGGTTACACACACTGGGTGTGATTGGGTGTATCTGTACAGATGGTTGGACACACTGGGTGTGATTGGGTGTATCTGTACAGATGGTTACACACACTGGGTAGGATTGGGTGTATCTGTACAGATGGTTACACACACTGGGTGTGATTGGGTGTATCTGTACAGAAGGTTACACACACTGGGTGTGATTGGGTGTATCTGTACAGGTGGTTACACACTGGGTGTGATTGGATGTATCTGTACAGATGGTTACACACACTGGGTGTATCTGTACAGCTGGTTACACACGCTGGGTAGGATTGGGTGTATCTGTACAGGTGGGTACACACACTGGGTGTGACTGGGTGTACCTGTGCAGGTGGTTACACACACTGGGTGAGGTTGGGTGTATCTGTACAGAAGGTTACACACACTGGGTGAGGTTGGGTGTATCTGTACAGAAGGTTACACACACTGGTTAAGATTGGGTGTATCTGTCCAGATGGTTACACACACTGGGTAGGATTGGGTGAATCTGTACAGATGGTTACACACACTGGGTGAGGTTGGCTATATCTGTACAGATGGTTACACACACTGGGTAGGATTGGGTGAATCTGTACAGATGGTTACACACACTGGGTGAGGTTGGCTATATCTGTACAGGTGGTTACACACACTGGGTGAGGTTGGCTATATCTGTACAGATGGTTACACACACTGGGTGTGATTGGCTCTATCTGTACAGGTGGTTACACACACTGGGTGTGATTGGGTGAATCTGTACAGGTGGTTACACACACTGGGTGTGATTGGGTGTATCTGTACAGATGGTTACACACACTGGGTGTGATTGGGTGTATCTGTACAGGTGGTTACATACACTGGGTGTGATTGGGTGAATCTGTACAGGTGGTTACACACACTGGGTGTGATTGGGAGTATCTGTACAGGTGGTTACACACACTGGGTGTGATTGGGAGTATCTTTACAGATGGTTACACACACTGGGTGTATCTGTACAGATGGTCAGACACACTAGGTGTTATTGGGTGTATCTGTACAGGTGGTTACACACACTGGGTGTGATTGGGTGTATCTGTACAGATAGTTACACACACTGGGT
Source organism: Scyliorhinus torazame (assembly GCF_047496885.1). Lineage (NCBI taxonomy): Eukaryota > Metazoa > Chordata > Chondrichthyes > Carcharhiniformes > Scyliorhinidae > Scyliorhinus > Scyliorhinus torazame. The sequence continues at coordinate 231,346,459 of NC_092707.1, read as the reverse complement.
GTGATTGGGTGTATCTGTACAGATGGTTACACACTTTGGGTGAGGTTGGGTGTATCTGTACAGATGGTTACACACACTGGGTATGATTGGGTGTATCTGTACAGATGGTTACACACACTGGGTGTGATTGGGTGTATCTGTACTGGTGGTTACACACACTGGGTGAGGTTGGGTGTATCTGTACAAGTGGTTACACACACTGGGTGTATCTGTACAGGTGGTTACACACACTGGGTGTGAATGGGTGTATCTGTACAGGTGGTTACACACACTGGGTGTGATTGGATGTATCTGTACAGGTGGTTACACACACTGGGTGAGGTTGGGTGTATCTGTACAGATGGTTAAACACACTGGGTAGGATTGGGTGTATCCGTACAGATGGTTACACACACTGGGTGTGATTGGGTGTATTTGTACAGGTGGTTACACACACTGGGTGTGATTGCGTGTCTCATGCAGATGGTTACACACACTGGGTGTGATTGGGTGTATCTGTAATGGTGGTTACACAGACTGGGTGTGATTGGGTGTATCTGTGCAGATGGTTACACACACTGGGTGTGATTGGGTGTATCTGTGCAGATGGTTACACACACTGGGTGTGATTGGGTGTATCTGTACAGGTGGTTACGCACACTGGGTGTGATTGGGTGTATCTGTACAGATGGTTACACACACTGGGTGTGATTGGGTGTATCTGTACAGATGGTTACACACACTGGGTGTGGTTGGGTGTATCAGTACAGATGGTCACACACGCTGGGTGTGATTGGGTATATCTGTACAGATGGTTACGCACACTGGCTAGGATTGGGTGTATCTGTACAGGTGGTTACACACACTGGGTGAGGTTGGGTGTATCTGTACAGGTGGTTACACACTGGGTGTGATTGGGTGTATCTGTACTGATAGTTGGACATGCTGGGTAGGATTCGGTGTATCTGTACAGGTGGTTACACTCACTGTGTGTGATTGGGTGTACCTGTGCAGGTGGTTACACACACTGGGTGTGATTGGGGGTATCTGTACAGATGGTTACACACACTGGATAGGATTGGGTGTATCTGTACAGGTGGTTAAACACACTGGGTGTGATTGGGTGTATCTGTACAGGTGGTTACACACACTGGGTGTGATTGGGTGTATCTGTACAGATGGTTGGACACACTGGGTGTGATTGGGTGTATCTGTACAGATGGTTACACACACTGGGTAGGATTGGGTGTATCTGTACAGATGGTTACACACACTGGGTGTGATTGGGTGTATCTGTACAGAAGGTTACACACACTGGGTGTGATTGGGTGTATCTGTACAGGTGGTTACACACTGGGTGTGATTGGATGTATCTGTACAGATGGTTACACACACTGGGTGTATCTGTACAGCTGGTTACACACACTGGGTAGGATTGGGTGTATCTGTACAGGTGGGTACACACACTGGGTGTGACTGGGTGTACCTGTGCAGGTGGTTACACACACTGGGTGAGGTTGGGTGTATCTGTACAGAAGGTTACACACACTGGGTGAGGTTGGGTGTATCTGTACAGAAGGTTACACAGACTGGTTAAGATTGGGTGCATCTGTCCAGATGGTTACACACACTGGGTGAGGTTGGCTATATCTGTACAGATGGTTACACACACTGGGTGTGATTGGCTCTATCTGTACAGGTGGTTACACACACTGGGTAGGATTGGGTGAATCTGTACAGATGGTTACACACACTGGGTGAGGTTGGCTATATCTGTACAGATGGTTACACACACTGGGTGTGATTGGCTCTATCTGTACAGGTGGTTACACACACTGGGTGTGATTGGGTGAATCTGTACAGGTGGTTACACACACTGGGTGTGATTGGGTGTATCTGTACAGATGGTTACACACACTGGGTGTGATTGGGTGTATCTGTGCAGATGGTTACACACACTGGGTGTGATTGGGTGTATCTGTACAGATGGTTACACACACTGGGTGTGATTGGGTGTATCTGTACAGATGGTCAGACACACTGGGTGTGATTGGGTGTATCTGTACAGGTGGTTACACACACTGCGTGTGATTGGGTGTATCTGTACAGATGGTTACACACACTGGGTGTGATTGGGTGTATCTGTACAGATGGTTACACACACTGGGTGTGATTGGGTGTATCTGTACAGGTGATTACACACACTTGGTGAGGTTGGCTATATCTGTACAGATGGTTACACACACTGAATGTGATTGGCTGTATCTGTACAGGTGGTTACACACACTGGGTGTGATTGGGTGAATCTGTACAGGTGGTTACACACACTGGGTGTAATTGGGTGTATCTGTACAGATAGTTACACACACTGCGTGTGATTGCGTGTATCTGTACAGATGGTTACACACTGGGTGTGATTGGGTGTATCTGTACTGATAGTTGGACATGCTGGGTAGGATTCGGTGTATCTGTACAGGTGGTTCCACACACTGGGTGAGGTTGGGTGTATCTGTACAGGTGATTACACACTGGGTGTGATTGGGTGTATCTGTACAGACGGTTACACACACTGGGTAGGATTGGGTGTATCTGTAAAGGTGGTTACACTCACTGTGTGTGATCGGGTGTACCTGTGCAGGTGGTTACACACACTGGGTGTGATTGGGTGTATCTGTACAGATGGTTACACACACTGGGTAGGATTGGGTGTATCTGTACAGGTGGTTAAACACACTGGGTGTGATTGGGTGTATCTGTACAGGTGGTTACACACACTGGGTGTGATTCGGTGTATCTGTACAGATGGTTGGACACACTGGGTGTGATTGGGTGTATCTGTACAGATGGTTACACACACTGGGTAGGATTGGGTGTATCTGTACAGATGGTTACACACACTGGGTGTGATTGGGTGTATCTGTACAGAAGGTTACACACACTTGGTGTGATTGGGTGTATCTGTACAGGTGGTTACACACTGGGTGTGATTGGGTGTATCTGTACAGATGGTACTCACACTTGGTGTATCTGTACAGAAGGTTACACACACTGGTTAAGATTGGGTGTATCTGTCCAGATGGTTACACACACTGGGTAGGATTGGGTGAATCTGTACAGATGGTTACACACACTGGGTGAGGTTGGCTATATCTATACAGATGGTTACACACACTGGGTGTGATTGGCTCTATCTGTACAGGTGGTTACACACACTGGGTGTGATTGGGTGAATCTGTACAGGTGGTTACACACACTGGGTGTGATTGGGTGTATCTGTACAGATGGTTACACACACTGGGTGTGATTGGGTGTATCTGTGCAGATGGTTACACACACTGGGTGTGATTGGGTGTATCTGTACAGATGGTTACACACACTGGTGTGATTGGGTGTATCTGTACAGATGGTCAGACACACTGGGTGTGATTGGGTGTATCTGTACAGGTGGTTACACACACTGGGTGTGATTGGGTGTATCTGTACAGATGGTTACACACACTGGGTGTGATTGGGTGTATCTGTACAGATGGTTACACACACTGAATGTGATTGGGTGTATCTGTACAGGTGGTTACACACACTGGGTGTGATTGGGTGAATCTGTACAGGTGGTTACACACACTGGGTGTGATTGGGTGTATCTGTACAGATGGTTACACACACTGGGTGTGATTGGGTGTATCTGCACAGATGGTCAGACACACTGGGTGTGATTGGGTGTATCTGTACAGGTGGTTACACACACTGGGTGTGATTTGGTGTATCTGTACAGATAGTTACACACACTGCGTGTGATTGCGTGTATCTGTACAGATGGTTACACACTGGGTGTGATTGGGTGTATCTGTACTGATAGTTGGACATGCTGGGTAGGATTCGGTGTATCTGTACAGGTGGTTCCACACACTGGGTGAGGTTGGGTGTATCTGTACAGGTGATTACACACTGGGTGTGATTGGGTGTATCTGTACAGACGGTTACACACACTGGGTAGGATTGGGTGCATCTGTAAAGGTGGTTACACTCACTGTGTGTGATTGGGTGTACCTGTGCAGGTGGTTACACACACTGGGTGTGATTGGGGGTATCTGTACAGATGGTTACACACACTGGATAGGATTGGGTGTATCTGTACAGGTGGTTAAACACACTGGGTGTGATTGGGTGTATCTGTACAGGTGGTTACACACACTGGGTGTGATTGGGTGTATCTGTACAGATGGTTGGACACACTGGGTGTGATTGGGTGTATCTGTACAGATGGTTACACACACTGGGTAGGATTGGGTGTATCTGTACAGATGGTTACACACACTGGGTGTGATTGGGTGTATCTGTACAGAAGGTTACACACACTGGGTGTGATTGGGTGTATCTGTACAGGTTGTTACACACTGGGTGTGATTGGATGTATCTGTACAGATGGTTACACACACTGGGTGTATCTGTACAGCTGGTTACACACACTGGGTAGGATTGGGTGTATCTGTACAGATAGTTACACACACTGGGTGTGATTGGGTGTATCTGTACAGATGGTTACACACTTTGGGTGAGGTTGGGTGTATCTGTACAGATGGTTACACACACTGGGTATGATTGGGTGTATCTGTACAGATGGTTACACACACTGGGTGTGATTGGGTGTATCTGTACTGGTGGTTACACACACTGGGTGAGGTTGGGTGTATCTGTACAAGTGGTTACACACACTGGGTGTATCTGTACAGGTGGTTACACACACTGGGTGTGAATGGGTGTATCTGTACAGGTGGTTACACACACTGGGTGTGATTGGATGTATCTGTACAGGTGGTTACACACACTGGGTGAGGTTGGGTGTATCTGTACAGATGGTTAAACACACTGGGTAGGATTGGGTGTATCTGTACAGATGGTTACACACACTGGGTGTGATTGGGTGTATTTGTACAGGTGGTTACACACACTGGGTGTGATTGCGTGTCTCATGCAGATGGTTACACACACTGGGTGTGATTGGGTGTATCTGTAATGGTGGTTACACAGACTGGGTGTGATTGGGTGTATCTGTGCAGAAGGTTACACACACTGGGTGTGATTGGGTGTATCTGTGCAGATGGTTACACACACTGGGTGTGATTGGGTGTATCTGTACAGGTGGTTACGCACACTGGGTGTGATTGGGTGTATCTGTACAGATGGTTACACACACTGGGTGTGATTGGGTGTATCTGTACAGATGGTTACACACACTGGGTGTGGTTGGGTGTATCAGTACAGATGGTCACACACGCTGGGTGTGATTGGGTATATCTGTACAGATGGTTACGCACACTGGCTAGGATTGGGTGTATCTGTACAGGTGGTTACACACACTGGGTGAGGTTGGGTGTATCTGTACAGGTGGTTACAGACTGGGTGTGATTGGGTGTATCTGTACTGATAGTTGGACATGCTGGGTAGGATTCGGTGTATCTGTACAGGTGGTTACACTCACTGTGTGTGATTGGGTGTACCTGTGCAGGTGGTTACACACACTGGGTGTGATTGGGGGTATCTGTACAGATGGTTACACACACTGGATAGGATTGGGTGTATCTGTACAGGTGGTTAAACACACTGGGTGTGATTGGGTGTATCTGTACAGGTGGTTACACACACTGGGTGTGATTGGGTGTATCTGTACAGATGGTTGGACACACTGGGTGTGATTGGGTGTATCTGTACAGATGGTTACACACACTGGGTAGGATTGGGTGTATCTGTACAGATGGTTACACACACTGGGTGTGATTGGGTGTATCTGTACAGAAGGTTACACACACTGGGTGTGATTGGGTGTATCTGTACAGGTGGTTACACACTGGGTGTGATTGGATGTATCTGTACAGATGGTTACACACACTGGGTGTATCTGTACAGCTGGTTACACACACTGGGTAGGATTGGGTGTATCTGTACAGGTGGGTACACACACTGGGTGTGACTGGGTGTACCTGTGCAGGTGGTTACACACACTGGGTGAGGTTGGGTGTATCTGTACAGAAGGTTACACACACTGGGTGAGGTTGGGTGTATCTGTACAGAAGGTTACACAGACTGGTTAAGATTGGGTGCATCTGTCCAGATGGTTACACACACTGGGTGAGGTTGGCTATATCTGTACAGATGGTTACACACACTGGGTGTGATTGGCTCTATCTGTACAGGTGGTTACACACTCTGGGTAGGATTGGGTGAATCTGTACAGATGGTTACACACACTGGGTGAGGTTGGCTATATCTGTACAGATGGTTACACACACTGGGTGTGATTGGCTCTATCTGTACAGGTGGTTACACACACTGGGTGTGATTGGGTGAATCTGTACAGGTGGTTACACACACTGGGTGTGATTGGGTGTATCTGTACAGATGGTTACACACACTGGGTGAGGTTGGCTATATCTATACAGATGGTTACACACACTGGGTGTGATTGGCTCTATCTGTACAGGTGGTTACACACACTGGGTGTGATTGGGTGAATCTGTACAGGTGGTTACACACACTGGGTGTGATTGGGTGTATCTGTACAGATGGTTACACACACTGGGTGTGATTGGGTGTATCTGTGCAGATGGTTACACACACTGGGTGTGATTGGGTGTATCTGTACAGATGGTTACACACACTGGTGTGATTGGGTGTATCTGTACAGATGGTCAGACACACTGGGTGTGATTGGGTGTATCTGTACAGGTGGTTACACACACTGGGTGTGATTGGGTGTATCTGTACAGATGGTTACACACACTGGGTGTGATTGGGTGTATCTGTACAGATGGTTACACACACTGAATGTGATTGGGTGTATCTGTACAGGTGGTTACACACACTGGGTGTGATTGGGTGAATCTGTACAGGTGGTTACACACACTGGGTGTGATTGGGTGTATCTGTACAGATGGTTACACACACTGGGTGTGATTGGGTGTATCTGCACAGATGGTCAGACACACTGGGTGTGATTGGGTGTATCTGTACAGGTGGTTACACACACTGGGTGTGATTTGGTGTATCTGTACAGATAGTTACACACACTGCGTGTGATTGCGTGTATCTGTACAGATGGTTACACACTGGGTGTGATTGGGTGTATCTGTACTGATAGTTGGACATGCTGGGTAGGATTCGGTGTATCTGTACAGGTGGTTCCACACACTGGGTGAGGTTGGGTGTATCTGTACAGGTGATTACACACTGGGTGTGATTGGGTGTATCTGTACAGACGGTTACACACACTGGGTAGGATTGGGTGCATCTGTAAAGGTGGTTACACTCACTGTGTGTGATTGGGTGTACCTGTGCAGGTGGTTACACACACTGGGTGTGATTGGGGGTATCTGTACAGATGGTTACACACACTGGATAGGATTGGGTGTATCTGTACAGGTGGTTAAACACACTGGGTGTGATTGGGTGTATCTGTACAGGTGGTTACACACACTGGGTGTGATTGGGTGTATCTGTACAGATGGTTGGACACACTGGGTGTGATTGGGTGTATCTGTACAGATGGTTACACACACTGGGTAGGATTGGGTGTATCTGTACAGATGGTTACACACACTGGGTGTGATTGGGTGTATCTGTACAGAAGGTTACACACACTGGGTGTGATTGGGTGTATCTGTACAGGTTGTTACACACTGGGTGTGATTGGATGTATCTGTACAGATGGTTACACACACTGGGTGTATCTGTACAGCTGGTTACACACACTGGGTAGGATTGGGTGTATCTGTACAGATAGTTACACACACTGGGTGTGATTGGGTGTATCTGTACAGATGGTTACACACTTTGGGTGAGGTTGGGTGTATCTGTACAGATGGTTACACACACTGGGTATGATTGGGTGTATCTGTACAGATGGTTACACACACTGGGTGTGATTGGGTGTATCTGTACTGGTGGTTACACACACTGGGTGAGGTTGGGTGTATCTGTACAAGTGGTTACACACACTGGGTGTATCTGTACAGGTGGTTACACACACTGGGTGTGAATGGGTGTATCTGTACAGGTGGTTACACACACTGGGTGTGATTGGATGTATCTGTACAGGTGGTTACACACACTGGGTGAGGTTGGGTGTATCTTTACAGATGGTTAAACACACTGGGTAGGATTGGGTGTATCTGTACAGATGGTTACACACACTGGGTGTGATTGGGTGTATTTGTACAGGTGGTTACACACACTGGGTGTGATTGCGTGTCTCATGCAGATGGTTACACACACTGGGTGTGATTGGGTGTATCTGTAATGGTGGTTACACAGACTGGGTGTGATTGGGTGTATCTGTGCAGAAGGTTACACACACTGGGTGTGATTGGGTGTATCTGTGCAGATGGTTACACACACTGGGTGTGATTGGGTGTATCTGTACAGGTGGTTACGCACACTGGGTGTGATTGGGTGTATCTGTACAGATGGTTACACACACTGGGTGTGATTGGGTGTATCTGTACAGATGGTTACACACACTGGGTGTGGTTGGGTGTATCAGTACAGATGGTCACACACGCTGGGTGTGATTGGGTATATCTGTACAGATGGTTACGCACACTGGCTAGGATTGGGTGTATCTGTACAGGTGGTTACACACACTGGGTGAGGTTGGGTGTATCTGTACAGGTGGTTACAGACTGGGTGTGATTGGGTGTATCTGTACTGATAGTTGGACATGCTGGGTAGGATTCGGTGTATCTGTACAGGTGGTTACACTCACTGTGTGTGATTGGGTGTACCTGTGCAGGTGGTTACACACACTGGGTGTGATTGGGGGTATCTGTACAGATGGTTACACACACTGGATAGGATTGGGTGTATCTGTACAGGTGGTTAAACACACTGGGTGTGATTGGGTGTATCTGTACAGGTGGTTACACACACTGGGTGTGATTGGGTGTATCTGTACAGATGGTTGGACACACTGGGTGTGATTGGGTGTATCTGTACAGATGGTTACACACACTGGGTAGGATTGGGTGTATCTGTACAGATGGTTACACACACTGGGTGTGATTGGGTGTATCTGTACAGAAGGTTACACACACTGGGTGTGATTGGGTGTATCTGTACAGGTGGTTACACACTGGGTGTGATTGGATGTATCTGTACAGATGGTTACACACACTGGGTGTATCTGTACAGCTGGTTACACACACTGGGTAGGATTGGGTGTATCTGTACAGGTGGGTACACACACTGGGTGTGACTGGGTGTACCTGTGCAGGTGGTTACACACACTGGGTGAGGTTGGGTGTATCTGTACAGAAGGTTACACACACTGGGTGAGGTTGGGTGTATCTGTACAGAAGGTTACACAGACTGGTTAAGATTGGGTGCATCTGTCCAGATGGTTACACACACTGGGTGAGGTTGGCTATATCTGTACAGATGGTTACACACACTGGGTGTGATTGGCTCTATCTGTACAGGTGGTTACACACACTGGGTAGGATTGGGTGAATCTGTACAGATGGTTACACACACTGGGTGAGGTTGGCTATATCTGTACAGATGGTTACACACACTGGGTGTGATTGGCTCTATCTGTACAGGTGGTTACACACACTGGGTGTGATTGGGTGAATCTGTACAGGTGGTTACACACACTGGGTGTGATTGGGTGTATCTGTACAGATGGTTACACACACTGGGTGTGATTGGGTGTATCTGTGCAGATGGTTACACACACTGGGTGTGATTGGGTGTATCTGTACAGATGGTTACACACACTGGGTGTGATTGGGTGTATCTGTACAGATGGTCAGACACACTGGGTGTGATTGGGTGTATCTGTACAGGTGGTTACACACACTGCGTGTGATTGGGTGTATCTGTACAGATGGTTACACACACTGGGTGTGATTGGGTGTATCTGTACAGATGGTTACACACACTGGGTGTGATTGGGTGTATCTGTACAGGTGATTACACACACTTGGTGAGGTTGGCTATATCTGTACAGATGGTTACACACACTGAATGTGATTGGCTGTATCTGTACAGGTGGTTACACACACTGGGTGTGATTGGGTGAATCTGTACAGGTGGTTACACACACTGGGTGTGATTGGGTGTATCTGTACAGATAGTTACACACACTGCGTGTGATTGCGTGTATCTGTACAGATGGTTACACACTGGGTGTGATTGGGTGTATCTGTACTGATAGTTGGACATGCTGGGTAGGATTCGGTGTATCTGTACAGGTGGTTCCACACACTGGGTGAGGTTGGGTGTATCTGTACAGGTGATTACACACTGGGTGTGATTGGGTGTATCTGTACAGACGGTTACACACACTGGGTAGGATTGGGTGTATCTGTAAAGGTGGTTACACTCACTGTGTGTGATCGGGTGTACCTGTGCAGGTGGTTACACACACTGGGTGTGATTGGGTGTATCTGTACAGATGGTTACACACACTGGGTAGGATTGGGTGTATCTGTACAGGTGGTTAAACACACTGGGTGTGATTGGGTGTATCTGTACAGGTGGTTACACACACTGGGTGTGATTCGGTGTATCTGTACAGATGGTTGGACACACTGGGTGTGATTGGGTGTATCTGTACAGATGGTTACACACACTGGGTAGGATTGGGTGTATGTGTACAGATGGTTACACACACTGGGTGTGATTGGGTGTATCTGTACAGAAGGTTACACACACTTGGTGTGATTGGGTGTATCTGTACAGGTGGTTACACACTGGGTGTGATTGGGTGTATCTGTACAGATGGTTACTTACACTTGGTGTATCTGTACAGAAGGTTACACACACTGGTTAAGATTGGGTGTATCTGTCCAGATGGTTACACACACTGGGTAGGATTGGGTGAATCTGTACAGATGGTTACACACACTGGGTGAGGTTGGCTATATCTATACAGATGGTTACACACACTGGGTGTGATTGGCTCTATCTGTACAGGTGGTTACACACACTGGGTGTGATTGGGTGAATCTGTACAGGTGGTTACACACACTGGGTGTGATTGGGTGTATCTGTACAGATGGTTACACACACTGGGTGTGATTGGGTGTATCTGTGCAGATGGTTACACACACTGGGTGTGATTGGGTGTATCTGTACAGATGGTTACACACACTGGTGTGATTGGGTGTATCTGTACAGATGGTCAGACACACTGGGTGTGATTGGGTGTATCTGTACAGGTGATTACACACACTGGGTGTGATTGGGTGTATCTGTACAGATGGTTACACACACTGGGTGTGATTGGGTGTATCTGTACAGATGGTTACACACACTGAATGTGATTGGGTGTATCTGTACAGGTGGTTACACACACTGGGTGTGATTGGGTGAATCTGTACAGGTGGTTACACACACTGGGTGTGATTGGGTGTATCTGTACAGATGGTTACACACACTGGGTGTGATTGGGTGTATCTGCACAGATGGTCAGACACACTGGGTGTGATTGGGTGTATCTGTACAGGTGGTTACACACACTGGGTGTGATTTGGTGTATCTGTACAGATAGTTACACACACTGCGTGTGATTGCGTGTATCTGTACAGATGGTTACACACTGGGTGTGATTGGGTGTATCTGTACTGATAGTTGGACATGCTGGGTAGGATTCGGTGTATCTGTACAGGTGGTTCCACACACTGGGTGAGGTTGGGTGTATCTGTACAGGTGATTACACACTGGGTTTGATTGGGTGTATCTGTACAGACGGTTACACACACTGGGTAGGATTGGGTGTATCTGTAAAGGTGGTTACACTCACTGTGTGTGATTGGGTGTACCTGTGCAGGTGGTTACACACACTGGGTGTGATTGGGGGTATCTGTACAGATGGTTACACACACTGGATAGGATTGGGTGTATCTGTACAGGTGGTTAAACACACTGGGTGTGATTGGGTGTATCTGTACAGGTGGTTACACACACTGGGTGTGATTGGGTGTATCTGTACAGATGGTTGGACACACTGGGTGTGATTGGGTGTATCTGTACAGATGGTTACACACACTGGGTAGGATTGGGTGTATCTGTACAGATGGTTACACACACTGGGTGTGATTGGGTGTATCTGTACAGAAGGTTACACACACTGGGTGTGATTGGGTGTATCTGTACAGGTTGTTACACACTGGGTGTGATTTGATGTATCTGTACAGATGGTTACACACACTGGGTGTATCTGTACAGCTGGTTACACACACTGGGTAGGATTGGGTGTATCTGTACAGGTGGGTACACACACTGGGTGTGACTGGGTGTACCTGTGCAGGTGGTTACACACACTGGGTGAGGTTGGGTGTATCTGTACAGAAGGTTACACACACTGGGTGAGGTTGGGTGTATCTGTACAGAAGGTTACACACACTGGTTAAGATTGGGTGTATCTGTCCAGATGGTTACACACACTGGGTAGGATTGGGTGAATCTGTACAGATGGTTACACACACTGGGTGAGGTTGGCTATATCTGTACAGGTGGTTACACACACTGGGTGTGATTGGCTCTATCTGTACAGGTGGTTACACACACTGGGTGTGATTGGGTGAATCTGTACAGGTGGTTACACACACTGGGTGTGATTGGGTGTATCTGTACAGATGGTTACACACACTGGGTGTGATTGGGTGTATCTGTACAGGTGGTTACACACACTGGGTGTGATTGGGAGTATCTTTACAGATGGTTACACACACTGGGTGTGATTGGGAGTATCTGTACAGGTGGTTACATACACTGGGTGTGATTGGGTGAATCTGTACAGGTGGTTACATACACTGGGTGTGATTGGGTGAATCTGTACAGGTGGTTACACACACTGGGTGTGATTGGGAGTATCTTTACAGATGGTTACACACACTGGGTGTATCTGTACAGATGGTCAGACACACTAGGTGTTATTGGGTGTATCTGTACAGGTGGTTACACACACTGGGTGTGATTGGGTGTATCTGTACAGATAGTTACACACACTGGGTGTGATTGGGTGTATCTGTACAGATGGTTACACACTTTGGGTGAGGTTGGGTGTATCTGTACAGATGGTTACACACACTGGGTATGATTGGGTGTATCTGTACAGATGGTTACACACACTGGGTGTGAATGGGTGTATCTGTACAGGTGGTTACACACACTGGGTGTGATTGGATGTATCTGTACAGGTGGTTACACACACTGGGTGAGGTTGGGTGTATCTGTACAGATGGTTACACACACTGGGTAGGATTGGGTGTATCTGTACAGATGGTTACACACACTGGGTGTGATTGGGTGTATTTGTACAGGTGGTTACACACACTGGGTGTGATTGGATGTATCTGTACAGGTGGTTACACACACTGGGTGAGGTTGGGTGTATCTGTACAGATGATTACACACACTGGGTGTGATTGCGTGTCTCATGCAGATGGTTACACACACTGGGTGTGATTGGGTGTATCTGTACAGGTGGTTACACAGACTGGGTGTGATTGGGTGTATCTGTGCAGATGGTTACACACACTGGGTGTGATTGGGTGTATCTGTGCAGATGGTTACACACACTGGGTGTGATTGGGTGTATCTGTACAGGTGGTTACACACACTGGGTGTGATTGGGTGTATCTGTACAGATGGTTACACACACTGGGTGTGGTTGGGTGTATCTGTACAGATGGTTGGACACACTGGGTGTGATTGGGTGTATCTATACAGATGGTAACACAAACTGGGTAGGATTGGGTGTATCTGTACAGATGGTTACACACACTGGGTGTGATTGGGTGTATCTGTACAGAAGGTTACACACACTAGGTGTGATTGGGTGTATCTGTACAGGTGGTTACACACTGGGTGTGATTGGGTGTATCTGTACAGATGGTTACTCACACTTGGTGTATCTGTACAGAAGGTTACACACACTGGTTAAGATTGGGTGTATCTGTCCAGATGGTTACACACACTGGGTAGGATTGGGTGAATCTGTACAGATGGTTACACACACTGGGTGAGGTTGGCTATATCTGTACAGATGGTTACACACACTGGGTGTGATTGGCTCTATCTGTACAGGTGTTTACACACACTGGGTGTGATTGGGTGAATCTGTACAGGTGGTTACACACACTGGGTGTGATTGGGTGTATCTGTACAGATGGTTACACACACTGGTGTGATTGGGTGTATCTGTACAGATGGTCAGACACACTGGGTGTGATTGGGTGTATCTGTACAGGTGGTTACACACACTTGGTGAGGTTGGCTATTCCTGTACAGATGGTTACACACACTGAATGTGATTGGGTGTATCTGTACAGGTGGTTACACACACTGGGTGTGATTGGGTGAATCTGTACAGGTGGTTACACACACTGGGTGTGATTGGGTGTATCTGTACAGATGGTTACACACACTGGGTGTGATTGGGTGTATCTGCACAGATGGTCAGACACACTGGGTGTGATTGGGTGTATCTGTACAGGTGGTTACACACACTGGGTGTGATTGGGTGTATCTGTACAGATAGTTACACACACTGCGTGTGATTGCGTGTATCTGTACAGATGGTTACACACTGGGTGTGATTGGGTGTATCTGTACTGATAGTTGGACATGCTGGGTAGGATTCGGTGTATCTGTACAGGTGGTTCCACACACTGGGTGAGGTTGGGTGTATCTGTACAGGTGATTACACACTGGGTGTGATTGGGTGTATCTGTACAGACGGTTACACACACTGGGTAGGATTGGGTGTATCTGTAAAGGTGGTTACACTCACTGTGTGTGATTGGGTGTACCTGTGCAGGTGGTTACACACACTGGGTGTGATTGGGTGTATCTGTACAGATGGTTACACACACTGGATAGGATTGGGTGTATCTGTACAGGTGGTTAAACACACTGGGTGTGATTGGGTGTATCTGTACAGGTGGTTACACACACTGGGTGTGATTGGGTGTATCTGTACAGATGGTTGGACACACTGGGTGTGATTGGGTGTATCTGTACAGATGGTTACACACACTGGGTAGGATTGGGTGTATCTGTACAGATGGTTACACACACTGGGTGTGATTGGGTGTATCTGTACAGAAGGTTACACACACTGCGTGTGATTGGGTGTATCTGTACAGATGGTTACACACACTGGGTGTGATTGGGTGTATCTGTACAGATGGTTACACACACTGGGTGTGATTGGGTGTATCTGTACAGGTGATTACACACACTTGGTGAGGTTGGCTATATCTGTACAGATGGTTACACACACTGAATGTGATTGGCTGTATCTGTACAGGTGGTTACACACACTGGGTGTGATTGGGTGAATCTGTACAGGTTGTTACACACACTGGGTGTGATTGGGTGTATCTGTACAGATAGTTACACACACTGCGTGTGATTGCGTGTATCTGTACAGATGGTTACACACTGGGTGTGATTGGGTGTATCTGTACTGATAGTTGGACATGCTGGGTAGGATTCGGTGTATCTGTACAGGTGGTTCCACACACTGGGTGAGGTTGGGTGTATCTGTACAGGTGATTACACACTGGGTGTGATTGGGTGTATCTGTACAGACGGTTACACACACTGGGTAGGATTGGGTGTATCTGTAAAGGTGGTTACACTCACTGTGTGTGATCGGGTGTACCTGTGCAGGTGGTTACACACACTGGGTGTGATTGGGTGTATCTGTACAGATGGTTACACACACTGGATAGGATTGGGTGTATCTGTACAGGTGGTTAAACTCACTGGGTGTGATTGGGTGTATCTGTACAGGTGGTTACACACACTGGGTGTGATTGGGTGTATCTGTACAGATGGTTGGACACACTTGGTGTGATTGGGTGTATCTGTACAGATGGTTACACACACTGGGTAGGATTGGGTGTATCTGTACAGATGGTTACACACACTGGGTGTGATTGGGTGTATCTGTACAGAAGGTTACACACACTGGGTGTGATTGGGTGTATCTGTACAGGTGGTTACACACTGGGTGTGATTGGGTGTATCTGTACAGATGGTTACTCACACTTGGTGTATCTGTACAGAAGGTTACACACACTGGTTAAGATTGGGTGTATCTGTCCAGATGGTTACACACACTGGGTAGGATTGGGTGAATCTGTACAGATGGTTACACACACTGGTTAAGATTGGGTGTATCTGTCCAGATGGTTACACACACTGGGTAGGATTGGGTGAATCTGTACAGATGGTTACACACACTGGGTGAGGTTGGCTATATCTGTACAGATGGTTACACACACTGGGTGTGATTGGCTCTATCTGTACAGGTGGTTACACACACTGGGTGTGATTGGGTGAATCTGTACAGGTGGTTACACACACTGGGTGTGATTGGGTGTATCTGTACAGATGGTTACACACACTGGGTGTGATTGGGTGTATCTGTGCAGATGGTTACACACACTGGGTGTGATTGGGTGTATCTGTACAGATGGTTACACACACTGGTGTGATTGGGTGTATCTGTACAGATGGTCAGACACACTGGGTGTGATTGGGTGTATCTGTACAGGTGGTTACACACACTTGGTGAGGTTGGCTATTCCTGTACAGATGGTTACACACACTGAATGTGATTGGGTGTATCTGTACAGGTGGTTACACACACTGGGTGTGATTGGGTGAATCTGTACAGGTGGTTACACACACTGGGTGTGATTGGGTGTATCTGTACAGATGGTTACACACACTGGGTGTGATTGGGTGTATCTGCACAGATGGTCAGACACACAGGGTGTGATTGGGTGTATCTGTACAGGTGGTTACACACACTGGGTGTGATTTGGTGTATCTGTACAGATAGTTACACACACTGCGTGTGATTGCGTGTATCTGTACAGATGGTTACACACTGGGTGTGATTGGGTGTATCTGTACTGATAGTTGGACATGCTGGGTAGGATTCGGTGTATCTGTACAGGTGGTTCCACACACTGGGTGAGGTTGGGTGTATCTGTACAGGTGATTACACACTGGGTGTGATTGGGTGTATCTGTACAGACGGTTACACACACTGGGTAGGATTGGGTGTATCTGTAAAGGTGGTTACACACACTGGGTGTGATTGGGTGTATCTGTACAGATGGTTGGACACACTGGGTGTGATTGGGTGTATCTGTACAGATGGTTACACACACTGGGTAGGATTGGGTGTATCTGTACAGATGGTTACACACACTGGGTGTGATTGTGTGTATCTGTACAGAAGGTTACACACACTGGGTGTGATTGGGTGTATCTGTACAGGTTGTTACTCACTGGGTGTGATTGGATGTATCTGTACAGATGGTTACACACACTGGGTGTATCTGTACAGCTGGTTACACACACTGGGTAGGATTGGGTGTATCTGTACAGGTGGGTACACACACTGGGTGTGACTGGGTGTACCTGTGCAGGTGGTTACACACACTGGGTGAGGTTGGGTGTATCTGTACAGAAGGTTACACACACTGGGTGAGGTTGGGTGTATCTGTACAGAAGGTTACACACACTGGTTAAGATTGGGTGTATCTGTCCAGATGGTTACACACACTGGGTAGGATTGGGTGAATCTGTACAGATGGTTACACACACTGGGTGAGGTTGGCTATATCTGTACAGATGGTTACACACACTGGGTGTGATTGGGTGAATCTGTACAGATGGTTACACACACTGGGTGTGATTGGCTCTATCTGTACAGGTGGTTACACACACTGGGTGTGATTGGGTGAATCTGTACAGGTGGTTACACACACTGGGTGTGATTGGGTGTATCTGTCCAGATGGTTACACACACTGGGTGTGATTGGGTGTATCTGTACAGGTGGTTACATACACTGGGTGTGATTGGGTGAATCTGTACAGGTGGTTACACACACTGGGTGTGATTGGGAGTATCTTTACAGATGGTTACACACACTGGGTGTATCTGTACAGATGGTCAGACACACTAGGTGTTATTGGGTGTATCTGTACAGGTGGTTACACACACTGGGTGTGATTGGGTGTATCTGTACAGATAGTTACACACACTGGGTGTGATTGGGTGTATCTGTACAGATGGTTACACACTTTGGGTGAGGTTGGGTGTATCTGTACAGATGGTTACACACACTGGGTATGATTGGGTGTATCTGTACAGATGGTTACACACACTGGGTGTGAATGGGTGTATCTGTACAGGTGGTTACACACACTGGGTGTGATTGGATGTATCTGTACAGGTGGTTGGACACACTGGGTGTGATTGGGTGTATCTATACAGATGGTAACACACACTGGGTAGGATTGGGTGTATCTGTACAGATGGTTACACACACTGGGTGTGATTGGGTGTATCTGTACAGAAGGTTACACACACTAGGTGTGATTGGGTGTATCTGTACAGGTGGTTACACACTGGGTGTGATTGGGTGTATCTGTACAGATGGTTACTCACACTTGGTGTATCTGTACAGAAGGTTACACACACTGGTTAAGATTGGGTGTATCTGTCCAGATGGTTACACACACTGGGTAGGATTGGGTGAATCTGTACAGATGGTTACACACACTGGGTGAGGTTGGCTATATCTGTACAGATGGTTACACACACTGGGTGTGATTGGCTCTATCTGTACAGGTGTTTACACACACTGGGTGTGATTGGGTGAATCTGTACAGGTGGTTACACACACTGGGTGTGATTGGGTGTATCTGTACAGATGGTTACACACACTGGGTGTGATTGGGTGTATCTGTGCAGATGGTTACACACACTGGGTGTGATTGGGTGTATCTGTACAGATGGTTACACACACTGGTGTGATTGGGTGTATCTGTACAGATGGTCAGACACACTGGGTGTGATTGGGTGTATCTGTACAGGTGGTTACACACACTTGGTGAGGTTGGCTATTCCTGTACAGATGGTTACACACACTGAATGTGATTGGGTGTATCTGTACAGGTGGTTACACACACTGGGTGTGATTGGGTGAATCTGTACAGGTGGTTACACACACTGGGTGTGATTGGGTGTATCTGTACAGATGGTTACACACACTGGGTGTGATTGGGTGTATCTGCACAGATGGTCAGACACACTGGGTGTGATTGGGTGTATCTGTACAGGTGGTTACACACACTGGGTTTGATTGGGTGTATCTGTACAGATAGTTACACACACTGCGTGTGATTGCGTGTATCTGTACAGATGGTTACACACTGGGTGTGATTGGGTGTATCTGTACTGATAGTTGGACATGCTGGGTAGGATTCGGTGTATCTGTACAGGTGGTTCCACACACTGGGTGAGGTTGGGTGTATCTGTACAGGTGATTACACACTGGGTGTGATTGGGTGTATCTGTACAGACGGTTACACACACTGGGTAGGATTGGGTGTATCTGTAAAGGTGGTTACACTCACTGTGTGTGATTGGGTGTACCTGTGCAGGTGGTTACACACACTGGGTGTGATTGGGTGTATCTGTACAGATGGTTACACACACTGGATAGGATTGGGTGTATCTGTACAGGTGGTTAAACACACTGGGTGTGATTGGGTGTATCTGTACAGGTGGTTACACACACTGGGTGTGATTGGGTGTATCTGTACAGATGGTTGGACACACTGGGTGTGATTGGGTGTATCTGTACAGATGGTTACACACACTGGGTAGGATTGGGTGTATCTGTACAGATGGTTACACACACTGGGTGTGATTGGGTGTATCTGTACAGAAGGTTACACACACTGGGTGTGATTGGGTGTATCTGTACAGGTGGTTACACACACTGGGTGTGACTGGGTGTACCTGTGCAGGTGGTTACACACACTGGGTGAGGTTGGGTGTATCTGTACAGATGGTTACTCACACTGGGTGTATCTGTACAGATGGTTACACACACTGGGTAGGATTGGGTGTATCTGTACAGGTGGGTACACACACTGGGTGTGACTGGGTGTACCTGTGCAGGTGGTTACACACACTGGGTGAGGTTGGGTGTATCTGTACAGATGGTTACACACACTGGTTAAGATTGGGTGTATCTGTCCAGATGGTTACACACACTGGGTAGGATTGGGTGTATCTGTACAGGTGGTTACACACACTTGGTGAGGTTGGCTATATCTGTACAGATGGTTACACACACTGAATGTGATTGGGTGTATCTGTACAGGTGGTTACACACACTGGGTGTGATTGGGTGAATCTGTACAGGTGGTTACACACAATGGGTGTGATTGGGTGTATCTGTACAGATGGTTACACACACTGGGTGTGATTGGGTGTATCTGCACAGATGGTCAGACACACTGGGTGTGATTGGGTGTATCTGTACAGATAGTTACACACACTGCGTGTGATTGGGTGTATCTGTACAGATGGTTACACACACTGGCTAGGATTGGAAGTATCTGTACAGGTGGTTACACACACTGGTTGAGGTTGGGTGTATCTGTACAGGTGGTTACACACTGGGTGTGATTGGGTGTATCTGTACTGATAGTTGGACATGCTGGGTAGGATTTGGTGTATCTGTGCAGGTGGTTACACACACTGGGTGTGATTGGGGGTATCTGTACAGATGGTTACACACACTGGGTAGGATTGGGTGTATCTGTACAGATGGTTACACACACTGGGTGTGATTGGGTGTATCTGTACAGAAGGTTACACACACTGGGTGTGATTGGGTGTATCTGTACAGGTGGTTACACACTGGGTGTGATTGGGTGTATCTGTACAGATGGTTACACACACTGGGTGTATCTGTACAGCTGGTTACACACACTGGGTAGGATTGGGTGTATCTGTACAGGTGGGTACACACACTGGGTGTGACTGGGTGTACCTGTGCAGGTGGTTACACACACTGGGTGAGGTTGGGTGTATCTGTACAGAAGGTTACACACACTGGGTGTGATTGGGTGTATCTGTACAGATGGTTACACACACTGGGTAGAATTGGGTGTATCTGTACAGATGGTTACACACACTGGGTGTGATTGGGTGTATCTGTACAGAAGGTTACACACACTGGGTGTGATTGGGTGTATCTGTACAGGTGGTTACACACTCGGTGTGATTGGGTGTATCTGTACAGATGGTTACACACACTGGGTGTATCTGTACAGCTGGTTACACACACTGGGTAGGATTGGGTGTATCTGTACAGGTGGGTACACACACTGGGTGTGACTGGGTGTACCTGTGCAGGTGGTTACACACACTGGGTGAGGTTGGGTGTATCTGTACAGAAGGTTACACACACTGGGTGAGGTTGGCTCTCTCTGTACAGATGGTTTCACACACTGGGTGTGATTGGCTCTATCTGTACAGGTGGTTACACACACTGGGTGTGATTGTGTGAATCTGTACAGGTGGTTACACACACTGGGTGTGATTGGGTGTATCTGTACAGATGGTTACACACACTGGGTGAGATTGGGTGTATCTGTGCAGGTGATTACACACACTTGGTGAGGTTGGCTATATCTGTACAGATGGTTACACACACTGAATGTGATTGGGTGTATCTGTACAGGTGGTGACACACACTGGGTGTGATTGGGTGAATCTGTACAGGTGGTTACACACACTGGGTGTGATTGGGTGTATCTGTGCAGATGGTTACACACACTGGGTGTGATTGGGTGTATCTGCACAGATGGTCAGACACACTGGGTGTGATTGGGTGTATCTGTACAGGTGGTTACACACACTGGGTGTGATTGGGTGTATCTGTACAGATAGTTACACACACTGCGTGTGATTGCGTGTATCTGTACAGATGGTTACACACTGGGTGTGATTGGGTGTATCTGTACTGATAGTTGGACATGCTGGGTAGGATTCGGTGTATCTGTACAGGTGGTTCCACACACTGGGTGAGGTTGGGTGTATCTGTACAGGTGATTACACACTGGGTGTGATTGGGTGTATCTGTACAGACGGTTACACACACTGGGTAGGATTGGGTGTATCTGTAAAGGTGGTTACACTCACTGTGTGTGATTGGGTGTATCTGTACAGATGGTTACACACACTGGGTGAGATTGGGTGTATCTGTGCAGGTGATTACACACACTTGGTGAGGTTGGCTATATCTGTACAGATGGTTACACACACTGAATGTGATTGGGTGTATCTGTACAGGTGGTGACACACACTGGGTGTGATTGGGTGAATCTGTACAGGTGGTTACACACACTGGGTGTGATTGGGTGTATCTGTGCAGATGGTTACACACACTGGGTGTGATTGGGTGTATCTGCACAGATGGTCAGACACACTGGGTGTGATTGGGTGTATCTGTACAGGTGGTTACACACACTGGGTGTGATTGGGTGTATCTGTACAGATAGTTACACACACTGCGTGTGATTGCGTGTATCTGTACAGATGGTTACACACTGGGTGTGATTGGGTGTATCTGTACTGATAGTTGGACATGCTGGGTAGGATTCGGTGTATCTGTACAGGTGGTTCCACACACTGGGTGAGGTTGGGTGTATCTGTACAGGTGATTACACACTGGGTGTGATTGGGTGTATCTGTACAGACGGTTACACACACTGGGTAGGATTGGGTGTATCTGTAAAGGTGGTTACACTCACTGTGTGTGATTGGGTGTACCTGTGCAGGTGGTTACACACACTGGGTGTGATTGGGTGTATCTGTACAGATGGTTACACACACTGGATAGGATTGGGTGTATCTGTACAGGTGGTTAAACACACTGGGTGTGATTGGGTGTATCTGTACAGGTGGTTACACACACTGGGTGTGATTGGGTGTATCTGTACAGATGGTTGGACACACTGGGTGTGATTGGGTGTATCTGTACAGATGGTTACACACACTGGGTAGGATTGGGTGTATCTGTACAGATGGTTACACACACTGGGTGTGATTGGGTGTATCTGTACAGAAGGTTACACACACTGGGTGTGATTGGGTGTATCTGTACAGGTGGTTACACACTGGGTGTGATTGGGTGTATCTGTACAGATGGTTACTCACACTGGGTGTATCTGTACAGATGGCTACACACACTGGGTAGGATTGGGTGTATCTGTACAGGTGGGTACACACACAGGGTGTGACTGGGTGTACCTGTGCAGGTGGTTACACACACTGGGTGAGGTTGGGTGTATCTGTACAGATGGTTACACACACTGGTTAAGATTGGGTGTATCTGTCCAGATGGTTACACACACTGGGTAGGATTGGGTGAATCTGTACAGATGGTTACACACACTGGGTGAGGTTGGCTATATCTGTACAGATGGTTACACACACTGGGTGTGATTGGCTTTATCTGTACAGGTGGTTACACACACTGGGTGTGATTGGGTGAATCTGTACAGGTGGTTACACACACTGGGTGTGATTGGGTGTATCTGTACAGATGGTTACACACACTGGGTGTGATTAGGTGTATCTGTGCAGATGGTTACACACACTGGGTGTGATTGGGTGTATCTGTACAGTTGGTTACACACACTGGGTGTGATTGGGTGTATCTGTACAGATGGTTACACACACTGGGTGTGATTGGGTGTATCTGTACAGATGGTTACGCACACTGGGTGTGATTAGGTGTATCTGTACAGGTGGTTACACACACTTGGTGAGGTTGGCTATATCTGTACAGATGGTTACACACACTGAATGTGATTGGGTGTATCTGTACAGGTGGTTACACACACTGGGTGTGATTGGGTGAATCTGTACAGGTGGTTACACACACTGGGTGTGATTGGGTGTATCTGTACAGATGGTTACACACACTGGGTGTGATTGGGTGTATCTGCACAGATGGTCAGACACACTGGGTGTGATTGGGTGTATCTGTACAGGTGGTTCCACCCACTGGGTGTGATTGGGTGTATCTGTACAGATGGTTACACACACTGGGTGTAATTGGGCGTATCTGTGCAGATGGTTACACACACTGGGTGTGATTGGGTGTATCTGTACAGATGGTTACACACACTGGATAGGATTGGGTGTATCTGTACAGGTGGTTAAACACACTGGGTGTGATTGGGTGTATCTGTACAGGTGGTTACACACACTGGGTGTGATTGGGTGTATCTGTACAGATGGTTGGACACACTGGGTGTGATTGGGTGTATCTGTACAGATGGTTACACACACTGGGTAGGATTGGGAGTATCTGTACAGGTGGTTACACACACTGGGTGAGGTTGGGTGTATCTGTACAGGTGGTTACACACTGGGTGTGATTGGGTGTATCTGTACTGATAGTTGGACATGCTGGGTAGGATTCGGTGTATCTGTACAGGTAGTTACACTCACTGTGTGTGATTGGGTGTACCTGTGCAGGTGGTTACACACACTGGGTGTGATTGGGGGTATCTGTACAGATGGTTACACACACTGGATAGGATTGGGTGTATCTGTACAGGTGGTTAAACACACTGGGTGTGATTGGGTGTATCTGTACAGGTGGTTACACACACTGGGTGTGATTGGGTGTATCTGAACAGATGGTTGGACACACTGGGTGTGATTGGGTGTATCTGTACAGATGGTTACACACACTGGGTAGGATTGGGTGTATCTGTACAGATGGTTACACACACTGGGTGTGATTGGGTGTATCTGTACAGAAGGTTACACACACTGGGTGTGATTGGGTGTATCTGTACAGATGGTTACACACACTGGGTGTGATTAGGTGTATCTGTGCAGATGGTTACACACACTGGGTGTGATTGGGTGTATCTGTACAGTTGGTTACACACACTGGGTGTGATTGGGTGTATCTGTACAGATGGTTACACACACTGGGTGTGATTGGGTGTATCTGTACAGATGGTTACGCACACTGGGTGTGATTAGGTGTATCTGTACAGGTGGTTACACACACTTGGTGAGGTTGGCTATATCTGTACAGATGGTTACACACACTGAATGTGATTGGGTGTATCTGTACAGGTGGTTACACACACTGAATGTGATTGGGTGTATCTGTACAGGTGGTTACACACACTGGGTGTGATTGGGTGTATCTGTACAGGTGGTTACACACACTGGGTGTGATTGGGTGAATCTGTACAGGTGGTTACACACACTGGGTGTGATTGGGTGTATCTGTACAGATGGTTACACACACTGGGTGTGATTGGGTGTATCTGCACAGATGGTCAGACACACTGGGTGTGATTGGGTGTATCTGTACAGGTGGTTACACCCACTGGGTGTGATTTCGTGCATCTGTACAGATGGTTACACACACTGGGTGTAATTGGGTGTATCTGTGCAGATGGTTACACACACTGGGTGTGATTGGGGTTATCTGTACAGATGGTTACACACACTGGATAGGATTGGGTGTATCTGTACAGGTGGTTAAACACACTGGGTGTGATTGGGTGTATCTGTACAGGTGGTTACACACACTGGGTGTGATTGGGTGTATCTGTACAGATGGTTGGACACACTGGGTGTGATTGGGTGTATCTGTACAGATGGTTACACACACTGGGTAGGATTGGGAGTATCTGTACAGGTGGTTACACACACTGGGTGAGGTTGGGTGTATCTGTACAGGTGGTTACACACTGGGTGTGATTGGGTGTATCTGTACTGATAGTTGGACATGCTGGGTAGGATTCGGTGTATCTGTACAGGTAGTTACACTCACTGTGTGTGATTGGGTGTACCTGTGCAGGTGGTTACACACACTGGGTGTGATTGGGGGTATCTGTACAGATTGTTACACACACTGGATAGGATTGGGTGTATCTGTACAGGTGGTTAAACACACTGGGTGTGATTGGGTGTATCCGTACAGGTGGTTACACACACTGGGTGTGATTGGGTGTATCTGTACAGATGGTTGGACACACTGGGTGTGATTGGGTGTATCTGTACAGATGGTTACACACACTGGGTAGGATTGGGTGTATCTGTACAGATGGTTACACACACTGGGTGTGATTGGGTGTATCTGTACAGAAGGTTACACACACTGGGTGTGATTGGGTGTATCTGTACAGGTTGTTACACACTGGGTGTGATTGGATGTATCTGTACAGATGGTTACACACACTGGGTGTATCTGTACAGCTGGTTACACACACTGGGTAGGATTGGGTGTATCTGTACAGGTGGGTACACACACTGGGTGTGACTGGGTGTACCTGTGCAGGTGGTTACACACACTGGGTGAGGTTGGGTGTATCTGTACAGAAGGTTACACACACTGGGTGAGGTTGGGTGTATCTGTACAGAAGGTTACACACACTGGTTAAGATTGGGTGTATCTGTCCAGATGGTTACACACACTGGGTAGGATTGGGTGAATCTGTACAGATGGTTACACACACTGGGTGAGGTTGGCTATATCTGTACAGATGGTTACACACACTGGGTGTGATTGGGTGAATCTGTACAGATGGTTACACACACTGGGTGTGATTGGCTCTATCTGTACAGGTGGTTACACACACTGGGTGTGATTGGGTGAATCTGTACAGGTGGTTACACACACTGGGTGTGATTGGGTGTATCTGTACAGATGGTTACACACACTGGGTGTGATTGGGTGTATCTGTACAGGTGGTTACATACACTGGGTGTGATTGGGTGAATCTGTACAGGTGGTTACACACACTGGGTGTGATTGGGAGTATCTTTACAGATGGTTACACACACTGGGTGTATCTGTACAGATGGTCAGACACACTAGGTGTTATTGGGTGTATCTGTACAGGTGGTTACACACACCGGGTGTGATTGGGTGTATCTGTACAGATAGTTACACACACTGGGTGTGATTGGGTGTATCTGTACAGATGGTTACACACTTTGGGTGAGGTTGGGTGTATCTGTACAGATGGTTACACACACTGGGTATGATTGGGTGTATCTGTACAGATGGTTACACACACTGGGTGTGAATGGGTGTATCTGTACAGGTGGTTACACACACTGGGTGTGATTGGATGTATCTGTACAGGTGGTTGGACACACTGGGTGTGATTGGGTGTATCTATACAGATGGTAACACACACTGGGTAGGATTGGGTGTATCTGTACAGATGGTTACACACACTGGGTGTGATTGGGTGTATCTGTACAGAAGGTTACACACACTAGGTGTGATTGGGTGTATCTGTACAGGTGGTTACACACTGGGTGTGATTGGGTGTATCTGTACAGATGGTTACTCACACTTGGTGTATCTGTACAGAAGGTTACACACACTGGTTAAGATTGGGTGTATCTGTCCAGATGGTTACACACACTGGGTAGGATTGGGTGAATCTGTACAGATGGTTACACACACTGGGTGAGGTTGGCTATATCTGTACAGATGGTTACACACACTGGGTGTGATTGGCTCTATCTGTACAGGTGTTTACACACACTGGGTGTGATTGGGTGAATCTGTACAGGTGGTTACACACACTGGGTGTGATTGGGTGTATCTGTACAGATGGTTACACACACTGGGTGTGATTGGGTGTATCTGTGCAGATGGTTACACACACTGGGTGTGATTGGGTGTATCTGTACAGATGGTTACACACACTGGTGTGATTGGGTGTATCTGTACAGATGGTCAGACACACTGGGTGTGATTGGGTGTATCTGTACAGGTGGTTACACACACTTGGTGAGGTTGGCTATTCCTGTACAGATGGTTACACACACTGAATGTGATTGGGTGTATCTGTACAGGTGGTTACACACACTGGGTGTGATTGGGTGAATCTGTACAGGTGGTTACACACACTGGGTGTGATTGGGTGTATCTGTACAGATGGTTACACACACTGGGTGTGATTGGGTGTATCTGCACAGATGGTCAGACACACTGGGTGTGATTGGGTGTATCTGTACAGGTGGTTACACACACTGGGTTTGATTGGGTGTATCTGTACAGATAGTTACACACACTGCGTGTGATTGCGTGTATCTGTACAGATGGTTACACACTGGGTGTGATTGGGTGTATCTGTACTGATAGTTGGACATGCTGGGTAGGATTCGGTGTATCTGTACAGGTGGTTCCACACACTGGGTGAGGTTGGGTGTATCTGTACAGGTGATTACACACTGGGTGTGATTGGGTGTATCTGTACAGACGGTTACACACACTGGGTAGGATTGGGTGTATCTGTAAAGGTGGTTACACTCACTGTGTGTGATTGGGTGTACCTGTGCAGGTGGTTACACACACTGGGTGTGATTGGGTGTATCTGTACAGATGGTTACACACACTGGATAGGATTGGGTGTATCTGTACAGGTGGTTAAACACACTGGGTGTGATTGGGTGTATCTGTACAGGTGGTTACACACACTGGGTGTGATTGGGTGCATCTGTACAGATGGTTGGACACACTGGGTGTGATTGGGTGTATCTGTACAGATGGTTACACACACTGGGTAGGATTGGGTGTATCTGTACAGATGGTTACACACACTGGGTGTGATTGGGTGTATCTGTACAGAAGGTTACACACACTGGGTGTGATTGGGTGTATCTGTACAGGTGGTTACACACACTGGGTGTGACTGGGTGTACCTGTGCAGGTGGTTACACACACTGGGTGAGGTTGGGTGTATCTGTACAGATGGTTACTCACACTGGGTGTATCTGTACAGATGGTTACACACACTGGGTAGGATTGGGTGTATCTGTACAGGTGGGTACACACACTGGGTGTGACTGGGTGTACCTGTGCAGGTGGTTACACACACTGGGTGAGGTTGGGTGTATCTGTACAGATGGTTACACACACTGGTTAAGATTGGGTGTATCTGTCCAGATGGTTACACACACTGGGTAGGATTGGGTGTATCTGTACAGGTGGTTACACACACTTGGTGAGGTTGGCTATATCTGTACAGATGGTTACACACACTGAATGTGATTGGGTGTATCTGTACAGGTGGTTACACACACTGGGTGTGATTGGGTGAATCTGTACAGGTGGTTACACACAATGGGTGTGATTGGGTGTATCTGTACAGATGGTTACACACACTGGGTGTGATTGGGTGTATCTGCACAGATGGTCAGACACACTGGGTGTGATTGGGTGTATCTGTACAGATAGTTACACACACTGCGTGTGATTGGGTGTATCTGTACAGATGGTTACACACACTGGCTAGGATTGGAAGTATCTGTACAGGTGGTTACACACACTGGTTGAGGTTGGGTGTATCTGTACAGGTGGTTACACACTGGGTGTGATTGGGTGTATCTGTACTGATAGTTGGACATGCTGGGTAGGATTTGGTGTATCTGTGCAGGTGGTTACACACACTGGGTGTGATTGGGGGTATCTGTACAGATGGTTACACACACTGGGTAGGATTGGGTGTATCTGTACAGATGGTTACACACACTGGGTGTGATTGGGTGTATCTGTACAGAAGGTTACACACACTGGGTGTGATTGGGTGTATCTGTACAGGTGGTTACACACTGGGTGTGATTGGGTGTATCTGTACAGATGGTTACACACACTGGGTGTATCTGTACAGCTGGTTACACACACTGGGTAGGATTGGGTGTATCTGTACAGGTGGGTACACACACTGGGTGTGACTGGGTGTACCTGTGCAGGTGGTTACACACACTGGGTGAGGTTGGGTGTATCTGTACAGAAGGTTACACACACTGGGTGTGATTGGGTGTATCTGTACAGATGGTTACACACACTGGGTAGAATTGGGTGTATCTGTACAGATGGTTACACACACTGGGTGTGATTGGGTGTATCTGTACAGAAGGTTACACACACTGGGTGTGATTGGGTGTATCTGTACAGGTGGTTACACACTGGGTGTGATTGGGTGTATCTGTACAGATGGTTACACACACTGGGTGTATCTGTACAGCTGGTTACACACACTGGGTAGGATTGGGTGTATCTGTACAGGTGGGTACACACACTGGGTGTGACTGGGTGTACCTGTGCAGGTGGTTACACACACTGGGTGAGGTTGGGTGTATCTGTACAGAAGGTTACACACACTTGTTAAGATTGGGTGTATCTGTCCAGATGGTTACACACACTGGGTGAGGTTGGCTCTCTCTGTACAGATGGTTTCACACACTGGGTGTGATTGGCTCTATCTGTACAGGTGGTTACACACACTGGGTGTGATTGTGTGAATCTGTACAGGTGGTTACACACACTGGGTGTGATTGGGTGTATCTGTACAGATGGTTACACACACTGGGTGAGATTGGGTGTATCTGTGCAGGTGATTACACACACTTGGTGAGGTTGGCTATATCTGTACAGATGGTTACACACACTGAATGTGATTGGGTGTATCTGTACAGGTGGTGACACACACTGGGTGTGATTGGGTGAATCTGTACAGGTGGTTACACACACTGGGTGTGATTGGGTGTATCTGTGCAGATGGTTACACACACTGGGTGTGATTGGGTGTATCTGCACAGATGGTCAGACACACTGGGTGTGATTGGGTGTATCTGTACAGGTGGTTACACACACTGGGTGTGATTGGGTGTATCTGTACAGATAGTTACACACACTGCGTGTGATTGCGTGTATCTGTACAGATGGTTACACACTGGGTGTGATTGGGTGTATCTGTACTGATAGTTGGACATGCTGGGTAGGATTCGGTGTATCTGTACAGGTGGTTCCACACACTGGGTGAGGTTGGGTGTATCTGTACAGGTGATTACACACTGGGTGTGATTGGGTGTATCTGTACAGACGGTTACACACACTGGGTAGGATTGGGTGTATCTGTAAAGGTGGTTACACTCACTGTGTGTGATTGGGTGTATCTGTACAGATGGTTACACACACTGGGTGAGATTGGGTGTATCTGTGCAGGTGATTACACACACTTGGTGAGGTTGGCTATATCTGTACAGATGGTTACACACACTGAATGTGATTGGGTGTATCTGTACAGGTGGTGACACACACTGGGTGTGATTGGGTGAATCTGTACAGGTGGTTACACACACTGGGTGTGATTGGGTGTATCTGTGCAGATGGTTACACACACTGGGTGTGATTGGGTGTATCTGCACAGATGGTCAGACACACTGGGTGTGATTGGGTGTATCTGTACAGGTGGTTACACACACTGGGTGTGATTGGGTGTATCTGTACAGATAGTTACACACACTGCGTGTGATTGCGTGTATCTGTACAGATGGTTACACACTGGGTGTGATTGGGTGTATCTGTACTGATAGTTGGACATGCTGGGTAGGATTCGGTGTATCTGTACAGGTGGTTCCACACACTGGGTGAGGTTGGGTGTATCTGTACAGGTGATTACACACTGGGTGTGATTGGGTGTATCTGTACAGACGGTTACACACACTGGGTAGGATTGGGTGTATCTGTAAAGGTGGTTACACTCACTGTGTGTGATTGGGTGTACCTGTGCAGGTGGTTACACACACTGGGTGTGATTGGGTGTATCTGTACAGATGGTTACACACACTGGATAGGATTGGGTGTATCTGTACAGGTGGTTAAACACACTGGGTGTGATTGGGTGTATCTGTACAGGTGGTTACACACACTGGGTGTGATTGGGTGTATCTGTACAGATGGTTGGACACACTGGGTGTGATTGGGTGTATCTGTACAGATGGTTACACACACTGGGTAGGATTGGGTGTATCTGTACAGATGGTTACACACACTGGGTGTGATTGGGTGTATCTGTACAGAAGGTTACACACACTGGGTGTGATTGGGTGTATCTGTACAGGTGGTTACACACTGGGTGTGATTGGGTGTATCTGTACAGATGGTTACTCACACTGGGTGTATCTGTACAGATGGCTACACACACTGGGTAGGATTGGGTGTATCTGTACAGGTGGGTACACACACAGGGTGTGACTGGGTGTACCTGTGCAGGTGGTTACACATACTGGGTGAGGTTGGGTGTATCTGTACAGATGGTTACACACACTGGTTAAGATTGGGTGTATCTGTCCAGATGGTTACACACACTGGGTAGGATTGGGTGAATCTGTACAGATGGTTACACACACTGGGTGAGGTTGGCTATATCTGTACAGATGGTTACACACACTGGGTGTGATTGGCTTTATCTGTACAGGTGGTTACACACACTGGGTGTGATTGGGTGAATCTGTACAGGTGGTTACACACACTGGGTGTGATTGGGTGTATCTGTACAGATGGTTACACACACTGGGTGTGATTAGGTGTATCTGTGCAGATGGTTACACACACTGGGTGTGATTGGGTGTATCTGTACAGTTGGTTACACACACTGGGTGTGATTGGGTGTATCTGTACAGATGGTTACACACACTGGGTGTGATTGGGTGTATCTGTACAGATGGTTACGCACACTGGGTGTGATTAGGTGTATCTGTACAGGTGGTTACACACACTTGGTGAGGTTGGCTATATCTGTACAGATGGTTACACACACTGAATGTGATTGGGTGTATCTGTACAGGTGGTTACACACACTGGGTGTGATTGGGTGAATCTGTACAGGTGGTTACACACACTGGGTGTGATTGGGTGTATCTGTACAGATGGTTACACACACTGGGTGTGATTGGGTGTATCTGCACAGATGGTCAGACACACTGGGTGTGATTGGGTGTATCTGTACAGGTGGTTCCACCCACTGGGTGTGATTGGGTGTATCTGTACAGATGGTTACACACACTGGGTGTAATTGGGTGTATCTGTGCAGATGGTTACACACACTGGGTGTGATTGGGTGTATCTGTACAGATGGTTACACACACTGGATAGGATTGGGTGTATCTGTACAGGTGGTTAAACACACTGGGTGTGATTGGGTGTATCTGTACAGGTGGTTACACACACTGGGTGTGATTGGGTGTATCTGTACAGATGGTTGGACACACTGGGTGTGATTGGGTGTATCTGTACAGATGGTTACACACACTGGGTAGGATTGGGAGTATCTGTACAGGTGGTTACACACACTGGGTGAGGTTGGGTGTATCTGTACAGGTGGTTACACACTGGGTGTGATTGGGTGTATCTGTACTGATAGTTGGACATGCTGGGTAGGATTCGGTGTATCTGTACAGGTAGTTACACTCACTGTGTGTGATTGGGTGTACCTGTGCAGGTGGTTACACACACTGGGTGTGATTGGGGGTATCTGTACAGATGGTTACACACACTGGATAGGATTGGGTGTATCTGTACAGGTGGTTAAACACACTGGGTGTGATTGGGTGTATCTGTACAGGTGGTTACACACACTGGGTGTGATTGGGTGTATCTGAACAGATGGTTGGACACACTGGGTGTGATTGGGTGTATCTGTACAGATGGTTACACACACTGGGTAGGATTGGGTGTATCTGTACAGATGGTTACACACACTGGGTGTGATTGGGTGTATCTGTACAGAAGGTTACACACACTGGGTGTGATTGGGTGTATCTGTACAGATGGTTACACACACTGGGTGTGATTAGGTGTATCTGTGCAGATGGTTACACACACTGGGTGTGATTGGGTGTATCTGTACAGTTGGTTACACACACTGGGTGTGATTGGGTGTATCTGTACAGATGGTTACACACACTGGGTGTGATTGGGTGTATCTGTACAGATGGTTACGCACACTGGGTGTGATTAGGTGTATCTGTACAGGTGGTTACACACACTTGGTGAGGTTGGCTATATCTGTACAGATGGTTACACACACTGAATGTGATTGGGTGTATCTGTACAGGTGGTTACACACACTGAATGTGATTGGGTGTATCTGTACAGGTGGTTACACACACTGGGTGTGATTGGGTGTATCTGTACAGGTGGTTACACACACTGGGTGTGATTGGGTGAATCTGTACAGGTGGTTACACACACTGGGTGTGATTGGGTGTATCTGTACAGATGGTTACACACACTGGGTGTGATTGGGTGTATCTGCACAGATGGTCAGACACACTGGGTGTGATTGGGTGTATCTGTACAGGTGGTTACACCCACTGGGTGTGATTTCGTGTATCTGTACAGATGGTTACACACACTGGGTGTAATTGGGTGTATCTGTGCAGATGGTTACACACACTGGGTGTGATTGGGGTTATCTGTACAGATGGTTACACACACTGGATAGGATTGGGTGTATCTGTACAGGTGGTTAAACACACTGGGTGTGATTGGGTGTATCTGTACAGGTGGTTACACACACTGGGTGTGATTGGGTGTATCTGTACAGATGGTTGGACACACTGGGTGTGATTGGGTGTATCTGTACAGATGGTTACACACACTGGGTAGGATTGGGAGTATCTGTACAGGTGGTTACACACACTGGGTGAGGTTGGGTGTATCTGTACAGGTGGTTACACACTGGGTGTGATTGGGTGTATCTGTACTGATAGTTGGACATGCTGGGTAGGATTCGGTGTATCTGTACAGGTAGTTACACTCACTGTGTGTGATTGGGTGTACCTGTGCAGGTGGTTACACACACTGGGTGTGATTGGGGGTATCTGTACAGATTGTTACACACACTGGATAGGATTGGGTGTATCTGTACAGGTGGTTAAACACACTGGGTGTGATTGGGTGTATCCGTACAGGTGGTTACACACACTGGGTGTGATTGGGTGTATCTGTACAGATGGTTGGACACACTGGGTGTGATTGGGTGTATCTGTACAGATGGTTACACACACTGGGTAGGATTGGGTGTATCTGTACAGATGGTTACACACACTGGGTGTGATTGGGTGTATCTGTACAGAAGGTTACACACACTGGGTGTGATTGGGTGTATCTGTACAGGTGGTTACACACTGGGTGTGATTGGGTGTATCTGTACAGATGGTTACACACACTGGGTGTATCTGTACAGCTGGTTACACACACTGGGTAGGATTGGGTGTATCTGTACAGGTGGGTACACACACTGGGTGTGACTGGGTGTACCTGTGCAGGTGGTTACACACACTGGGTGAGGTTGGGTGTATCTGTACAGAAGGTTACACACACTGGGTGTGATTGGGTGTATCTGTACAGATGGTTACACACACTGGGTAGGATTGGGTGTATCTATACAGATGGTTACACACACTGGGTGTGATTGGGTGTATCTGTACAGAAGGTTACACACACTGGGTGTGATTGGGTGTATCTGTACAGGTGGTTACACACTGGGTGTGATTGGGTGTATCTGTACAGATGGTTACACACACTGGGTGTATCTGTACAGCTGGTTACACACACTGGGTAGGATTGGGTGTATCTGTACAGGTGGGTACACACACTGGGTGTGACTGGGTGTACCTGTGCAGGTGGTTACACACACTGGGTGAGGTTGGGTGTATCTGTACAGAAGGTTACACACACTTGTTAAGATTGGGTGTATCTGTCCAGATGGTTACACACACTGGGTGAGGTTGGCTCTCTCTGTACAGATGGTTTCACACACTGGGTGTGATTGGCTCTAGCTGTACAGGTGGTTACACACACTGGGTGTGATTGGGTGTATCTGTACAGATGGTTACACACACTGGGTGTGATTGGGTGTATCTGTGCAGGTGATTACACACACTTGGTGAGGTTGGCTATATCTGTACAGATGGTTACACACACTGAATGTGTTTGGGTGTATCTGTACAGGTGGTGACACACACTGGGTGTGATTGGGTGAATCTGTACAGGTGGTTACACACACTGGGTGTGATTGGGTGTATCTGTGCAGATGGTTACACACACTGGGTGTGATTGGGTGTATCTGTACAGATGGTCAGACACACTGGGTGTGATTGGGTGTATCTGTACAGGTGGTGACACACACTGGGTGTGATTGGGTGTATCTGTACAGATAGTTACACACACTGCGTGTGATTGCGTGTATCTGTACAGATGGTTACACACTGGGTGTGATTGGGTGTATCTGTACTGATAGTTCGACATGCTGGATAGGATTCGGTGTATCTGTACAGGTGGTTCCACACACTGGGTGAGGTTGGGTGTATCTGTACAGGTGATTACACACTGGGTGTGATTGGGTGTATCTGTACAGACGGTTACACACACTGGGTAGGATTGGGTGTATCTGTAAAGGTGGTTACACTCACTGTGTGTGATTGGGTGTACCTGTGCAGGTGGTTACACACACTGGGTGTGATTGGATGTATCTGTACAGATGGTTACACACACTGGATAGGATTGGGTGTATCTGTACAGGTGGTTAAACACATTGGGTGTGATTGGGTGTATCTGTACAGGTGGTTACACACACTGGGTGTGATTGGGTGTATCTGTACAGTTGGTTGGACACACTGGGTGTGATTGGGTGTATCTGTACAGATGGTTACACACACTGGGTAGGATTGGGTGTATCTGTACAGATGGTTACACACACTGGGTGTGATTGGGTGTATCTGTACAGAAGGTTACACACACTGGGTGTGATTGGGTGTATCTGTACAAGTGGTTACACACTGGGTGTGATTGGGTGTATCTGTACAGATGGTTAATCACACTGGGTGTATCTGTACAGATGGTTACACACACTGGGTAGGATTGGGTGTATCTGTACAGGTGGGTACACACACTGGGTGTGACTGGGTGTACCTGTGCAGGTGGTTACACACACTGGGTGAGGTTGGGTGTATCTGAACAGATGGTTACACACACTGGTTAAGATTGGGTGTATCTGTCCAGATGGTTACACACACTGGGTAGGATTGGGTGAATCTGTACAGATGGTTACACACACTGGGTGAGGTTGGCTATATCTGTACAGATGGTTACACACACTGGGTGTGATTGACTGTATCTGTACAGGTGGTTACACACACTGGGTGTGATTGGGTGAATCTGTACAGGTGGTTACACACACTGGGTGTGATTGGGTGTATCTGTACAGATGGTTACACACACTGGGTGTGATTGGGTGTATCTGTGCAGATGGTTACACACACTGGGTGTGATTGGGTGTATCTGTACAGTTGGTTACACACACTGGGTGTGATTGGGTGTATCTGTACAGATGGTTACACACAGTGGGTGTGATTGGGTGTATCTGTACAGATGGTTACGTACACTGGGTGTGATTAGGTGTATCTGTACAGGTGGTTACACACACTTGGTGAGGTTGGCTATATCTGTACAGATGGTTACACACACTGAATGTGATTGGGTGTATCTGTACAGGTGGTTACACACACTGGGTGTGATTGGGTGAATCTGTACAGGTGGTTACACACACTGGGTGTGATTGGGTGTATCTGTACAGATGGTTACACACACTGGGTGTGATTGGGTGTATCTGCACAGATGGTCAGACACACTGGGTGTGATTGGGTGTATCTGTACAGGTGGTTACACACACTGGGTGTGATTGGGTGTATCTGTACAGATAGTTACACACACTGCGTGTGATTGGGTGTATCTGTACAGATGGTTACACACACTGGGTGTGATTGGGTGTATCTGTACAGATGGTTACACACACTGGGTGTGATTGGGTGTATCTGTGCAGGTGATTACACACACTTGGTGAGGTTGGCTATATCTGTACAGATGGTTACACACACTGAATGTGTTTGGGTGTATCTGTACAGGTGGTGACACACACTGGGTGTGATTGGGTGAATCTGTACAGGTGGTTACACACACTGGGTGTGATTGGGTGTATCTGTGCAGATGGTTACACACACTGGGTGTGATTGGGTGTATCTGTACAGATGGTCAGACACACTGGGTGTGATTGGGTGTATCTGTACAGGTGGTTACACACACTGGGTGTGATTGGGTGTATCTGTACAGATAGTTACACGCACTGCGTGTGATTGCGTGTATCTGTACAGATGGTTACACACTGGGTGTGATTGGGTGTATCTGTACTGATAGTTGGACATGCTGGATAGGATTCGGTGTATCTGTACAGGTGGTTCCACACACTGGGTGAGGTTGGGTGTATCTGTACAGGTGATTACACACTGGGTGTGATTGGGTGTATCTGTACAGACGGTTACACACACTGGGTAGGATTGGGTGTATCTGTAAAGGTGGTTACACTCACTGTGTGTGATTGGGTGTACCTGTGCAGGTGGTTACACACACAGGGTGTGATTGGATGTATCTGTACAGATGGTTACACACACTGGATAGGATTGGGTGTATCTGTACAGGTGGTTAAACACATTGGGTGTGATTGGGTGTATCTGTACAGGTGGTTACACACACTGGGTGTGATTGGGTGTATCTGTACAGATGGTTGGACACACTGGGTGTGATTGGGTGTATCTGTACAGATGGTTACACACACTGGGTAGGATTGGGTGTATCTGTACAGATGGTTACACACACTGGGTGTGATTGGGTGTATCTGTACAGAAGGTTACACACACTGGGTGTGATTGGGTGTATCTGTACAAGTGGTTACACACTGGGTGTGTTTGGGTGTATCTGTACAGATGGTTAATCACACTGGGTGTATCTGTACAGATGGTTACACACACTGGGTAGGATTGGGTGTATCTGTACAGGTGGGTACACACACTGGGTGTGACTGGGTGTACCTGTGCAGGTGGTTACACACACTGGGTGAGGTTGGGTGTATCTGAACAGATGGTTACACACACTGGTTAAGATTGGGTGTATCTGTCCAGATGGTTACACACACTGGGTAGGATTGGGTGAATCTGTACAGATGGTTACACACACTGGGTGAGGTTGGCTATATCTGTACAGATGGTTACACACACTGGGTGTGATTGGCTGTATCTGTACAGGTGGTTACACACACTGGGTGTGATTGGGTGAATCTGTACAGGTGGTTACACACACTGGGTGTGATTGGGTGTATCTGTACAGATGGTTACACACACTGGGTGTGATTGGGTGTATCTGTGCAGATGGTTACACACACTGGGTGTGATTGGGTGTATCTGTACAGTTGGTTACACACACTGGGTGTGATTAGGTGTATCTGTACAGGTGGTTACACACACTTGGTGAGGTTGGCTATATCTGTACAGATGGTTACACACACTGAATGTGATTGGGTGTATCTGTACAGGTGGTTACACACACTGGGTGTGATTGGGTGAATCTGTACAGGTGGTTACACACACTGGGTGTGATTGGGTGTATCTGTACAGATGGTTACGCACACTGGGTGTGATTAGGTGTATCTGTACAGGTGGTTACACACACTTGGTGAGGTTGGCTATATCTGTACAGATGGTTACACACACTGAATGTGATTGGGTGTATCTGTACAGGTGGTTACACACACTGGGTGTGATTGGGTGAATCTGTACAGGTGGTTACACACACTGGGTGTGATTGGGTGTATCTGTACAGATGGTTACACACACTGGGTGTGATTGGGTGTATCTGCACAGATGGTCAGACACACTGGGTGAGGTTGGGTGTATCTGTACAGATGGTTACACACACTGGGTCTGATTGGGTGTATCTGTACAGATGGTTACACACACTGGGTGTGATTGGGTGTATCTGTACAGATGGTTACACACACTGGGTGTGATTGGGTGTATCTGTACAGGTGGTTACATACACTGGGTGTGATTGGGTGAATCTGTACAGGTGGTTACACACACTGGGTGTGATTGGGTGTATCTGTACAGATGGTCAGACACACTAGGTGTGATTGGGTGTATCTGTACAGGTGGTTACACACACTGGGTGTGATTGGGTGTCTCTGTACAGATAGTTACACACACTGGGTGTGATTGGGTGTATCTGTACAGGTGGTTACATACACTGGGTGTGATTGGGTGAATCTGTACAGGTGGTTACACACACTGGGTGTGATTGGGTGTATCTGTACAGATGGTCAGACACACTAGGTGTGATTGGGTGTATCTGTACAGGTGGTTACACACACTGGGTGAGGTTGGGTGTATCTGTACAGATGGTTACACACACTGGGTATGATTGGGTGTATCTGTACAGATGGTTACACACACTGGGTGTGATTGGGTGTATCTGTACAGATGGTTACACACACTGGGTGCATCTGTACAGGTGGTTACACACACTGGGTGTGAATGGGTGTATTTGTACAGGTGGTTACACACACTGGGTGTGATTGGGTGTATCTGTGCAGATGGTTACACACACTGGGTGTGATTGGGTGTATCTGTGCAGATGGTTACACACACTGGGTGTGATTGGGTGTATCTGTACAGGTGGTTACATACACTGGGTGTGATTGGGTGTATCTGTACTGATGGTTACACACACTGGGCGTGATTGGGTGTATCTGTACAGATGTTTACACACACTGGGTGTGATTGCGTGTCTCATCCAGATGGTTACACACACTGGGTGTGATTGGGTGTATCTGTGCAGATGGTTATACATACTGGGTGTGATTGGGCTTATCTGTACAGGTGGTTACACACACTTTGTGAGGTTGGGTGTATCTGTACAGGTGGTTACACACTGGGTGTGATTGGGTGTATCTGCACTGATAGTTGGACATGCTGGGTTGGATTCGGTGTATCTGTACAGGTGGTTCCACACACTGGGTAAGGTTGGGTGTATCTGTACAGGTGATTACACACTGGGTGTGATTGGGTGAATCTGTACAGATGGTTACACACACTGGGTAGGATTGGGTGTATCTGTAAAGGTGGTTACACTCACTGTGTGTGATTGGGTGTACCTGTGCAGGTGGTTACACACACTGGGTGTGATTGGGTGTATCTGTACAGATGGTTACACACACTGGATAGGATTGGGTGTATCTGTACAGGTGGTTAAACACATTGGGTGTGATTGGGTGTATCTGTACAGGTGGTTACACACACTGGGTGTGATTGGGTGTATCTGTACAGATGGTTGGACACACTGGGTGTGATTGGGTGTATCTGTACAGATGGTTACACACACTGGGTAGGATTGGGTGTATCTGTACAGATGGTTACAC
This sequence comes from Scyliorhinus torazame, assembly GCF_047496885.1. Lineage (NCBI taxonomy): Eukaryota > Metazoa > Chordata > Chondrichthyes > Carcharhiniformes > Scyliorhinidae > Scyliorhinus > Scyliorhinus torazame. The sequence continues at coordinate 231,305,494 of NC_092707.1, read as the reverse complement.
ACACTGGGTGTGATTGGGTGTATCTGTACAGAACGTTACACACACTGGGTGTGATTGGGTGTATCTGTACAGGTGGTTACACACTGGGTGTGATTGGGTGTATCTATACAGATGGTTACACACACTGGGTGTATCTGTACAGATGGTTACACACACTGGGCAGGATTGGGTGTATCTGTACAGGTGGGTACACACACTGGGTGTGAATGGGTGTACCTGTGCAGGTGGTTACACACACTGGGTGAGGTTGGGTGTATCTGTACAGATGGTTACACACACTGGTTAAGATTGGGTGTATCTGTCCAGATGGTTACACACACTGGGTAGGATTGGCTGAATCTGTACAGATGGTTACACACACTGGGTGAGGTTGGCTATATCTGTACAGATGGTAACACACACTGGGTGTGATTGGGTGTATCTGTACAGGTGGTTACACACACTGGGTGTGATTGGGTGAATCTGTACAGGTGGTTACACAAACTGGGTGTAATTGGGTGTATCTGTACAGATGGTTACACACACTGCGTGTGAATGGGTGTACCTGTGCAGGTGGTTACACACACTGGGTGAGGTTGGGTGTATCTGTACAGATGGTTACACACACTGGTTAAGATTGGGTGTATCTGTCCAGATGGTTACACACACTGGGTAGGATTGGGTGAATCTGTACAGATGGTTACACACACTGGGTGAGGTTGGCTATATCTGTACAGATGGTTACACACACTGGGTGTTATTGTGTGTATCTGTACAGGTGGTTACACACACTGGGTGTGATTCGGTGAATCTGTACAGGTGGTTACACACACTGGGTGTAATTGGGTGTATCTGTACAGATGGTTACACACACTGGGTGTGATTGGGTGTATCTGTGCAGATGGTTACACACACTGGGTGTGATTGGGTGTATCTGTACAGGTGGTTACACACACTTGGTGAGGTTGGCTATATCTGTACAGATGGTTACACACACTGAATGTGATTGGGTGTATCTGTACAGGTGGTTACACACACTGGGTGTGATTGGGTGAATCTGTACAGGTGGTTACACACACTGGGTGTGATTGGGTGTATCTGTACAGATGGTTACACACACTGGGTGTGATTGGGTGTATCTGCACAGATGGTCAGACACACTGGGTGAGGTTGGGTGTATCTGTACAGATGGTTACACACACTGGGTCTGATTGGGTGTATCTGTACAGATGGTTACACACACTGGGTGTGATTGGGTGTATCTGTACAGATGGTTACACACACTGGGTGTGATTGGGTGTATCTGTACAGGTGGTTACATACACTGGGTGTGATTGGGTGAATCTGTACAGGTGGTTACACACACTGGGTGTGATTGGGTGTATCTGTACAGATGGTCAGACACACTAGGTGTGATTGGGTGTATCTGTACAGGTGGTTACACACACTGGGTGTGATTGGGTGTCTCTGTACAGATAGTTACACACACTGGGTGTGATTGGGTGTATCTGTACAGGTGGTTACATACACTGGGTGTGATTGGGTGAATCTGTACAGGTGGTTACACACACTGGGTGTGATTGGGTGTATCTGTACAGATGGTCAGACACACTAGGTGTGATTGGGTGTATCTGTACAGGTGGTTACACACACTGGGTGAGGTTGGGTGTATCTGTACAGATGGTTACACACACTGGGTATGATTGGGTGTATCTGTACAGATGGTTGGACACACTGGGTGTGATTGGGTGTATCTGTACAGATGGTTACACACACTGGGTAGGATTGGGTGTATCTGTACAGATGGTTACACACACTGGGTGTTATTGCGTGTATCTGTACAGAAGGTTACACACACTGGGTGTGATTGGGTGTATCTGTACAGGTGGTTACACACTGGGTGTGATTGGGTGTATCTGTACAGATGGTTACACACACTGGGTGTATCTGTACAGATGGTTACACACACTGGGTAGGATTGGGTGTATCTGTACAGGTGGGTACACACACTGGGTGTGAATGGGTGTACCTGTGCAGTTGGTTACACACACTGGGTGAGGTTGGGTGTATCTGTACAGATGGTTACACACACTGGTTAAGATTGGGTGTATCTGTCCAGATGGTTACACACACTGGGTAGGATTGGGTGAATCTGTACAGATGGTTACACACACTGGGTGAGGTTGGCTATATCTGTACAGATGGTTACACACACTGGGTGTGATTGGGTGTATCTGTACAGGTGGTTACACACACTGGGTGTGATTGGGTGAATCTGTACAGGTGGTTACACAAACTGAGTGTAATTGGGTGTATCTGTACAGATGGTTACACACACTGGGTGTGAATGGGTGTACCTGTGCAGGTGGTTACACACACTGGGTGAGGTTGGGTGTATCTGTACAGATGGTTACACACACTGGTTAAGATTGGGTGTATCTGTCCAGATGGTTACACACACTGGGTAGGATTGGGTGAATCTGTACAGATGGTTACACACACTGGGTGAGGTTGGCTATATTTGTACAGATGGTTACACACACTGGGTGTTATTGTGTGTATCTGTACAGGTGGTTACACACACTGGGTGTGATTCGGTGAATCTGTACAGGTGGTTACACACACTGGGTGTAATTGGGTGTATCTGTACAGATGGTTACACACACTGGGTGTGATTGGGTGTATCTGTGCAGATGGTTACACACACTGGGTGTGATTGGGTGTATCTGTACAGATGGTTACACACACTGGGTGTGATTGGGTGTATCTGTACAGATGGTCAGACACACTGGGTGTGATTGGGTGTATCTGTACAGGTGGTTACACACACTGGGTGTGATTGGGTGTATCTGTACAGATGGTTACAAACACTGGGTGTGATTGGGTGTATCTGTACAGATGGTTACACTCACTAGGTGTGATTGTGTGTATCTGTACAGGTGGTTACACACACTTGGTGAGGTTGGCTATATCTGTACAGATGGTTATACACACTGAATGTGATTGGGTGTATCTGTACAGGTGGTTACACACACTAGGTGTGATTGGGTGAATCTGTACAGGTGGTTACACACACTGGGTGTGATTGGGTGTATCTGTACAGATGGTTACACACACTGGGTGTGATTGGGTGTATCTGCACAGATGGTCAGACACACTGGGTGTGATTGGGTGTATCTGTACAGGTGGTTACACACACTGGGTGTGATTGGGTGTATCTGTACAGATAGTTACACACACTGCGTGTGATTGGGTGTATCTGTACAGATGGTTACACACATTGGGTGAGGTTGGGTGTATCTGTACAGATGGTTACACACACTGGGTATGATTGGGTGTATCTGTACAGATGGTTACACACACTGAGTGTGATTGGGTGTATCTGTACAGTTGGTTACACACACTGGGTGAGGTTGGGTGTATCTGTACAAGTGGTTACACACACTGGGTGTATCTGTACAGATGGTTACACACACTGGGTGTGAATGGGTGTATCTGTACAGGTGGTTACACACACTGGGTGTGATTGGATGTATCTGCACAGGTGGTTACACACACTGGGTGAGGTTGCGTGTATCGGTACAGATGGTTACACACACTGGGTGTGATTGGGTGTATCTGTACAGATGGTTACACACACTGGGTCTGATTGGGTGTATCTGTACAGATGGTTACACACACTGGCTGTGATTGGGTGTATCTGTACAGGTGGTTACACACACTGGGTGTGGTTGGGTGTATCTGTACAGATGGTTACACACACTGGGTGTGATTGCGTGTCTCATGCAGATGGTTACACACACTGGGTGTGATTGGGTGTATCTGTGCAGATGGTTACACACACTGGGTGTGATTGGGTGTATCAGTGCAGATGGTTACACACACTGGGTGTGATTGGGTGTATCTGTACAGGTGGTTACACACACTGGGTGTGATTGGGTGTATCTGTACAGATGGTTACACACACTGGGTGTAATTGGGTGTATCTGTGCAGATGGTTACACACACTGGGTGTGATTGGGTGTATCTGTACAGGTGGTTACACACACTGGGTGTGATTGGGTGTATCTGTACAGATGGTTACACACACTGGGTGTGATTGCGTGTCTCATGCAGATGGTTACACACACTGGGTGTGATTGGGTGTATCTGTGCAGATGGTTACACACACTGAGTGTGATTGGGTATATCTGTACAGCTGGTTACACACACTGAGTGTGGTTGGGTGTATCAGTACAGATGGTCACACACACTGGGTGTGATTGGGTGTATCTGTACAGGTGGTTACACACACTGGATGTGATTGGGTGAATCTGTACAGATGGTCACACACACTGGGTGTGATTGGGTATATCTGTACAGCTGGTTACACACACTGAGTGTGGTTGGGTGTATCAGTACAGATGGTCACACACACTGGGTGTGGTTGGGTGTATCAGTACAGATGGTCACACACACTGGGTGTGATTGGGTGTATCTGTACAGATGGTTACGCACACTGGCTAGGATTGGGCGTATCTGTACAGGTGGTTACACACACTGGGTGAGGTTGGGTGTATCTGTACAGGTGGTTACACACTGGGTGTGATTGGGTGTAACTGTACAGATAATTGGACACGCTGGGTAGGATTGGGTGTATCTGTACAGGTGGTTCCACACACTGGGTGAGGTTGGGTGTATCTGTACAGGTGATTACACACTGGGTGTGATTGGCTGTATCTGTACAGATGGTTACACACACTGGGTAGGATTGGGTGTATCTGTACAGGTGGTTACACTCACTGTGTGTGATTGGGTGAACCTGTGCAGGTGGTTACACACACTGGGTGTGATTGGGTTTATCTGTACAGATGGTTACACACACTGGATAGGATTGGGTGTATCTGTACAGGTGGTTAAACACACTGGGTGTGATTGGGTGTATCTGTACAGGTGGTTACACACACTGGATAGGATTGGGTGTACTGTACAGGTGGTTAAACACACTGGGTGTGATTGGGTGTATCTGTACAGGTGGTTACACACACTGGGTGTGATTGGGTGTATCTGTACAGATGGTTGGACACACTGGGTGTGATTGGGTGTATCTGTACAGATGGTTACACACACTGGGTAGGATTCTGTGTATCTGTACAGATGGTTACACACACTGGGTGTGATTGGGTGTATCTGTACAGGTGGTTACACACACTGGGTGTGATTGGGTGTATCTGTACAGGTGGTTACACACTGGGTGTGATTGGGTGTATCTGTACAGATAGTTACACACACTGGGTAGGATTGGGTGTATCTGTACAGATGGTTACACACACTGGGTGTGATTGGGTGTATCTGTACAGGTGGTTACACACACCGGGTGTGACTGGGTGTACCTGTGCAGGTGGTTACACACATGGGTGAAGTTGGGTGTATCTGTACAGATGGTTACACACACTAGTTAAGATTGGGTGTATCTGTACAGATGGTTACACACACTGGGTGTGATTGGGTGTATGTGTACAGGTGGTTACACACACTGGGTGTGATTGGTTGAATCTGTACAGGTGGTTACACACACTGGGTGTGATTGGGTGTATCTGTACAGATGGTTACACACACTGGGTGTGATTGGGTGTATCTGTACAGATGGCTACACACACTGCGTGTGATTGGGTGTACCTGTACAGATGGTTACACACACTGGGTGTGATTGGGTGTATCTGTACAGATGGTCAGACACACTGGGTGTGATTGTGTGTATCTGTACAGGTGGCTACACACACTGGATAGGATTGGGTGTATCTGTACAGGTGGTTAAACACACTGGGTGTGATTGGGTGTATCTGTACAGGTGGTTACACACACTGGGTGTGATTGGGTGTATCTATACAGGTGGTTACACACACTGGGTGTCATTGGGTGTATCTGTACAGATGGTTACACACACTGGATGTGATTGGGTGTATCTGTACAGGTGGTTACACACGCTGGGTGTGATTGGGTGTATCGGTACAAATGGTTGGACACACTAGGTGTGATTGGGTGTATCTGTACAGATGGCTACACACACTGGACAGGATTGGGTGTATCTGTACAGGTGGTTAAACACACTGTGTGTGATTGGGTGTATCTGTACAGGTGGTTACACACACTGGGTGTGATTGGGTGTATCTGTACAGATGGTTGGACACACTGGGTGTGATTGGGTGTATCTGTACAGATGGTTACACACACTGGGTGTGATTGGGTGTATCTGTACAGAAGGTTACACACACTGGGTGTGATTGGGAGTATCTGTACAGGTGGTTACACACTGGGTGTGATTGGGTGTATCTGTACAGATAGTTACACACACTGGGTAGGATTGGGTGTATCTGTACAGATGTTTACACACACTGGGTGTGATTGGGTGTATCTGTACAGGTGGTTACACACTCTGGCTGTGATTGGGTGTATCTGTACAGATGGTTGGACACACTGGGTGTGATTGGGTGTATCTGTACAGATGGTTACACACACTGGGTAGGATTGGGTGTATCTGTACAGGTGGTTACACACACTTGGTGTGACTGGGTGTACCTGTGCAGGTGGTTACACACACTGGGTGAGGTTGGGTGTATCTGTACAGATGGTTACACACACTAGTTAAGATTGGGTGTATCTGTACAGATGGTTAATCACACTGGGTGTATCTGTACAGATGGTTACACACACTGGGTAGGATTGGGTGTATCTGTACAGGTGGGTACACACACTGGGTGTGACTGGGTGTACCTGTGCAGGTGGTTACACACACTGGGTGAGGTTGGGTGTATCTGAACAGATGGTTACACACACTGGTTAAGATTGGGTGTATCTGTCCAGATGGTTACACACACTGGGTAGGATTGGGTGAATCTGTACAGATGGTTACACACACTGGGTGAGGTTGGCTATATCTGTACAGATGGTTACACACACTGGGTGTGATTGACTGTATCTGTACAGGTGGTTACACACACTGGGTGTGCTTGGGTGAATCTGTACAGGTGGTTACACACACTGGGTGTGATTGGGTGTATCTGTACAGATGGTTACACACACTGGGTGTGATTGGGTGTATCTGTGCAGATGGTTACACACACTGGGTGTGATTGGGTGTATCTGTACAGTTGGTTACACACACTGGGTGTGATTGGGTGTATCTGTACAGATGGTTACACACAGTGGGTGTGATTGGGTGTATCTGTACAGATGGTTACGCACACTGGGTGTGATTAGGTGTATCTGTACAGGTGGTTACACACACTTGGTGAGGTTGGCTATATCTGTACAGATGGTTACACACACTGAATGTGATTGGGTGTATCTGTACAGGTGGTTACACACACTGGGTGTGATTGGGTGAATCTGTACAGGTGGTTACACACACTGGGTGTGATTGGGTGTATCTGTACAGATGGTTACACACACTGGGTGTGATTGGGTGTATCTGCACAGATGGTCAGACACACTGGGTGTGATTGGGTGTATCTGTACAGGTGGTTACACACACTGGGTGTGATTGGGTGTATCTGTACAGATAGTTACACACACTGCGTGTGATTGGGTGTATCTGTACAGATGGTTACACACACTGGGTGTGATTGGGTGTATCTGTACAGATGGTTACACACACTGGGTGTGATTGGGTGTATCTGTGCAGGTGATTACACACACTTGGTGAGGTTGGCTATATCTGTACAGATGGTTACACACACTGAATATGTTTGGGTGTATCTGTACAGGTGGTGACACACACTGGGTGTGATTGGGTGAATCTGTACAGGTGGTTACACACACTGGGTGTGATTGGGTGTATCTGTGCAGATGGTTACACACACTGGGTGTGATTGGGTGTATCTGTACAGATGGTCAGACACACTGGGTGTGATTGGGTGTATCTGTACAGGTGGTTACACACACTGGGTGTGATTGGGTGTATCTGTACAGATAGTTACACACACTGCGTGTGATTGCGTGTATCTGTACAGATGGTTACACACTGGGTGTGATTGGGTGTATCTGTACTGATAGTTGGACATGCTGGATAGGATTCGGTGTATCTGTACAGGTGGTTCCACACACTGGGTGAGGTTGGGTGTATCTGTACAGGTGATTACACACTGGGTGTGATTGGGTGTATCTGTACAGACGGTTACACACACTGGGTAGGATTGGGTGTATCTGTAAAGGTGGTTACACTCACTGTGTGTGATTGGGTGTACCTGTGCAGGTGGTTACACACACTGGGTGTGATTGGATGTATCTGTACAGATGGTTACACACACTGGATAGGATTGGGTGTATCTGTACAGGTGGTTAAACACATTGGGTGTGATTGGGTGTATCTGTACAGGTGGTTACACACACTGGGTGTGATTGGGTGTATCTGTACAGATGGTTGGACACACTGGGTGTGATTGGGTGTATCTGTACAGATGGTTACACACACTGGGTAGGATTGGGTGTATCTGTACAGATGGTTACACACACTGGGTGTGATTGGGTGTATCTGTACAGAAGGTTACACACACTGGGTGTGATTGGGTGTATCTGTACAAGTGGTTACACACTGGGTGTGTTTGGGTGTATCTGTACAGATGGTTAATCACACTGGGTATATCTGTACAGATGGTTACACACACTGGGTAGGATTGGGTGTATCTGTACAGGTGGGTACACACACTGGGTGTGACTGGGTGTACCTGTGCAGGTGGTTACACACACTGGGTGAGGTTGGGTGTATCTGAACAGATGGTTACACACACTGGTTAAGATTGGGTGTATCTGTCCAGATGGTTACACACACTGGGTAGGATTGGGTGAATCTGTACAGATGGTTACACACACTGGGTGAGGTTGGCTATATCTGTACAGATGGTTACACACACTGGGTGTGATTGGCTGTATCTGTACAGGTGGTTACACACACTGGGTGTGATTGGGTGAATCTGTACAGGTGGTTACACACACTGGGTGTGATTGGGTGTATCTGTACAGATGGTTACACACACTGGGTGTGATTGGGTGTATCTGTGCAGATGGTTACACACACTGGGTGTGATTGGGTGTATCTGTACAGTTGGTTACACACACTGGGTGTGATTAGGTGTATCTGTACAGGTGGTTACACACACTTGGTGAGGTTGGCTATATCTGTACAGATGGTTACACACACTGAATGTGATTGGGTGTATCTGTACAGGTGGTTACACACACTGGGTGTGATTGGGTGAATCTGTACAGGTGGTTACACACACTGGGTGTGATTGGGTGTATCTGTACAGATGGTTACGCACACTGGGTGTGATTAGGTGTATCTGTACAGGTGGTTACACACACTTGGTGAGGTTGGCTATATCTGTACAGATGGTTACACACACTGAATGTGATTGGGTGTATCTGTACAGGTGGTTACACACACTGGGTGTGATTGGGTGAATCTGTACAGGTGGTTACACACACTGGGTGTGATTGGGTGTATCTGTACAGATGGTTACACACACTGGGTGTGATTGGGTGTATCTGCACAGATGGTCAGACACACTGGGTGTGATTGGGTGTATCTGTACAGGTGGTTACACACACTGGGTGTGATTGGGTGTATCTGTACAGATAGTTACACACACTGCGTGTGATTGGGTGTATCTGTACAGATGGTTACACACACTGGGTCTGATTGGGTGTATCTGTACAGATGGTTACACACACTGGGTGTGTTTGTGTGTATCTGTACAGATGGTTACACACACTGGGTGTGATTGGGTGTATCTGTACAGATAGTTACACACACTGGGTGTGATTGGGTGTATCTGTACAGATGGTTACACACATTGGGTGAGGTTGGGTGTATCTGTACAGATGGTTACACACACTGGGTCTGATTGGGTGTATCTGTACAGATGGTTACACACACTGGGTGTGATTGGGTGTATCTGTACAGATGGTTACACACACTGGGTGTGATTGGGTGTATCTGTACAGGTGGTAACATACACTGGGTGTGATTGGGTGAATCTGTACAGGTGGTTACACACACTGGGTGTGATTGGGTGTATCTGTACAGATGGTCAGACACACTAGGTGTGATTGGGTGTATCTGTACAGGTGGTTACACACACTGTGTGTGATTGGGTGTCTCTGTACAGATAGTTACACACACTGGGTGTGATTGGGTGTATCTGTACAGATGGTTAGACACATTGGCTGAGGTTGGGTGTATCTGTACAGATGGTTACACACACTGGGTATGATTGGGTGTATCTGTACAGATGGTTACACACACTGGGTGTGATTGGGTGTATCTGTACAGATGGTTACACACACTGGGTGCATCTGTACAGGTGGTTACACACACTGGGTGTGAATGGGTGTATTTGTACAGGTGGTTACACACACTGGGTGTGATTGGGTGTATCTGTGCAGATGGTTACACACACTGGGTGTGATTGGGTGTATCTGTGCAGATGGTTACACACACTGGGTGTGATTGGGTGTATCTGTACAGGTGGTTACATACACTGGGTGTGATTGGGTGTATCTGTACTGATGGTTACACACACTGGGCGTGATTGGGTGTATCTGTACAGATGTTTACACACACTGGGTGTGATTGCGTGTCTCATCCAGATGGTTACACACACTGGGTGTGATTGGGTGTATCTGTGCAGATGGTTATACATACTGGGTGTGATTGGGCTTATCTGTACAGGTGGTTACACACACTTTGTGAGGTTGGGTGTATCTGTACAGGTGGTTACACACTGGGTGTGATTGGGTGTATCTGCACTGATAGTTGGACATGCTGGGTTGGATTCGGTGTATCTGTACAGGTGGTTCCACACACTGGGTGAGGTTGGGTGTATCTGTACAGGTGATTACACACTGGGTGTGATTGGGTGAATCTGTACAGATGGTTACACACACTGGGTAGGATTGGGTGTATCTGTAAAGGTGGTTACACTCACTGTGTGTGATTGGGTGTACCTGTGCAGGTGGTTACACACACTGGGTGTGATTGGGTGTATCTGTACAGATGGTTACACACACTGGATAGGATTGGGTGTATCTGTACAGGTGGTTAAACACATTGGGTGTGATTGGGTGTATCTGTACAGGTGGTTACACACACTGGGTGTGATTGGGTGTATCTGTACAGATGGTTGGACACACTGGGTGTGATTGGGTGTATCTGTACAGATGGTTACACACACTGGGTAGGATTGGGTGTATCTGTACAGATGGTTACACACACTGGGTGTGATTGGGTGTATCTGTACAGAACGTTACACACACTGGGTGTGATTGGGTGTATCTGTACAGGTGGTTACACACTGGGTGTGATTGGGTGTATCTATACAGATGGTTACACACACTGGGTGTATCTGTACAGATGGTTACACACACTGGGTAGGATTGGGTGTATCTGTACAGGTGGGTACACACACTGGGTGTGAATGGGTGTACCTGTGCAGGTGGTTACACACACTTGGTGAGGTTGGGTGTATCTGTACAGATGGTTACACACACTGGTTAAGATTGGGTGTATCTGTCCAGATGGTTACACACACTGGGTAGGATTGGCTGAATCTGTACAGATGGTTACACACACTGGGTGAGGTTGGCTATATCTGTACAGATGGTTACACACACTGGGTGTGATTGGGTGTATCTGTACAGGTGGTTACACACACTGGGTGTGATTGGGTGAATCTGTACAGGTGGTTACACAAACTGGGTGTAATTGGGTGTATCTGTACAGATGGTTACACACACTGCGTGTGAATGGGTGTGCCTGTGCAGGTGGTTACACACACTGGGTGAGGTTGGGTGTATCTGTACAGATGGTTCCACACACTGGTTAAGATTGGGTGTATCTGTCCAGATGGTTACACACACTGGGTAGGATTGGGTGAATCTGTACAGATGGTTACACACACTGGGTGAGGTTGGCTATATCTGTACAGATGGTTACACACACTGGGTGTTATTGTGTGTATCTGTACAGGTGGTTACACACACTGGGTGTGATTCGGTGAATCTGTACAGGTGGTTACACACACTGGGTGTAATTGGGTGTATCTGTACAGATGGTTACACACACTGGGTGTGATTGGGTGTATCTGTGCAGATGGTTACACACACTGGGTGTGATTGGGTGTATCTGTACAGGTGGTTACACACACTGGGTGTGATTGGGTGTATCTGTACAGATGGTTGGACACACTGGGTGTGATTGGGTGTATCTGTACAGATGGTTACACACACTGGGTAGGATTGGGTGTATCTGTACAGATGGTTACACACACTGGGTGTTATTGCGTGTATCTGTACAGAAGGTTACACACACTGGGTGTGATTGGGTGTATCTGTACAGGTTGTTACACACTGGGTGTGATTGGGTGTATCTGTACAGATGGTTACACACACTGGGTGTATCTGTACAGATGGTTACACACACTGGGTAGGATTGGGTGTATCTGTACAGGTGGGTACACACACTGGGTGTGAATGGGTGTACCTGTGCAGTTGGTTACACACACTGGGTGAGGTTGGGTGTATCTGTACAGATGGTTACACACACTGGTTAAGATTGGGTGTATCTGTCCAGATGGTTACACACACTGGGTAGGATTGGGTGAATCTGTACAGATGGTTACACACACTGGGTGAGGTTGGCTATATCTGTACAGATGGTTACACACACTGGGTGTGATTGGGTGTATCTGTACAGGTGGTTACACACACTGGGTGTGATTGGGTGAATCTGTACAGGTGGTTACACAAACTGAGTGTAATTGGGTGTATCTGTACAGATGGTTACACACACTGGGTGTGAATGGGTGTACCTGTGCAGGTGGTTACACACACTGGGTGAGGTTGGGTGTATATGTACAGATGGTTACACACACTGGTTAAGATTGGGTGTATCTGTCCAGATGGTTACACACACTGGGTAGGATTGGGTGAATCTGTACAGCTGGTTACACACACTGGGTGAGGTTGGCTGTATCTGTACAGGTGGTTACACACACTGGGTGTGATTCGGTGAATCTGTACAGGTGGTTACACACACTGGGTGTTATTGTGTGTATCTGTACAGGTGGTTACACACACTGGGTGTGATTCGGTGAATCTGTACAGGTGGTTACACACACTGGGTGTAATTGGGTGTATCTGTACAGATGGTTACACACACTGGGTGTGATTGGGTGTATCTGTGCAGATGGTTACACACACTGGGTGTGATTGGGTGTATCTGTACAGATGGTTACACACACTGGGTGTGATTGGGTGTATCTGTACAGATGGTCAGACACACTGGGTGTGATTGGGTGTATCTGTACAGGTGGTTACACACACTGGGTGTGATTGGGTGTATCTGTACAGATGGTTACAAACACTGGGTGTGATTGGGTGTATCTGTACAGATGGTTACACTCACTAGGTGTGATTGTGTGTATCTGTACAGGTGGTTACACACACTTGGTGAGGTTGGCTATATCTGTACAGATGGTTATACACACTGAATGTGATTGGGTGTATCTGTACAGGTGGTTACACACACTAGGTGTGATTGGGTGAATCTGTACAGGTGGTTACACACACTGGGTGTTATTGGGTGTATCTGTACAGATGGTTACACACACTGGGTGTGATTGGGTGTATCTGCACAGATGGTCAGACACACTGGGTGTGATTGGGTGTATCTGTACAGGTGGTTACACACACTGGGTGTGATTGGGTGTATCTGTACAGATAGTTACACACACTGCGTGTGATTGGGTGTATCTGTACAGATGGTTACACACATTGGGTGAGGTTGGGTGTATCTGTACAGATGGTTACACACACTGGGTATGATTGGGTGTATCTGTACAGATGGTTACACACACTGAGTGTGATTGGGTGTATCTGTACAGTTGGTTACACACACTGGGTGAGGTTGGGTGTATCTGTACAAGTGGTTACACACACTGGGTGTATCTGTACAGATGGTTACACACACTGGGTGTGAATGGGTGTATCTGTACAGGTGGTTACACACACTGGGTGTGATTGGATGTATCTGTACAGGTGGTTACACACACTGGGTGAGGTTGCGTGTATCGGTACAGATGGTTACACACACTGGGTGTGATTGGGTGTATCTGTACAGATGGTTACACACACTGGGTCTGATTGGGTGTATCTGTACAGATGGTTACACACACTGGGTGTGATTGGGTGTATCTGTACAGGTGGTTACACACACTGGGTGTGGTTGGGTGTATCTGTACAGATGGTTACACACACTGGGTGTGATTGCGTGTCTCATGCAGATGGTTACACACACTGGGTGTGATTGGGTGTATCTGTGCAGATGGTTACACACACTGGGTGTGATTGGGTGTATCAGTGCAGATGGTTACACACACTGGGTGTGATTGGGTGTATCTGTACAGGTGGTTACACACACTGGGTGTGATTGGGTGTATCTGTACAGATGGTTACACACACTGGGTGTAATTGGGTGTATCTGTGCAGATGGTTACACACACTGGGTGTGATTCGGTGTATCTGTACAGGTGGTTACACACACTGGGTGTGATTGGGTGTATCTGTACAGATGGTTACACACACTGGGTGTGATTGCGTGTCTCATGCAGATGGTTACACACACTGGGTGTGATTGGGTGTATCTGTGCAGATGGTTACACACACTGAGTGTGATTGGGTATATCTGTACAGCTGGTTACACACACTGAGTGTGGTTGGGTGTATCAGTACAGATGGTCACACACACTGGGTGTGATTGGGTGTATCTGTACAGGTGGTTACACACACTGGATGTGATTGGGTATATCTGTACAGATGGTTACGCACACTGGCTAGGATTGGGCGTATCTGTACAGGTGGTTACACACACTGGGTGAGGTTGGGTGTATCTGTACAGGTGGTTACACACTGGGTGTGATTGGGTGTAACTGTACAGATAATTGGACACGCTGGGTAGGATTGGGTGTATCTGTACAGGTGGTTCCACACACTGGGTGAGGTTGGGTGTATCTGTACAGGTGATTACACACTGGGTGTGATTGGCTGTATCTGTACAGATGGTTACACACACTGGGTAGGATTGGGTGTATCTGTAGAGGTGGTTACACTCACTGTGTGTGATTGGGTGAACCTGTGCAGGTGGTTACACACACTGGGTGTGATTGGGTTTATCTGTACAGATGGTTACACACACTGGATAGGATTGGGTGTATCTGTACAGGTGGTTAAACACACTGGGTGTGATTGGGTGTATCTGTACAGGTGGTTACACACACTGGATAGGATTGGGTGTACTGTACAGGTGGTTAAACACACTGGGTGTGATTGGGTGTATCTGTACAGGTGGTTACACACACTGGGTGTGATTGGGTGTATCTGTACAGATGGTTAGACACACTGGGTGTGATTGGGTGTATCTGTACAGATGGTTACACACACTGGGTAGGATTCTGTGTATCTGTACAGATGGTTACACACACTGGGTGTGATTGGGTGTATCTGTACAGGTGGTTACACACACTGGGTGTGATTGGGTGTATCTGTACAGGTGGTTACACACTGGGTGTGATTGGGTGTATCTGTACAGATAGTTACACACACTGGGTAGGATTGGGTGTATCTGTACAGATGGTTACACACACTGGGTGTGATTGGGTGTATCTGTACAGGTGGTTACACACACCGGGTGTGACTGGGTGTACCTGTGCAGGTGGTTACACACATGGGTGAAGTTGGGTGTATCTGTACAGATGGTTACACACACTAGTTAAGATTGGGTGTATCTGTACAGATGGTTACACACACTGGGTGTGATTGGGTGTATGTGTACAGGTGGTTACACACACTGGGTGTGATTGGGTGAATCTGTACAGGTGGTTACACACACTGGGTGTGATTGGGTGTATCTGTACAGATGGTTACACACACTGGGTGTGATTGGGTGTATCTGTACAGATGGCTACACACACTGCGTGTGATTGGGTGTACCTGTACAGATGGTTACACACACTGGGTGTGATTGGGTGTATCTGTACAGATGGTCAGACACACTGGGTGTGATTGTGTGTATCTGTACAGGTGGCTACACACACTGGATAGGATTGGGTGTATCTGTACAGGTGGTTAAACACACTGGGTGTGATTGGGTGTATCTGTACAGGTGGTTACACACACTGGGTGTGATTGGGTGTATCTATACAGGTGGTTACACACACTGGGTGTCATTGGGTGTATCTGTACAGATGGTTACACACACTGGATGTGATTGGGTGTATCTGTACAGGTTGTTACACACTCTGGGTGTGATTGGGTGTATCTGTACAGATGGTTGGACACACTGGGTGTGATTGGGTGTATCTGTACAGATGGTTACACACACTGGGTAGGATTGGGTGTATCTGTACAGGTGGTTACACACACTTGGTGTGACTGGGTGTACCTGTGCAGGTGGTTACACACACTGGGTGAGGTTGGGTGTACCTGTACAGATGGTTACACACACTGGGTGTGATTGAGTGTATCTGTACAGATGGCTACACACACTGGGTGTGATTGGGTGTACCTGTACAGATGGTTACACACACTGGGTGTGATTGGGTGTATCTGTACAGATGGTCAGACACACTGGGTGTGATTGGGTGTATCTGTACAGGTGGTTACACACACTGGGTGTGAATGGGTGTATCTGTACAGATAGTTACAACACTGGGTGTGATTGGGTGTATCTGTACAGATGGTTACACGTATTGCGTGAGGTTGGGTGTATCTGTACAGATGGGAACACACACTGGGTATGATTGGGTGTATCTGTACAGATGGTTACACACATTGGGTGAGGTTGGGTATATCTGTGCAGATGGTTACACACACTGGGTGTGATTGGGTGTATCTGTACAGATGGTTACACACACTGGGTGTGATTGGGTGCATCTGTACAGATGGTTACACACACTGGGTGTGATTGGGTGTATCTGTACAGGTGGTTACACACACTGGGTGAGGTTGGCTATATCTGTACAGATGGTTACACACACTGAATGTGATTGGGTGTATCTGTACAGGTGGTTACACACACTGGGTGTGATTGGGTGAATCTGTACAGGTGGTTACACACACTGGGTGTGATTGGGTGTATCTGTACAGATGGTTACACACACTGGGTGTGATTGGGTGTATCTGCACAGATGGTCAGACACACTGGGTGTGATTGGGTGTATCTGTACAGGTGGTTACACACACTGGGTGTAATTGGGTGTATCTGTACAGATAGTTACACACACTGGGTGTGATTGGGTGTATCTGTACAGATGGTTACACACATTGGGTGAGATTGGGTGTATGTGTACAGATGGTTACACACACTGGGTGTGATTGGGTGTATCTGTACAGATGGTTACACACACTGGGTGGGATTGGGTGTATCTGTACAGTTGGTTACACACACTGGGTGAGGTTGGGTGTATCTGTACAAGTGGTTACACACACTGGGTGTATCTGTACAGGTGGTTACACACACTGGGTGTGAATGGGTGTATCTGTACAGGTGGTTACACACACTGGGTGTGATTGGATGTATCTGTACAGGTGGTTACACACAGTGGGTGATTTTGGGTGTATCTGTACAGATGGTTACACACACTGGGTGTGATTGGGTGTATCTGTACAGATGGTTACACACATTGGGTGTGATTGGGTGTATCTGTACAGATGGTTACACACACTGGGTGTGATTGTGTGTATCTGTACAGGTGGTTACACACACTGGGTGCTGTTGGGTGTATCTGTACAGATGGTTACACACACTGGGTGTGATTGCGTGTCTCATGCAGATGGTTACACACACTGGGTGTGATTGGGTGTATCTGTGCAGATGGTTACACACACTGGGTGTGATTGGGTGTATCTCTGCAGTTGGTTACACACACTGGGTGTGATTGGGTGTATCTGTACAGATGGTTACACACACTGGGTGTGATTGGGTGTATCTGTACAGGTGGTTACACACACTGGGTGTGATTGGGTGTATCTGTGCTGATGGTTACACACACTGGGTGCGATTGGGTGTATCTGTGCAGATGGTTACACACACTGGGTGTGATTGGGTGTATCTGTACAGATGGTTACACACACTGGGTGTGATTGGGTGTATCTGTACAGGTGGTTACACACACTTGGTGTGATTGGGTGTATCTGTACAGGTGGTTACACACACTTGGTGTGATTGGGTGTATCTGTACAGGTGGTTACACACACTGGGTGTGATTGGGTGTATCTTTACAGGTGGTTACACACACTGGGTGTGATTGGGTGTATCAGTACAGGTGGTTACACACACTGGGTGTGATTGGGTATATCTGTACAGATGGCTACGCACACTGGCTAGGATTGGGTGTATCTGTACAGGTGGTTACACACACTGGGTGAGGTTGGGTGTATCTGTACAGGTGGTTACACACTGGGTGTGATTGGGTGTATCTGTACAGATAGTTGGACACGCTGGGTAGGATTGGGTGTATCTTTACAGGTAGTTCCACACACTGGGTGAGGTTGGGTGTATCTGTACAGGTGATTACACACTGGGTGTGATTGGGTGTATCTGTACAGATGGTTACACACACTGGGTGTGATTGGGTGTATCTGTACTGATAGTTGGACATGCTGGGTAGGATTCGGTGTATCTTTACAGGTGGTTCCACACACTGGGTGAGGTTGGGTGTATCTGTACAGGTGATTACACACTGGGTGTGATTGGGTGTATCTGTACAGATGGTTACACACACTGGGTAGGATTGGGTGTATCTGTACAGGTGGTTACACTCACTGTGTGTGATTGGGTGTACCTGTGCAGGTGGTTACACACACTGGTTGAGGTTGGGTGTATCTGTACAGATGGTCACACACACTGGCTAAGAATGGGTGTATCTGTGCAGGTGGTTAAACACACTGGGTAGGATTGAGTGAATCTGTACAGATGGTTACACACACTGGGTGTGATTGGGTGTATCTGTACAGGTGGTTACACACACTGGGTGTTATAGGGTGTATCTGTACAGGTGGTTACACACACTGGGTAGGATTGGGTGTATCTCTACAGGTGGTTACACACACTGGGTGTGATTGGGTGAATCTGTACAGATGGTTACACACACTGGGTGTATCTGTACAGATGGTTACACACACTGGGTAGGATTGGGTGTGTCTGTACAGGTGGTTACACACACTGGGTGTGATTGTGTGTATCTGTACAAGTGGTTACAAACACTGGGTGTATCTGTACAGGTGGTTACTCACATTGGGTGAGGTTGGGTGTATCTGTACAGATGGTTACACACACTGGGTATGATTGGGTGTATCTGTACAGATGGTTACACGCATTGGGTGAGGTTGGGTATATCTGTACAGATGGTTACACACAATGGGTGTGATTGGGTGTATCTGTACAGATAGTTACACACACTGGGTGTGATTGGGTGTATCTGTACAGATGGTTACACACACTGGGTGTGATTGGGTGTATCTGTACAGGTGACTACACACACTGGGTGAGGTTGGCTATATCTGTACAGATGGTTACACGCACTGGGTGTGACTGGGTGTATCTGTACAGGTGGTTACACACACTGGGTGTGATTGGGTGAATTTGTACAGGTGGTTACACACACTGGGTGTGATTGGGTGTATCTGTACAGATGGTTACACACACTGGGTGTGATTGGGTGTATCTGTACAGATGGTCAGACACACTGGGTGTGATTGGGTGTATCTGTACATGTGGTTACACACACTGGGTGTGATTGGGTGTATCTGTACAGATGGTCACACACATTGGGTGAGGTTGGGTGTATCTGTACAGATGGTCACACATACTGGGTATGATTGGGTGTATCTGTACAGATGGTTACACACACTGGGTGTGATTGGGTGTATCTGTACAGTTTGTTACACACACTGGGTGAGGTTGGGTGTATCTGTACAAGTGGTTACACACACTGGATGTATCTCTACAGGTGGTTAGACACACTGGGTGTGAATGGGTGTATCTGTACAGGTGGTTACACACACTGGGTGTGATTGGATGTATCTGTACAGGTGGTTACACACACTGGGTGAGGTTGGGTGTATCTGTACAGATGGTTACACACACTGGGTGTGATTGGGTGTATCTGTACAGATGGTTAAACACACTGGGTGTGATTGGGTGTATCTGTACAGGTGGTTACACACACTGGGTGTGGTTGGGTGTATCTGTACAGATGGTTACACACACTGGGTGTGATTGCGTGTCTCATGCAGCTGGTTACACACACTGGGTGTGATTGGATGTATCTGTACAGGTGGCTATACACACTGGGTGTGATTGGGTGTATCTGTGCAGATGGTTACACACACTGGGTGTGATTGGGTGTATCTGTGCAGATGGTTACACACACTGGGTGTGATTGGGTGTATCTGTACAGGTGGTTACAAGCACTGGGTGTGATTGGGTGTATCTGTACAGAGGGTTACACACACTGGGTGTGATTGGGTGTATCTGTGCAGATGGTTACACACACTGGGTGTGATTGGGTGTATCTGTACAGGTGGTTACACACACTGGGTGTGATTGGGTGTATCTGTACAGATGGTTACACACACTGGGTGTCATTGGGTGTATCTGTGCAGATGGTTACACACACTGGGTGTGATTGGGTGTATCTGTGCAGATGGTTACACACACTGGGTGTGATTGGGTGTATCTGTACAGATGGTTACACACACTGGGTGTGATTGGGTGTATCTGTACAGATGGTTACACACACTGGGTGTGATTGGGTGTATCTGTACAGGTGGTTACACACACTGGGTGTGATTGGGTGTATCTGTGCTGATGGTTACACACACTGGGTGTGATTGGGTGTATCTGTGCAGATGGTTACACACACTGGGTGTGATTGGGTGTATCTGTACAGATGGTTACACACACTGGGTGTGATTGGGTGTATCTGTACAGGTGGTTACACACACTTGGTGTGATTGGGTGTATCTGTACAGGTGGTTACACACACTTGGTGTGATTGGGTGTATCTGTACAGGTGGTTACACACACTGGGTGTGATTGGGTGTATCTTTACAGGTGGTTACACACACTGGGTGTGATTGGGTGTATCAGTACAGGTGGTTACACACACTGGGTGTGATTGGGTATATCTGTACAGATGGCTACGCACACTGGCTAGGATTGGGTGTATCTGTACAGGTGGTTACACACACTGGGTGAGGTTGGGTGTATCTGTACAGGTGGTTACACACTGGGTGTGATTGGGTGTATCTGTACAGATAGTTGGACACGCTGGGTAGGATTGGGTGTATCTTTACAGGTAGTTCCACACACTGGGTGAGGTTGGGTGTATCTGTACAGGTGATTACACACTGGGTGTGATTGGGTGTATCTGTACAGATGGTTACACACACTGGGTGTGATTGGGTGTATCTGTACTGATAGTTGGACATGCTGGGTAGGATTCGGTGTATCTTTACAGGTGGTTCCACACACTGGGTGAGGTTGGGTGTATCTGTACAGGTGATTACACACTGGGTGTGATTGGGTGTATCTGTACAGATGGTTACACACACTGGGTAGGATTGGGTGTATCTGTACAGGTGGTTACACTCACTGTGTGTGATTGGGTGTACCTGTGCAGGTGGTTACACACACTGGTTGAGGTTGGGTGTATCTGTACAGATGGTCACACACACTGGCTAAGAATGGGTGTATCTGTGCAGGTGGTTAAACACACTGGGTAGGATTGAGTGAATCTGTACAGATGGTTACACACACTGGGTGTGATTGGGTGTATCTGTACAGGTGGTTACACACACTGGGTGTTATCGGGTGTATCTGTACAGGTGGTTACACACACTGGGTAGGATTGGGTGTATCTCTACAGGTGGTTACACACTGGGTGTGATTGGGTGAATCTGTACAGATGGTTACACACACTGGGTGTATCTGTACAGATGGTTACACACACTGGGTAGGATTGGGTGTGTCTGTACAGGTGGTTACAAACACTGGGTGTATCTGTACAGGTGGTTACTCACATTGGGTGAGGTTGGGTGTATCTGTACAGGTGGTTACACACACTGGGTGTGATTGGGTGTATCTGTACAGGTGGTTACACACACTGGGTATGATTGGGTGTATCTGTACAGATGGTTACACGCATTGGGTGAGGTTGGGTATATCTGTACAGATGGTTACACACAATGGGTGTGATTGGGTGTATCTGTACAGATAGTTACACACACTGGGTGTGATTGGGTGTATCTGTACAGATGGTTACACACACTGGGTGTGATTGGGTGTATCTGTACAGGTGACTACACACACTGGGTGAGGTTGGCTATATCTGTACAGATGGTTACACGCACTGGGTGTGACTGGGTGTATCTGTACAGGTGGTTACACACACTGGGTGTGATTGGGTGAATCTGTACAGGTGGTTACACACACTGGGTGTGATTGGGTGTATCTGTACAGATGGTTACACACACTGGGTGTGATTGGGTGTATCTGTACAGATGGTCAGACACACTGGGTGTGATTGGGTGTATCTGTACATGTGGTTACACACACTGGGTGTGATTGGGTGTATCTGTACAGATGGTCACACACATTGGGTGAGGTTGGGTGTATCTGTACAGATGGTCACACATACTGGGTATGATTGGGTGTATCTGTACAGGTGGTTACACACACTGGGTGTGATTGTGTGTATCTGTACAGTTTGTTACACACACTGGGTGAGGTTGGGTGTATCTGTACAAGTGGTTACACACACTGGATGTATCTCTACAGGTGGTTAGACACACTGGGTGTGAATGGGTGTATCTGTACAGGTGGTTACACACACTGGGTGTGATTGGATGTATCTGTACAGGTGGTTACACACACTGGGTGAGGTTGGGTGTATCTGTACAGATGGTTACACACACTGGGTGTGATTGGGTGTATCTGTACAGATGGTTACACACACTGGGTGTGATTGGGTGTATCTGTACAGATGGTTAAACACACTGGGTGTGATTGGGTGTATCTGTACAGGTGGTTACACACACTGGGTGTGGTTGGGTGTATCTGTACAGATGGTTACACACACTGGGTGTGATTGCGTGTCTCATGCAGCTGGTTACACACACTGGGTGTGATTGGATGTATCTGTACAGGTGGCTATACACACTGGGTGTGATTGGGTGTATCTGTGCAGATGGTTACACACACTGGGTGTGATTGGGTGTATCTGTGCAGATGGTTACACACACTGGGTGTGATTGGGTGTATCTGTACAGGTGGTTACACACACTGGGTGTGATTGGGTGTATCTGTACAGAGGGTTACACACACTGGGTGTGATTGGGTGTATCTGTGCAGATGGTTACACACACTGGGTGTGATTGGGTGTATCTGTACAGGTGGTTACACACACTGGGTGTGATTGGGTGTATCTGTACAGATGGTTACACACACTGGGTGTGATTGCGTGTCTCCTGCAGATGGTTACACACACTGGGTGTGATTGGGTGTATCTGTGCAGATGGTTACACACACTGGGTGTGATTGGGTGTATCTGTACAGGTGGTTACACACACTGGGTGTCATTGGGTGTATCTGTGCAGATGGTTACACACACTGGGTGTGATTGGGTGTATCTGTGCAGATGGTTACACACACTGGGTGTGATTGGGTGTATCTGTACAGATGGTTACACACACTGGGTGTGATTGGGTGTATCTGTACAGCTGGTTACACACACTGTGTGTGATTGGGTGTATCTGTGCAGATGGTTACACACACTTGGTGTGATTGGGTGTATCTGTGCAGATGGTTATACACACTGGGTGTGATTGGGTGTATCTGTACAGATGGTTACACACACTGGGTGTGATTGGGTGTATCTGTACAGGTGGTTACACACACTTGGTGTGATTGGGTGTATCTGTACAGGTGGTTACACACACTTGGTGTGATTGGGTGTATCTGTACAGGTGGTTACACACACTGGGTGTGATTGGGTGTATCTGTACAGGTGGTTACACACACTGCGTGTGATTGGGTGTATCTGTGCAGATGGTTACACACATTGGGTGTGATTAGGTGTATCTGTGCCGATGGTTACATACACTGGGTGTGATTGGGTGTATCTATACAGCTGGTTACACACACTGGGTGTGGTTGGGTGTATCTGTACAGATGGTCACACACACTGGGTGTGATTGGGTGTATCTGTACAGGTGGTTACACACTGGGTGTGATTGGGTGTATCTGTACAGATAGTTGGACACGCTGGATAGGATTGGGTGTATCTGTACAGGTGGTTCCACACACTGGGTGAGGTTGGGTGTATCTGTACAGGTGATTACACACTGGGTGTGATTGGGTGTATCTGTACAGATGGTTACACACACTGGGTAGGATTGGGTGTATCTGTACAGGTGGTTACACTCACTGTGTGTGATTGTGTGTACCTGTGCAGGTGGTTACACACACTGGGTGAGGTTGGGTGTATCTGTACTGGTGGTTAAACACACTGGGTAGGATTGGGTGAATCTGTACAGATGGTTACACACACTGGGTGAGGTTGGGTGTATCTGTACAGGTGGTTACACACACTGGGTGTGATTGGGTGTATCTGTACAGGTGGTTACACACACTGGGTGTGATTGGGTGTATCTGTACAGGTGGTTACACACACTGGGTGTGATTGGGTGAATCTGTACAGATGGTTACACACATTGGGTGAGGTTGGGTGTATCTGTACAGATGGTTACACACACTGGGTGAGGTTGGGTGTATCTGTACAGATGGTTACACACACTGGGTGTGATTGGGTGTATCTGTACAGATGGTCACACACACTGGTTAAGATTGGGTGTATCTGTACTGGTGGTTAAACACACTGGGTAGGATTGGGTGAATCTGTACAGATGGTTACACACACTGGGTGAGGTTGGGTGTATCTGTACAGATGGTTACACACACTGGGTGTGATTGGGTGTATCTGTACAGGTGGTTACACACACTGGGTGTGATTGGGTGTATCTGTACAGGTGGTTACACACACTGGGTGTGATTGGGTGAATCTGTACAGATGGTTACACACATTGGGTGAGGTTGGGTGTATCTGTACAGATGGTTACACACACTGGGTGAGGTTGGGTGTATCTGTACAGATGGTTACACACACTGGGTGTGATTGGGTGTATCTGTACAGGTGGTTACACACACTGGGTGTGATTGGGTGTATCTGTACAGGTGGTTACACACACTGGGTGTGATTGGGTGAATCTGTACAGATGGTTACACACACTGGGTGTGATTGGGTGTATCTGTACAGATGGTTACACACATTGGGTGAGGTTGGGTGTATCTGTACAGATGGTTACACACACTGGGTATATCTGTACAGATGGTTACACACACTGGGTGTGATTGGATGTATCTGTACAGGTGGTTACACACACTGGGTGTGATTGGGTGTATCTGTACAGGTGGTTACACACACTTGGTGTGATTGGGTGTATCTGTACAGATGGTTACACACATTGGGTGAGGTTGGGTGTATCTGTACAGATGGTTACACACACTGGGTATATCTGTACAGGTGGTTACACACACTGGGTGTGATTGGATGTATCTGTACAGGTGGTTACACACACTGGGTGTGATTGGATGTATCTGTACAGATGGTTACACACACTGGGTGAGGTTGGGTGTATCTGTACAGGTGGTTACACACACTGGGTGAGGTTGGGTATATCTGTACAGATGGTTACACACACTGGGTGTGATTGGATGTATCTGTACAGGTGGTTACACACACTGGGTGAGGTTGGGTGTATCTGTACAGATGGTTACACACACTGGGTGTGATTGGGTGTATCTGTACAGATGGTTACACACACTGGTTAGGATTGGGTGTATCTGTACAGATGGTTACACACACTGGGTGTGATTGGGTGTATCTGTACAGATGGTTACACACACTGGTTAGGATTGGGTGTATCTGTACAGATGGTTACACACACTGGGTAGGATTGGGTGTATCCGTATAGATGGTTGCACACATTGGGTGAGGTTGGGTATATCTTAACCGATGGTTACGCACACTGGGTGTGATTGGGTATATCTGTACAGATGGTTACACACACTGGGTGTGATTGCGTGTCTCATGCAGATGGTTACACACACTCGTTGTGATTAGGTGTATCTGTGCAGATGGTTACACACACTGGGTGTGATTGGGTGTATCAGTGCAGGTGGTTACACACACTGGGTGTGATTGGGTGTATCAGTGCAGGTGGTTACACACACTGCGTGTGATTGGGTGTATCTGTGCAGATGGTTACACACACTGGGTGTGATTGGGTGTATCTGTGCAGGTGGTTACACACACTGGGTGTGATTGGGTGTATCAGTGCAGGTGGTTACACACACTGCGTGTGATTGGGTGTATCTGTGCAGATGGTTACACACACTGGGTGTGATTGGGTGTATTTGTGCAGATGGTTACACACACTCGGTGTGATTGGGTGTATCTGTACAGATGGTTACACACACTGGGTGTGATTGGGTGTATCTGTACAGGTGGTTACACACACTTGGTGTGATTGGGTGTATTTGTACAGGTGGTTACACACACGTGGTGTGTTTGGGTGCATCTGTACAGGTGGTTACACACACTTGGTGTGATTGGGTGAATCTGTACAGGTGGTTACACACACTGGGTGTGATTGGGTGTATCTGTACAGGTGGTTACACACACTGGGTGTGATTGGGTGTATATGTACAGGTGTTTACACACACTGGGTGTGATTGGGTGCATCTGTACAGGTGGTTAGACACACTTGGTGTGATTGGGTGAATCTGTACAGGTGTTTACACACACTGGGTGTGATTGGGTGTATCTGTACAGGTGGTTACACACACTGGGTGTCATTGGGTGCATCTGTACAGGTGGTTACACACACTTGGTGTGATTGGTTGTATCTGTACAGGTGGTTACACACACTGGGTGTGATTGGGTGTATCTGTACAGGTGGTTACACACACTGGGTGTGATTGTGTGTATATTTACAGGTGGTTACACACACTGGGGTGATTGGGTGTATCTGTGCAGATGGTTACACACACTGGGTGTGATTGGGTGAATCTGTACAGACGGTTACAAACACTGGGTGTGATTGGGTGTATCTGTACAGGTGGTTACACACACTGGGTGTGATTGGGTGTATCTGTACAGGTGGTTACACACACTGGGTGTGATTTGGTGTATCTGTGCAGATGGTTACACACCCTGGGTGTGATTGGGTGAATCTGTACAGACGGTTCCAAACACTGGGTGTGATTGGGTGTATCTGTACAGATGGTTACACACATTGGGTGCATCACAGCACATTTGCCTGAGTGGCTGTTGGAGACCGCGGCATCCGAAGCCCCTGTTAGTCGAGGGTTTGTTGGAGACCAAGGTGATGCTGAGCCCCAGGCATATGAAGAGTCTCTGCAGTCATCCTTCAGGTTGCAAATTATGGATGTCTCGCCGAGTGTACGTGAAGATCTGGTGTAGCTTCCGGAGTGTTTGCGCACCATGGTTCATTCAATGGGGGAGTCCGTGCAGAGCCAAAAGCACTGCAGTCACCCTCTTCTCTGAATGTACAATTCTCATGTTGCACCAGCTCTAGGAGCTCATTCAAGGGTTTCTGAGGTTGTGTTCATGCCCGTGAGCCCACACCTCAGCAGAGCAATGCCGTGTGAGAGAAGAATGAGGCACCTAGTGACTCTGTTAGCTGCTCATCCAGCTGTGCTGAGCAGGAAGGTACAAGTAAACCTCATGGTGGTGGATGAGCAGCATCTCACTGCGTCGGGGACTTCTCGGCGGGTTCTGATGGTGACAGCAGCTCCCTGTCCCTCTGCCAGTATTTTTTGATGAATTGCGATGACTGGACTGAGGTGTTTCCGCCATTGTACATGGCTCTCCCAGCCAGTCCGGACCCTCGCAACCTCCAGTGACCAGGAGACAACCGCTAAGGCCATTCAGGCCAACGCCAGAGTCAGCAGCCAGCCTCTAATGTAGCTGCCAGCGACAGGGGAGCACCAAAATGAAGCACTCGTAAACACTTGGGTGCAATCGATATTGTCTTTTAGGAAGCCTGCTTTAGCTGCAAATCCTCTTGCACTCTCTGCCTGGTGATCCCCATCTATTTTGAAATTTAAAGTATTAACCCTCCTAAAGTGTGGCTGTGACAGGTTCTATGTAGTTGTGAGCTGCAGACTGTGACACATTTAAATAAAACACTTGACCCGGGAATGAATCTAATGCATAGAAATTGAAGTCAACAGTAACTCTCAGTACCCCAGCCATAGATTGCCTCCCAACATAACTGAAGGCTATCTCAAGACCTATCATTTTGCCGATGGAAGTTCCTGTCTCCCTGAAGAGGCAGATCCTTCTGCTGCACCACACCTCTGTCATGTTCTGGTGGTTGGATCTTACTTGGCAGTTTCTGCCAGCAGGGTAGTTGTGCCTCAGCTGGCCCCTTCTCCTTCATAAGCCTCACTGGCCTTCAACCCCTTTTGGGTGTGCGGCGTAATCTTCTGGGCAGTCACGGTGATGCTGTCTCCAGTCAGCGGCCTCCTCTCCCTCCTGCTCCTCCTTTCCCCTTCCTCAAATGAGGAACCTCCACCTGACAGAACAATCCCCATTTTAAGCAATTGCGTTGCAGGGGTGCAGACTGACTGGTGAATGTAATGTTCTCTGTATGCATGGATGGCGAGGTCTTTGTAGTTGAAGTGACCAGAGAACATATGGCTTTGTAAATTAACAAAACTGTTTATTAATTAACTAAAACGCTAAAAGGTTTCTAGGATGTCTATTAAGATTACAGTTGGATACAATGGCTAAATGCAAACAACTATGATTAACTATTATTAATTACTGTTGACTCAGGAGCTGCTCAATATGCGACTGCAGTCTGTGCTTGCTGTCCAGGTTATGTGTGTCTCACACGTGGGTGTCTTCCAGTGATGTTCTCCTGTCGCTACGCCACCTGTGGCCGGATGTTAGAATGCGTCCTGTCTCACCAAGTGGCCATCTTCCAGTAACATTCTCCTGTAGTCATGCCACCTATGGTCGCATGCTAGAATACTAATCTATACAGACAGGCATTAATGTTTACATACGGTTTGGTTATTATGTTATATACATAGATGTTAGTTCACATATCATCACAGTAATAAAGCCAGTTTGATACTTTAAAGATAGAGG
Organism: Scyliorhinus torazame; assembly: GCF_047496885.1. Taxonomy (NCBI): domain Eukaryota; kingdom Metazoa; phylum Chordata; class Chondrichthyes; order Carcharhiniformes; family Scyliorhinidae; genus Scyliorhinus; species Scyliorhinus torazame. The sequence continues at coordinate 231,276,176 of NC_092707.1, read as the reverse complement.
CTTCTTTATCCTCCACAAAATTGAATAAAATAGCAAAGAAAACAATCCAGAAAGTCAAAACTTATTCAACAAATAGTAATTCCTAGCTCCACAATTTTTGCTCCTTATGCAACCTATCCTACCTTGGATGGAGACTGTGCTCATTGTGAAATCTCCATCTGCCTGTGCAGCTCCAAAAACTGCACGGGCTACTTGTAATTGTGGTATATTGCTGCTGTAATTAGTTTTGTTGCTTCTTTAATTGAAGTCAGGTGAGCTGCCAATCATCTCCTGAAATATCGTGATGCAGAGTGATGATGATGCATCCCCTCCCGATGTCATCAAAACAGGTTTTACTGCGATTTAGCAATATCGTGTCCACTCCATGCTGTAAAGTTCAGGCCCAAGTCCAATGCTTCAAAGTTCATGGGTGGGATTCTCCATCGGCCGACACTGGAATCGCGAAACGCACTGAGGCGGAGAATCGGTTTTGATGCCAACATCGTGGCGGACACTGGTTTTCACGCCAAATCGCAACTCTCCAGTGCCTCAACAGCAGTGTCAATGGGTTCCCTTCTGCACATACAATAAAAGTCATCGGCAAATCATTAGCGGGCCTGCCCCGATATTCTCCGGGGCCTCTGCGATTCTCCGTCTTCACTAGGGCGAATTACCGATGGCAAGGTTCACTTGTGCTTTCAAAATTCGTGAAACAGGCACCGCGTCTGCTGAGGGAGAAAGAGGGGGTACGAGAAAGTGTCCAACATCGCCATAGTTTGCTGACAGTTTTGTCGCTGGCTGTGGTGTGGGGGGGGGGGGGGGCGTCTTCCAGCACCAGGGGGAGTAGCAGGGGATGGCAGGAGGTGGGCTGTGGGAGGAGTCCAGGTGCGGCACCAGTTTTCCTGTCATTGAACTCCGCGAATCCTGACCAGGCATCAACATTTTGTTTCAAGAACAGAGAATTCCGTCGCACATGTGGATTGAAAACTGACTTTGCAGTATGGGGTGAAAAAGCTTCGTCTGGGAAATGTGAGGAAAGATGAGGGACGGGATTCTCCGTTGGCTAACAGCGGAATCGCGAAACGCGATTGGGCAGTAAATAGGTTCCAATGCCAAAATCGTGACGTGTGCCAATTTGATGCCAAACCGCAATTCTCTGTCATCACAACAGCGGTGTCAATGCATTCTGGAACACACATACAGTAAACACTGTTTGCATAGCCTGACCCGGTATTTTCCGGGGTCTCTGCGATTCTCCGCCTCCGATGGGCTGAATTCCCGACAGCACGGTTCACTTGTGCTTTTAAAAATCACGAAACCTACTTATCAACAAACCCCCCTAAATTTTCATCTATATCGTTTATATATATCACGAACAATAAGGGACATGGCACACATTCTTGTGGGACGCCACTGGACACAGGCCTTCTGTCACAGTCTTCTACCACCACCTTCTGTCGCCTATCACTAAATCAGTTTTGGATCCAACTTGCCAAGTTACCCTGGATCCCATGTGCTTTTGCCTTCTTTATCAGTCTCCCATGTGAGACCTTTGCTGAAATCCATGTAACTGCAACAACTGCACTACCGTCATCTACATGCTCACATGCTCAAAAATTCAATCAAATTTGTTAGGCATGACCTCCCTCTGACAAAGCCATGCTGACTATTCCTGATCAAACCCTGCCTCTCCAAGTGGAGATTAATTGTCTCCTGAATTTTCTCCAATAGTTTCCCTACCACTGATGTGAGACTCACTGGTCTATAATTCTCTGGTTTATATCTACTTCCCTTCATGTTCTAGCTAATTAGAATCATCTTGCACCTGAGGCCAGGCGGGAATTAAAGATTTGGGTCAGAGACTGTTACCCCACTGTCACCTCAAACACCAGCCTCATTCCAAAGAATTAGATCCAGCACTGTGCCTGCCCCTTGTTGGACCTTTTACTTGTTGATATAAAAAAACTCTCTTTAATACATTTCAAGAAATCTGCCATCTCTAAACCCTTTACAATTTGACTATCCCAATTAATGTTGGGGAAGTTGAAATCCCCTAATATAATTACCCAATTATCAGTATTTTTACGCACATCAGTGAATTTTCTGCACCTCTATTTCTCAGTGATGGTTGAGGGCTCAAACACTCCCAGCAACTTGTCTGTCTCCTTGTTATTCCTAAGCTCTACACACAAAGTCTCATTAGAAGACCCTTCCAAGATCCCGTCCCTCCTTACTGCAGTAACTGACTCCTTAATTAATAATGTAACACTAACTACTTTTTTGCACCCTCCCCTGTCCTGCATGAAGATCCTGTACCCAGAATGTTGAGTTGCCATTTCCTGCCCCTCCCTCAACCACGTCTCTGTGATGGCAACAACATCACAACTGTATGTTTCAATACACACTCTTCACTCATCTGCCTTCGCTATGGTACTCCTAGCATTAAAGTAGAGGCCATCCAGCCTTGCCTTATTCCCTTGAAACTCAATCTGGCTGGACTGTCTTGGTTCCTTTACACTATTGCACTAACACTCTGTGTCCCCTCTCCTGCTGAAATATTTTATACTCCTCCCAATGCCACTAGTAAACACACCCGCAAGGATGTTGATCCCCCATTCTGGTTCGTATACAAACTGTCCCATTTGTATATGTCCCACCTTCCCCAGAAACAGTCCCAGTGATCCAGGAATCATAAATCCTCCCCCCTGTACCAGCTCTTGAGCCACACATTCATCTGTCCTATTCTCCTGTTTCTGTACTCGCTAGCACATGGCACCAGGAGTAATCCACAGATTCCAATTTTTGAGGTCCGGCATTTTAATCTGTGGCATAGCTCCCTGAATTCTTGATGCAAGCCCTCATCCTCCATTGTACCTAGATCGTTGGTACCAATGTGTACCACGACCTCTGATTATCACACTCCCCCTGCTGGATGCCCTGCAGCCATTCCGTGACATGCCTGCCCCTGGCCCCATGGATGCAACATACCATCCTGGAGTCACGTCTCCAGTCAAAGAAATACCTGTTGGTTCTGCTAACTAATGAATCCCCTCTCACTATCGCTCCTCCTTCCTTCTTCCTCTATTCCTGCAGAGTCAGGTCACATGTGGTGCCAGAAGCTTGGTTCTGACTGCACTCCCTTGAGGAACCAACACACTCGTCACCTCCCAAAATTGAAAAACAATTTCAGAACGGAATCCCAGGGTCTCCTGCACTATCAACCTGCTTCTCCTGGACTGCCTGGTGCTCAATTTTCTTTCCTCTTGAGGGGTGTGCTGGTCCTGGCAGGGCTGGCTGAGGAGGAGGATGGAGGGGGGGCGGGGAGGTGGGGGGGAACTTCCGCCAGGCCGGGAGGGGTGGAGTGGGGGCTGACAGGGTTGTGCAGAGTGACACCAGCCATATGGGTGCTCCCATCCCACCAGCCCCACATTCCACCCGAGCACCCCAGTCCCCGTACCCAGTCCCACCCTCCACCCCACGGTCTGCCCTTCACCCCCCATCCCATGCACCACACTCCACCCCATCAATTCCCATCCCCAAACAGGACCCCAGGGAGGCAGCACGTGGCCCACCTACAGGCAACGTCCACAGTAGCCCCTGCAGGATGACACCGGACAGGGCCGCGGAGCTTACCGCTGGCATTTGTGAGGCCAGCCATCGGTACCCCTAGTAACAGAGGCGGGCACCAGGGCACAAGGCCCTGATGGGGCAAGTGGCGGTAACGGCAGGGTGTGGGGATGGGGAGGGGAGTGGGACATGCGGGGGCAGGATCTGCAGTGCAGGCGGGCCACTATGTAGCCCAATGGACCTGCTTGGGTACGGGGCATGCACCATGCTAACATGTTGGCCTCTCACCCCCTGCAGAAAATGGACTTTAGAATTCAACCAGGAATGGTGACCTGCATCCTGCCCGCTGCAGCCCTGGGGGATGCACTGAGGCTATATGAACAGGAGCTGCTTGAGGGGGAACCTGCAGCGGCAGAGCCTGCCCAGAGGAACAGGAGGCAGAGCCGGCCGCCCAACATGCTGAGGAGGACGAGTTGGGAAGGAGGCGCCGCATGAGGCCCCGAGCGTACCGGCAGCGCTTGTCATTGAGGACCTGCAGGACTGGGCATGCCGTTGGAGACTCTGGCACCGCAGGGGTATGGAGGAAGATACCCGCTCCAGGTGGCCATCAAGCTGATGGTCACTATGAACGTCTATGTCATGAGGTCCTTCCATGCACCGTGTGTGGACCAGTCTGGACTCTCACAGACCTCAGTGAAATGGTGTATCCGTGCCATCACGGCGGCTCTATATGCCCGGTTGGCACAATATATCAAATTCAACCCACCTGGATGCCTGGGCAGCGGGCTTGGCCATCATGCGCTGGGTCCAGGGGGTGATCGAAGGGATGCATGTTCCCTACCAGCATGGCCCATGACAGGCCGGTCTTCACAAACCGAGAAGGGTTCCACTCAATGAAAGTTCAGCTGGTGTGTGACCTTGATGCGGCGCATCATGCACGTCTGTGCCTGATACCCAAGCAGTCTACACGACGCCTTCATCCAGGCACACGGCGGTTCCTGACCTCTTTGAGGTGCAACCCTGGCTGGGGGGGGTTGGTTCCTGGGTGACAGGGGTTATCCACTGCGGTTGTGGCTAACGGCACCTATCTGAAGGCAACAGACCGGCGCAGACACCCGCTACAACGACATCCATGCCGCGACTAGGAGCATAATCGAGCGGTGATTCGGCACCTTGAAGATGCGGTTCAAGTGACTGGACCGTTCTGGATGGACCCTCCGGTATAGTGCTAGGATAGTCTCCCACAGCGTGGTGGCTTGCTGTGACCTCCACAACATTGCGCAGCAGAGGAGTGACGTGCTGTAGGAGGAGGATGAATGCCAAGATTCGTCCTATGAGGAGGATGTGGGTAGAGGGCAAGGATGGGCAAGGCATTGGGCCCTGGTAGGCAGGGCAGGCCGCACAATGTGTGTACCAGGGCCTGTGCACACGGGACGCTCTTATCACCACCAGGTTCATCGACTAGAGGGTCTAGCCGACCGCACGGATATCCCATCTCACCTCCACATCACTAGTTGGCCACCCCCTCCCATGAGCACCCTGCATGCACCACCAGGCCCCCTCCCCCACCTTGCAAAACCCTCCGTTGTTCCTAGCTGCCTCACTATGGGGTGCAGTCCCTGGGTTGGCGGTGACAGCGGGTTTGGTCCATGGAATGGAGGATAATGACAACCTGCTCTGCGATGAGCTGTGGTGCACTGCACCACTCAACAATGTCTGGCTCCTGCCCACGTTGGCACTTTCACCTTGGTGATCCCTGCATGCGGGCTGGCCAGTCCATCACATGGTGTCATTGAACCCTTGGGGTGGCGGAGGTGGGGGAGAGAGGGATGGAGGGTGGGACACCAGAGAGTGACTGGTGGCTGAACTGGGGAACCCTGGGCCAAGCCCATCCCCAGCGTCCGTCCTTCACCCCCCCACCTCCCTTCCGCCCCCGGCATACCCCCTGCGGGCAGCCCAGATCAGCCCATCCCTCACACCCTTCTGATAGAGCACTGAGGCAGGTTGTAACGTTGTGCATATTTAAAGTGAACAATTAAACATCTTTACAGGTTTGTGCCCTAGCTCCTATTGCTATCCTATGGGTGGCACGGTAGCACAGTGGTTAACACTGTTGCTTCACAGCTCCAGGGTCTCAGGTTCGATTGGGTCACTGAATGTGTGGAGTTTGCACGTTCTCCCATGTCTGCGTGGGTTACCTCTGGGTGCTCTGGTTTCCTCCCTGTCATGTGAGGGAACCTTTAAGAAATGGGTGTTTTTTATAGAATAACTGTTGTGGGTGTACCTTTAAGAAATGGGTGTTTATTACTGCAGTGATGTCAGAGTGTGGGTGGAACTCGGCTGTCTGTCAGCTTTTAGTTTCACTTTGAGAAAAGCTTGGGTGTGTTTGTGTTTTTTTGGTTTTGTTTCAGTGTTGGAGCTGCAGTCAGCCACAGAGTGTGTAATGTTGTTCTCTTTGCCACGTAAAGACTATCTCTTGATCATTTGGTGAATTCAGAGTTATAACTGTTCTCAGTAGTGAATTTAAACCTGATGTGCTTCTGTTAAAAGGTTATTTTTTTCAGTCTTCTGGATGTTAAAAGGAAAGTAAGGATTACTTAGTGTTGTATTCTTTGGGGGTTGTATTTGAATTGATGGTTGCTAAGATGTTCACAGCATGTTTTAAAAAAGGTTAACTTGAGTTCATAGAATAAACAGTGTTTTGCTTTAAAAAATACTTTTCCATTTCTGCTGTATCACACCTATAGAGTGGGCCGTGTGCTCCCCATACCATAATCTATTAAAAGTTGTGGGTCAGGTGAACTCCATGATACACTTTGGGGTTCTGTGAACTCTGGCCCATAACATCCCACAGCCCAAAGAGTTGCAGATTAGGTGGATTGTCCATGCAAAATGCCCTCAGTTAGTTAGCCATGTTAGGTGGCGTTACTGGGTTACGGGATAGGGTAGAGGTGAAGGCTTGAGTAGGGGGCGCTTTCCAAGGGCCAGTGCAGACTCGATGGGCCGAATGTCTTCCTTCTGCACTGTAAATTCTATGATTCTAAAGGGGTTGCACCCATTCCAACTTAATCTGGTGTCTTCCTACCTGACTGGCCCGAATGCTATGTCTAGGTGAATCCCCAGGTGGTACATCAAGGGTGGAGGCAGCCTGCTCCGATTCCCATCCTGTGATTGGAATTTCCTTTGGCAGCCTTTTCTGGCCCGACCGGACCTAGGTGAGCCCGGCTGCTGCTCAGGTGGCCTGTTCTGATCACTGCCCATGTGACGCACCAGGGACAGGAGTGAGGGTGGGTGGGCGGGGGGGGGGGGTGGGGGGGGGGAGTCCTAGGTGCTGCGGTGTTCCAGCACCTCCACTGCAGGGGTCACTGCAATGGGCCCGAACACCTCCACCTCCCTCGGGATGCCCAATAGTGCCCAGGCTACTCCATCGGATAGGGTGCAAGCAGAGCAAACCCCCGAGGCTCCCCCACCACCTGGCACTGCCAGTCGTGGTGGCCCGCTCTCGTCTCAGTTGGAGTGGAGAAGCTTTGAGAGAGAGAGTTGTGATGGAGAGAGTGAGTTGTAATTGTGATGGAGTTCTAAAATCAGCTTCCCCACAGTGAGACGAACATAAGGTGTTATGTTCGGAGAGGCTTGAAGGCAGGTTGAGATTAGGTGGTGCCGGGCAGAAGGCAATGGGACAAGGCTATTCAAAGCAGGGAGAAAAGCCCAGGCTTAGGGCAGGATTGTCCAAGGCAGGGAGAGAGGCAGATGGGGTATGTATACGTGTGTGTGTGGGTGGGGAGGAAAAGAGAGTTTTGGGGAGGGGTTGGTGGGGAGGTGGGAGGCAAAGATGCTGGGATGTGCAAAGGAGGGCAGGGTCCAAGATGAGTCTGGGTTCCAGGCAGGGCTGGTTAAAGATAGGTGGTCCTAAAGGCCAGAGTTGGTTCTGCCAAGGATGGGAATCTGAGGCGTTAAACTGAGACACAGTGAAGAGGGTGTGGAATGCAATAAGGTGGAAGGCCCAGGGTCATGGTTAGGTAGCGGATTATTTCATGTAGCTGGGGTTTCTTTGAAGTGAACCAAACAGGGGGCTGTATTCTCCGTTTTTGGGACTATGTCCCCACACCATCGGGAAAACTGGTCTTTTACGCCAGTAAAACTACCGTCAAAAGGCCACAGACCCCCCTTTTGATGGGGGCTCGCAGGCAGCTGTCATCGAGCTCGCAGCTCGAGCTGCCTGTGCTGCCCCCCGCACTTCCAGGTCAGAGGGCGCGCATGCGCACAGAGGCGGCCTCCATCGGCCAGGCCGTGCTCCATGGCGGACTCAGATCGTGGACCTGGACTGCCCAAATAGTGCCCCGCATCGGCTGCTCGCGTGTCCCGGACTGCACGCACACATTTCCCCCAGCCCCGAATGAAGCCCCCCCCCCCCCCCCCCCGCCCGCCGATCGGCCCTCCCCCGACTGTGGCGGCCCTGGGCTGAGCCCGCAGCCGGCAAGCGAGCATCACGGATGGTGGGGCCATGTTAGAACCACGCCGTCGGGAATTCGGCTAGCCGGGAACAGAGTACCGCAGGGCAGGCCTCAGGCAATGGCCTCAGGCGGTGGATACTCGGCACGGAGTAGGACGATTTTCGGGGGGGCGGAGAATCGTGAAACCGCCGCCGGTCCTGCGCAAAAACGGATTCTCCGCTCCATCGCTTATGCGATTACGGAGTCGGTGGACGGAGAATCCAGCCCAGGATGTACAAGTAAATGGAAGCATCAGGATCAGAGTGGACATGTGGACTGTAAGGTGGATGCGAGGAGGGAAGGACGGTTGTAGGGCCAATGTTAATGAGGGATGTTCAAGGGTAACATAGGGGAGAGGAATGCATATACTGGTTTGTCAATGGTAATGGGGGGACGCTGGTGGCTGACCAGGGGACAGTAGAAGGTGTTGGAGCAGGTCTGAAATTTGACTTGTACCATTCTTAAATCTCTTCTTGGGAACACAGTTGCTCTGAAAGTAGAATTCTTCAAAGTGGAAAGAGGATGATTTTGGGTGAGTGGAGTTAATAGTGAGCACAATTGGCCCACAAAAGGCACACCCTAATAATCATGAGTTGAAGAGATAAGAACCATGGTGAGATATGTTCACACCTCTATGGTCAACCTCCGAACATTGCTGCGTGATGCATGGGCCCCATTCAACCGAGACCCCAGCATGTTCGGGAGAAAGAGATGCTGTGCTGGAGGACAGCTCCTCCTGACTGGGGAGGGGGTGGGGTGATAGGTGGCAGCCATATGATCTCTTGTGGGCTCAGAGGACCCAGGCAGGGAGCTTGGATGTGGAAGACTGTAGGGATTGGGGAGAACAAGGGGCATTGTGGAAAGGTTATTCTCCAAATCCTCAGACTTGAAGGTAATTTCAGGAATGTCAGTGATGATAGGGGAAGTGCTAAGAATGATGGGTAGCAGGTTGAATGATATGGGGCGGGAGAGGAGTTGTACCACTGTACATACAGAGCCTCAAGGATCCTTGATATCCAGTCATGGCTGATAAGGTGGGTGAAATCTATATCAGGGATAGACTGAGGCTCAAGGAGTGATGGAGGGAAGCTGAATAGTGATTGAGGTTGCACGGACAGTAAGCCTTCCATTTTTATGGTCAATGCTCCAGTGACCATGGCTCAATTCAACGAGAATTGCGCTCGGCAGTGATCCTCAAGGATGGGATTGATCATGGCGGGGTGGGATGAGGCCAGGGTGTGCCCCTTGCTAAGTATAGGGCTTCCCATTCTGAAAAGCTGCTCAAGACAAGATGGAGGGCCTCCAAGAATATGCTGACCAGAGCGTTCCTTGCACTTTGTTCGCAGATCACTCAGGAAGAGAGGATAATGGGTCAGGTGAACCCAGAGCTTGTGCTAGCTCAGCATCAGCTGTGGAGGAACTGGAAGTGGGCAGTCCAGGGCCTGAAAAAGGGGCATTCAGAACATGGTGTGGCAGCAGAAGGTCAGGCAGCGCAGGATGCTTGTAATAGGGGACCAATGCAACTTTGAGCATTGATACGCAACTGTCAGTGGCACATCAACCGTCAGTGGCCCTGCTGAGTTCACCTGCAGGAAGTGCACCCATTTCCAGCTCCTCAAAGACCGTGTTAGGGAACTGGAGCTGGGTGAACCGAGGATCATTCGGGAGGGTAGAAGAGATAGGAGGAGATAGAAGCTACAGGGATGTATTTACTCCTAAGAATGAAGGTAGCTGGGTGACGTTTAAAAGGAGGGGGAGAAGCAGTCAGTGCAGGAATCCCCTGAGGTTGTTCTCCTCGACAACAGGTATACCGTTTTGGATACTGTTGGGGGGGGGGGGGGGGGGCTACCAGAGGTAAGCCACGGTGACCAGGTCTCTGGCACTGAGTCTGTTCCTGTGGCTCAGAAGGGAAGGGGGGAGAGCAGGAAAGCATTAGTTATTGGAGACTCTATAGTTAGAGGTACAGATAGGCGGTATCTGCGGCAACGATAGAGGCTCACAGTTGGTGTGTTGCCTCTCGGGTGCCAAGGGCCGTGACGTCTCTGATCATGTTTTCAGGATCCTTAAGGGGGAGGGGGAACAGCCACAAGTCGTGGTACACATCGGTACCAACGACATGGGTAGGAAAAAGGGACGGGGATGGAAAACAGGAATTCAGGGAGCTAGGGTGGAAGCTGAGATCCAGGACCGACCGTGTTGTCATCTCTGGTTTGCTGCCAGTGCCACGTGCTAGCGAGTTGAGGAACAGGGAGAGAATGCAGTTAAACACGTGGTTACAGGAATGGTGTAGGAGGGAAGGTTTCAGTTACTTGGATAATTGGAGCACATTCTGGGGAAGGTGGGACCTGTACAAACAGGCTGGGTTACACCTGAACCAGAGGGGCACCAATATCCTGGGAGGGAAATTTGCTACAGCTCTTCGGGGGGTTTAAACAAATTTGGCAGGGGGGTGGGAAACAGATTTGTAGTCCAGGAGATAGCGTTGCTGGAGTTCAGGAAGTGGAGGAGAGTGCAGTACTGAGGAAGGTACAAAGGTCACAAGAGCGGACCTGCAGGTATGAAGGTGGTTTGAAGTGTGTCTACTTCAATGTGAGGAGCATCAGGAATAACGTTGGTGAGCTTGAAGCATGGATTAGTACCTGGGACTACGATGTTGTAGCCATTACAGAGACGTGGATAGAACAGGGGCAGGAATGGTTGTTGGGAGGTTACGGGGTTTAGATGTTTCAGTAAGATATGGGAAGATGGTAAAAGAGGTGGAGGAGTAGCATTGTTAATCAAGGATAGTATAATGGCTGCAGAAAGACAGTTTGAGGAGGATCTGTCTACTGAAGTAATGTGGGCTGAAGGTAGAAATAGGAAAGGAGCGGTCACTTTGTTAGGAGTTTTCTATAGGCCCCCAAACAGTAACAGAGATGTGGAAGAAAAGATTGCAATGCAGATTTTGGATATGTGCGGTAGTCACAGGGTAGTTGTCATGGGTGACTTTCACTTTCCAAATATTGATTGGAACCGCTATAATTCGAATAGTTTGGATGCGGCTGTTTTTATCCAGTGTGTGCAGGAGGGTTTCCTCACACAATATGTGGATAGACCGACACTAGGCGGGGCCACATTGGGTTTGGTACTGGGGAATGAATCGTGCCAAGTGTTAGATTTGGTTGTGGGAGAGAACTTGAGATAGTGACCACAATTCGGTGACTTTCACTATAGCAATGGAGAGGGATAGGAACATACGGCAGGGCAAGGTTTATAACTGGGGGAAGGGTAATTACGATGCGATTAGGCAAGAATTAGGGAGCATAAGATGGAAACAGGAACTGTCAGGGATAGGCACAATTGAGATGTGGAGCTTGTTCAAGGAGCAAATACCGCCTGTCCTTTATATGCATGTCCCTGTCAGGCAGGGAGGAAATGGTCGAGTGAGGGAACCATGGTTTACAAAAGAGGTTGAATGTCTTGTCAAGAAGAAGGGGGCTTATGTAAGGATGAGAAAACAAGGTTCAGTTGTTGAATCCCAAGTTTCTTTACCCGACAGTCTGGCCTCAATAAAAGTCGAGATGGATTTGCAGGTACAGCATTAGTTATTTTATTCAGCTTGCAAGCTTTCCTCAATTCCTAGGAGCATGAAGCACATTCTGCTCCATGGACTTCTGGAATCAAGTGAGGATATAAGACAAAGGAATCTGTACTGATACATTCAAATGGCATCAAGTTTCACATGCTCGACGCCCATAGGTCATCCTATTTCCCTCCTGACCTGTTTGATCTATTCTGATTGGCTCACTTCTAATCCCTTCCTCTGGCCCCTATTACTCAGCATCCTTTTCGCCTGCTTTGGTGGACACACCTCTTCCTGCTTTTCCATGCGGTCTGAAATTCTTTGTCTGTGAACTCACCAGAATTAAACTGGCCTACCTCTACATTACATTAACTAATATCTCTAAAGTAACTATTTTATATCACATTCATCATTGCCTCCTTTTACCATTCCATGATAACCGAACTATCCAATCCATAGCTACGGTTCCTCATCTAAAAAGATCCGTCGCTGCATTTCCAATTCCTGGCTTAGCCCCCCCCCCCTCATCTGCTGCACCCTCATGGATTTTAACAGTTAAGTTTTTTGGGGCGTTGATCTGATCCAGTGCACCCCGCATTCTACCCATCACACATTTAAGGATAGCTAGGCCCACAAAGATGCAGCCGATAGCCACCACTAAATACATGGCCATATTTAACAACCAGTCCTTCCAACTCCCAAATCCCCAGTTACCCCAAGAGCCAGGGTCCTGCATTCCGTCCAGGTGATCCCGTATGTGATCCATAAATTTAGTGATGTTAGCGGTCAAGTCCTGAACTCCCATGATACACTTGCCCTGCACTATGGCACATACCCCACCCTCACGGGCCAGAAGATAGTCAAGAGCATACCGGTTCTGCATTGCAAACAACCGTAGCTGAGACAATTCCTTGGTTATTGCCCCGAGGGCTCCCAAGGTTTCATTTCCCAAGATGGTAAGGCCACAAATAAAATAATTCCTATCGCTGACAGCCAAGGAACCCCCCACACCTCCCAGTGTCAATACGCTCAGAATCCCCCACCCGGCTGAGTGGCCCCGGTTGGGTGCAAGAACCTGAGGTTTTTTCCAGTTCTCGCAAAATTCAGCAGAGACTGCCCGGCGTGCTAACTGATTATGCAGCTTCCACGCCGAAGGGCAGTGGACTGTGGTAGGGACTAGAGTCCCTAAAGCAATTTGGCGGGGAAATGGGGGTGACAAAACGTTGGTCGCTGTGCCATTAAATAAAAAGTAGTATCCTTGCTCCATGTGCAGGCTAGCATCACAATCAGTATATCGGTTGCGTAAGGATCCCCCAGTAGCATTGTTTATCCAGCTTCGAAACGCCCATTCGGGCCGCCTAGCAATGCGGAAAGCCCTAGTCCCAACAGTGATATGAGAGACATTCGCCCAGCCACAAAGGAGCTGGAGGCCGGCGTTCAATGGAACGCAAGTGGTGTTGTAACAAATGCATTGGCCAGACGCCTGGGTGATATGGCACCTCCTGTCCGTACAGGTGGGGAACAGACATGTTATATTCGTGTCCACCTCTACCAGCAAACAGCCGTATCCTTCACTGCTGAAACAATTCTCGTAAGACCGGGAATCCCTATTGGGAGTGAAGTAGCTAGGTATGTATGCCCTCCACCGTTGCAGCCTATCATACTGTGAATGGGAATTATCCCGAGGAAGGGAAAGGCAAATAGCGGGTGGTGCTGAACCCGGATCGTAAGGAAGAGTGACTTGCTCGGGCAGTGGCTCGGAATGCTGACAATGAACCACCGTTTGGGGAGTGCCCCAAAGCGGTGAAACAGAAAATAACCTAGACACCGCTGCGGGGTTCGGGTAGCAGACAACCCGTCCCTGGCCATACAAGCGGTGGTAAATCTGGTAAAAGAGATTCATACTATCCAGGTTTTCCTCAGTTTGGCCTTTAACTAACTTAAGTGTATCTCCCGGTAACCTACGTTCTAGCTGTACTTCCCTTCTCACACGCCCCGTCCTCTCTCTAGTCCCTCTCTCTTTCTCATAGCCTCTTCCTACGCTCTCCTGACGGCCTGATGTTACTTTTATTGCACCAATCTTAACACATCCAAAATCAAATTTACATGTATTCCAAAAACAAGGCAATGTCCATATAATGTTCCCTTCCCATCGCCGGGACCAGTGCAATTGCTTCATGACTCCCGCATTCTCCTTAACTTTGACGACCTTCCATGAGTCGATACCATGTCCTCGTATATGGGGGCAGCGAAGAACATCACCTTTGCATCAGTGAAATATCCTTGTAGATTGGTTGGGGTTACAAACATAGATAATATTCCCCTTTTCCATGTCCATCGCCAATAACACTCCAAGCGAGGTGAGGCCAAATATCACACAGACGGTGCGTAGCCACCCCATCATGCTCCACAACTGTAAAATAGCACTGGGGAAGGGAGGCAGGTTAATCTGTCCAAGAAAATGAGGCCCGTTATCAGAACTCAACTGAGCTGGTCTACTGTACCGGGGAATGATTTCACGCATCAAGACTTTAACCACAGTAGCAGCTTTATTATCGATAGTCGGATACGCCTCGACCCATCTGCTGAACACGTCCACAATGACCAAAACATATTTATAACATTGACACCTTTCCAACTCAATGTAATCCATTTGGAGCGTCTCAAAGTGACCACTGGGCAACGGGGCTTGCCCCAGCCCACAAGGGATACCTTTTCCGATGTTATATTGCTGACAAATCAAACACCGATTACTGATACTCTGTGCCAACCCCTGCATTTTAGGGTGCCACCAAGTGTCCAGCAACAAATCACTAGTCCCTCGAGCCCCACAATGAGTTGCAAAGTGTACACATTCAATGACCCATAAAGCCAGTACATCAGACATACAAGTCTGATGTGCTGGCGTGGTCCATAAAGAGGAAACAGAATCATATGTACAACCTAACCGTTTCCACATTTGTTTATCACTCTCAGGAGCGTCCTCCTGTAACCTTATGACGTCTTGGATGGTTGGCATTGACTTGTCAGAAGCAGACATATTTATAGTAGATCGTTTAGTCTGACTTAACATTTTAGGCACCATCACTTGCTGAATTTGCGCGGCTGTCCGCGCTGCACAATCTGCTCGTTCATTACCAACGTCAACTGGGGTCTTACCATTTGTGTGGGCAGCACATTTAATAACGGAAATCTGCGCGGGCATAAGAAGGGCCTGCAGTAGGTCATTAACTAAACCCTGGTGGGATATTTGACCACACATAATCATGTCAGGTTGTTCTGACGAAATGTCACTCAAATCGCCCCTTATTGTGGTAGTTTCCTGAATCAAGGCTAAACAGTCGTGGCCAGGTGCGTCTTCATGGACAGGGGGACCGCTAAGAAAACAGGCTGGATTGATAGTGGTACAGTATTTAAATGTCAGACGTGGATTGTTCAAAAGGTATATCTCATACCTATTCTGACGAGCTGCGGTAAGATGCTGAGTCTGCAGTTGCCCCAATAGTGCGATTACCGAGTGGGAGCTATACACCGTAATATCCTGTTGGAGAGTGATGTTGGCAGCAGCCTGCAAACTATTGTATATCGCTGCCAAGATCTGGGTGCAAACAGGGTGGCCCAACGCCACTGGGTCGAGTTTGGAAGAGTAATATGCTACGGGCCGGTGCTTGTCCCCATGTTGCTGGGTGAGTACCGCTGTTGAACATCCTTCCAGAACAGTACAGTATATCTGGAATGGTCGGTCGTATAGGGGCCTACCGAGGGCCGGTGCTTGTAACAAGGCCTGCTTCAGGCAACGGAAGGCCTCGAGTGCCTCGGTGGTGAGAGTAAAGTTCCCCATTTCACTAGTGTAAGGCGTCAGCAGCTTTGTATAGACAGCGATGTTTGGTATCCACTGCCGACAATAATTCACCATACCCAACCAATGACGAACCTCCTTGGCTATTGTAGGGGCGGGGAATTGGCATAGTGGTTCAATCCTACTGGGTTCGAGACTTCTTTCTGTGGCTGTAAGTAAAACTCCTAAGAACTTAACTTTTCTCTGAGCCACCAAGATCTTTGCTTGTGAGACAACATAACCCAACGAGGATAGGTGGTTCAATAATTGGATCACATCATCCCTATTACTGGGCTCGTCAGGACTTGCCACCAATATGTCATCTACATACTGCACTAGAGTGGAACCATGCTCCAATGTCAAGGCCTGGAGTTGGGTCTGCAGACATCTGGAGAAGAGTGTAGGTGAGTTGACGAACCCCTGTGACAGTCGGGTCCAGGTATACTGCTGCCCACTGTAAGTGAAGGCAAACAAATATTGACTTTCAGTCGCAAGTGGGAGGGCAAAGAAGGCGTGCTGAAGGTCAATTACGGCGAAG
Source organism: Scyliorhinus torazame (assembly GCF_047496885.1). Classification (NCBI taxonomy): domain Eukaryota; kingdom Metazoa; phylum Chordata; class Chondrichthyes; order Carcharhiniformes; family Scyliorhinidae; genus Scyliorhinus; species Scyliorhinus torazame. Next base: position 231,260,199 of record NC_092707.1, on the reverse strand, counting down.
ACCCGGGCTTGAGCTGGAATTTGAGCCAGTATGTGGGCAGGGTTAGGGACGAGAGCATGTAACGGCTGTGCGATGGCATTGATTGAATGTATATCCTGTACTAATCGGTACTGGTCTGGTTTGGCTGGTTAGGCACAGCAAGTATGGGGATGTTACATTCTGATTGGCAAGGGACCAAAATACCCTGTTGCAACAGCTCTTGAATTAATTTGTCTATTGACGGAGCAGCTTGGGATTTCAGGGGGTATTGCCGAATGGAAGGTAGCTTTACATGATCCTTAATCATTACCTTTATAGGTGTAACATTTGTCTTTCCCACTTGTGATGGGTATTCCGCCCAGACCTGTGGATTGACATATTCCAACACATCATGTCCCCAGTGATGCTGCAGTCGAGTGTTAGTTGTTTCAGGGACCTCAAAATATCTTATGGTAGTGCCGTCCGGCATGACTTGAAGTGCGTACTTCTGTTGGCTCCGAATGATCCACTGCCCTCCTTACCATTTGTCCCAGATCCCTGGCATGGTACTGGTCGTGGACCTGACGTGTAATATGATGGCTTACCGAAGCTGACTGTGGCCATAAATGTGGTGATATTGTAACAAAATCGGCTGTACCTTCTTTTCCCGTGACTGTGGCTGTAACCTTGACTGGCCATTCGGTCCCAATTAATGGCCGGTATTTGTCCTCCAACTCCCTGTTTCGTCCAGTTCTGTCATAGGCCAGGGTAACGTGATGCAGTGACTGTTCAATGTCTAACGTCCACCACTGGGGGGTGATAGAAATATAGCACTGTTGTCTCATCCTCCATGATTTAACCGTTACCCCCTCATCTCCGCACTCTAGCTGTAGCTGGAAGATACACAGTAAATCTCGGGCCAACAAGTTACAGTCCAATCCAGTAGTCACTACAAACTGATGATCTGCAGACTTATTCTCGTAAGTGACTGTCACAGGTTCAGAAACAGGATACTCACACACCTGTCCTTGGAACCCTGACAATTGCTGCGTGTGGTCGGATATTGGTAATTTAAGTGCTGATTGCACAGAAGACATGGCTGCTCCAGTGTCGATTACAAATGAGTGATGTTGATCTCCTATCTGCAGAGAGATAATAGATTCCCTGTCCGATTGGAGAGTCCTTATGACTAAATTAGCTAGTCCCTGGCGCTGTGAGGCAGCAGTGCTAGCCACTGTGCCACCGTGCCACCCTATAATTCACCTATAATTTTTCCAATTTTGTCTGCTGCCGTATTAGCCAGATCTGATCAAGGCATTCATATCCCCATTCTGCCTGTCTTTAATCCTTCCATTTCACTGATACCATTTCATAATCTAGCAATTACGGCTTCACGTTCTTTGTGCAAGTGCACAATGTTTCATTTGGTTCATGAATGCTGAAGAAGATAAGCTTCCCAGGATTCTTTTCAAGGCAGCAAACCGTCTAATCCAACAGGATCTGCCTCTCTGAGAACCAAACATCAGTTAGAACCAGGAGCCTACTCATATGAGACACTGCAGCACAATCCAACAATTTAAATGTTAATTTTGCTACAGGGAACTCAAAACTGAATTTCATCAACCTTATACAAGCCTTTAAAATCCATGATATATTCTCCCATGGAGTGACCATCTGTTTTTCACAATCTATCAAAGTCACACTATGCCTCATTAATAATCGGTCCGTAAGCACCGCGCCCCCCCACCCCCCCACCCCAATCGCGCCCGGCATAGCGGGATTTGTGCCGGGCACAGTAGGGTTGGAGAATCCTCCACTCCCAACGAGTTTCACATTCTGACCACTTTGTGGTCAAAGAAGCTTCTTCTGAACTTCTCTACTCGCCTTCCCTGCTTAGCTGGCTGCTTTCTGCATGGCCCACCCTGCATTGCTGGGTATGGAATGGCGAGAGCACAAAGGTGTGTCCACTGAAAGGGCTGGAAGACTATTGAGGGCTGGATTCTCCGCTTTTCAGGCTATTTCCTGACACAGGTGTAGGAATGGTGGCATTTTACAACCGGAAAATCGGTGCAAAGCCACCGATTCTCCGTTTGGTGTGGGGCTAGTAGGCAAGCAGCGTAGAGCACCCGTCTCTAGCTGCCGATACTGCCTGAGAATTGCCGGGTTCGTGGCCACGCATACACATGGTGGCGGCCTGCAGTGGCCATGCCGTGCACCATGGCGCAGGCCGTGCGCGGAGGTGGCCTGCCAAATAGTGCCCCTCCATTGGCCAGGCTCGCGAACCCCGGACCACCCCCAACACTGCCCCCAACCCCTGCCAAAGTCCCCCCTGCCCACGGATTGGCCCTCCCCCGACTGTGGCAGAGCTGGACTGAGTCTACAGCCACCATGAAAGTTCCCGACAAATGATAGCATGAGAGACCCACGCCATCAGGAACTCAGCCGGTCAGGGGCGGAGCATTGGGGGGAGGGCCTCAGGTAATGTCCCAAAGCTGTTGATATGTCGTGCGGCGTACTCCGAGAGTACACCACTTTTGAAGGGGCGGAGCATATCGAATGCGGCACCGGCCCGATTTCGGCACCAACGTTGATTCTCCAGCCGCTCGCCGAACACATTTTCTCCGTCGGCAACCGGAGAACCCTGTCTGATGAAGGTCGTGATCCTGAAGTCATAGCCCCACAACTTGACATGATGCCAGGATCCCGAATTAATGTACAGATAGCCTCTTCATTATTAGTTCTGCAAACAATTAGCATGAAGCCGCAAGGTCATAGAATTTACAGTGCAGAAGGAGGCCATTCAGCCCATCAAGTCTTCACCGGCCCTTGGAAAGAGCACCCTACTCAAGCCCACACCTCCACCCTATCCCCGTAACCCCACCCAGACAGGGGGGAGAACGTGCAGACTCCGCACAGACAATGACCCAAACCAGGAATCGAATCTGGGACCCTGGAGCTCTGAAGCAACTGTGCTAACCACCGGGCTAACGTGCTGCCCATGCTAGTGTTATTTGAAGCATCAAATTGCAGGTACAGTATTTTTCTGGAACTTTTACTATTGCCAAGTTTCTGCAAGTACATTGGAGTGTTCTTATAGGTGTTCTGATGAGTTCCTGGATTTACCAGAGAGTGTGGCTATATCCTTGTTAGGGGAGGGGGGGGCAGGAGAATTGCCAAAGGTGTAGGTGATCTGTGCACAAGGTATGGGGACAGGAGACCCGGGCCCCTGAGCCAGCAGTGTGATAGGGCAATGGAGCAGAGGCTGCGAGAGGGCAAGACCTGTATCCTCCCTTCAGTTTTCTCCATGTTCCTTGACAGTGGCAGGAGGCTGACTGGCAGACCAGAAAATCCACCCAGCATCTTGGTGTGGATATTCATCGTGTTCGCTGTATGATGTCCCATCAAAGTACTCATTTCATTCTCCTCAGCAGCAGTTTTGTCTGCACCCTTTCTCTCTGCTGAACTGGCAAACAAACCATCCTTTCATCCAGATCTGGTTGCAGAACTCTGTCTGAATGAATCACTACACGTTGATCCCAACTCTATATTTGACTGCAAGGTATGTTCTATGCCTATATCTGAACTCTGAATCTGAACTCTATATCTGAAGGAGCAGCGCTCCGAAAGCTAGTGACATCGAAACAAACCTGTTGGACTTTAACCTGGTGTTGTAAGACTTCGTACTGTGCTCACCCCAGTCCAACGCCGGCATCTCCACATCATGGCTACCATCGACACCGCAAACTGCCGGCTCAAAGTGGAGAGGAACTCCAGGAAGATCGCGCATATAGACACTGACATTAAGTTTCTACAAAGATGCAAGAAAGCAGACAAGATCCTGAAAGGGCTACAGATCACAAACCCACTCAAGTCGACCTACAACACAGACTACGCTGAGAGACTCTGCCGTCGCACCTCTCTCACACTCCTCAACTACCTCGTCCGCCAGCTCTACAGCAGACGGCGCAACCTGGAAACCAAGATTGCGGCCATATTCTCAACTTGCGCTCAGGACGCAGCAGACCAGCTGCGGAACACCGCCAAACAGATGAGACAACAATACTATGCCACCTATATGCATACCAAGAACAGGAAACTTGAGAAACTCGGCATCACCACCAGCAGCAACCAAGTCACCCCCGGTACCACAGTAGAAAACAATAGAGGGAAATCTATTGTCAACTTGTCAGACTACACCCTTCAACCAGACGAAATCAAAGTCCTCAGCAGAGGGCTCAATTTCTGCACCACCACCAAAATGGACCCCATCAGTCTTGCGGCAGACACGGAGGAATTCATCAGGCACATGAGGCTCCGGGAATTCTTCCACAGACCCCAAGAGGCCAACAGCGAACCCAAGCAGACTATCAATGAACCGGAACAGCAGACCGAGAGATCTGCGTTGCGGCAACCGAAGAGGAAAGAGTCGAATTGGACCCCTCCGGAAGGCCGCTGCCTGAGACTCGACATGTATGCTCAAGCCGTCAGGAGTCACGTCAATGCCAGATTCATCAGTCGCATTCACAAGACAGCCCCGAACGTCACCCAAGCACAACGCAATGCCATCCGCGCTCTCAAGACCAACCGCAGCATCGTCATCAAACCAGCAGACAAAGGGGGGGCCACTGTCGTACTGAACAGAATGGACTACTGCAAAGAGGTATACCGACAACTGAACAACCAAGAACACTACAGTCAGTTACCCGCAGATCCGACCAAGGAACACATCCACCAACTTAACAGACTGATCAAGACCTTGGATCCAGATCTTCAGAGCACCCTACGTGCTCTCATCCCACGTACTCCCCGCATTGGAGATCTCTACTGCCTCCCGAAAATACATAAGGCCAACACACCAGGCGGCCCTATCGTTTCAGGCAATGGGACCTTATGTGAGAACCTCTCTGGCTATATCGAGGGCATCTTGAAACCCATCGTACAAGGTACGCCCAGCTTCTGTCGCGACACGACAGACTTCCCACAGAAACTCAGCAACCATGGACCAGTTGAACCAGGAACATTCCTCGTCACAATGGACATCTCGGCACTCTACACCAGCATCCCCCATGACGACGGCATTGCTGCAACAGCCTCAGTACTCAACACCAACAACTGCCAATATCCAGACGCAATTCTGCAACTCATCCGCTTCATTCTGGATCACAACGTCTTCACCTTCGACAACAAGTTCTTCATCCAGATGCACGGAACAGCCATGGGGACCAAATTCGCACCCCAATACGCCAACATCTTCATGCACAAGTTTGAACAGGACCTACTCACCGCACAGGACCTTCAACCGACGTTATACACCAGGTACATCGATGACATTTTTTCCTTTGGACCCATGGCGAAGAATCACTGAAACGACTACACGATGACATTAATAAGTTCCATCCAACCATCAGACTCACCATGGACTACTCTCCAAAATCAGTTGCATTCTTGGACACACTCGTCTCCATCAAGGACGGTCACCTCAGCACTTCGCTTCCCGCAAACCCACAGATAACCTCACGATGCTCCACTTCTCCAGCTTCCACCCTAATCACATTAAAGAAGCCATCCCCTATGGACAAGCTCTCTGTATACACAGGATCTGCTCAGACGAGGAGGAGCGTAACAGACATCTACAGACATTGAAAGATGCCCTCGTACGAACGGGATATGGCACTCGACTCATCGATCGACAGTTCCAACGCGCCACAGCGAAAAACCGCACCGACCTCCTCAGAAGACAAACATGGGACACAACCGACAGAATACTCTTCGTCGTCCAGTACTTCCCCGGAGCGGAGAAATTACGTCATCTTCTTCACAGCCTTCAACACGTCATTGATGATGATGAACATCTTGCCAAGGTCATCCCCACCCCCCCCACTACTTGCCTTCAAACAACCGCGCAACCTCAAACAAACCATTGTTTGCAGTAAACTGCCCAGTCTTCAGAACAGTGACCACGACACCACACAACCCTGCCATGGCAATCTCTGCAAGATGTGCCAGATCATCGACATGGATACCACCATTACACGTGAGAACACCACCCACCAGGTACGCGGTACATACTCGTGCGACTCGGCCAACGTTGTCTACCTCATATGCTGCAGGAAAGGATGTCCCGAAGCGTGGTACATTGGCGAGACCATGCAGACGCTGCGACAACGAATGAACGGACATCGCACGACAATCACCAGGCAGGAATGTTCCCTTCCAGTCGGGGAGCACTTCAGCAGTCAAGGGCATTCAGCCTCTGATCTCCGGGTAAGCGTTCTCCAAGGCGGCCTTCAGGACGCGCGACAACGCAGAATCGCCGAGCAGAAACTTATAGCCAAGTTCCGCACACATGAGTGCGGCCTCAACCGGGACCTGGGATTCATGTCGCATTACATTCATCCCCCACCATCTGGCCTGCAAAATCCTACCAACTGCCCTGGCTTGATACAATTCACACCTCTTTAACCTGGGGTTACCCCATCTCTGGATCTGTAAAGATTTAATCACCTGCTAATGGTCGCATTCCAAGCATTGTCTGGCATCTTTGAATCTGTCTATATATATGTTTCTGGAACAGACCTCTTCATTCACCTGAGGAAGGAGCAGCGCTCCGAAAGCTAGTGACATCGAAACAAACCTGTTGGACTTTCACCTGGTGTTGTAAAACTTCGTACTGTATATCTGAACTGGCAGTTGTGAGGGTCAGATCAAGTGATGTGCTTCTTCATCACTCCTGGGACTGCTGCAGCTGGTGTAAGGGACCTCCCTCCAGCTGATTCCCTTATGTCCCCTTTCTTTTATTTTGCTGTTATTGTTTTTGATCCATGGATTTCTATCTTTAAGTCGAGTAGAGGAAGTGAGAAACTCAAAAGTTACAAAATAGTTACAAAATAATAATAATGGGAGGAGATTTTAACCTGGAGCTGAGGCTGGATAGGTCGAGGCCCAGGTCGATGCGTGGGGTATGAATGGCAAGGGAGCTGGGGGGGTTTATGGAGAGGATGGGTATGGTGAATACATGGCGTTTTCAGAGCCCAGGGGGAAGGGAGTATTCCTTCTTTTCACACATCCATAAGGTGTATTCGAGGATTGATTACTTTGTAGTGAGTTGTGAGATTTTGGTTGGGGTGGAGGAGGCAGAGTATGCGGGGATAGTTATCTCGGACCATGCGCCCCACTGGCTGGAGATTCAGTTTAGAATGGGATGTGAGCAGAGGCTGGGGTGGAGGTTTGACTCGGGGTTATTAGTGGATGGAGGTTTTAGTGATAAGGTGCGGTTAGCAATTAGGGATTACGTGGAGCTGAATCAGAATGGGGAGGTATCGGCGGCCATTTTTTGCGATGCACTGAAGGCGGTGGCCCGGGGGGAAATTATTTTGTTTAAGGGTTGTGCAGATAGGGAAAAGAGGGAGGAACATGACCGTCTAGTGAGCGGGATAGTGGAGGTGGACAGGGAATATTCGAGGGTGCCCACCGTGGAGGGATTGGCAAGGAGGAAAAAGTTGCAGTGGCAGTTTGACAGGCTGACAATGGGGAGGGCAGTAGGGCAACTGCGTAGGCCAAGAGGGGTGCAATATGAGTATGGGGAGAAGGCGAGCCAGTTGCGGAAGCAGGCTGCGTCCAGGGAAATATTGAAGATATGGGCTGGGGATGTGGTGTCGGAGCCAGGGAAGATAAACAATGCGTTTAAGGGGTACTCCCAGGGACTTTATGAGGCGGACCCGGGGCAGAGAAGGCGGACATGGGGCCCGTGGCGGAATTTTATAAGCAATTTGTGACGGACCTGGCACTAATCCCACAAAACAGGGAAGGGCCCGGTGGAATGTGGGTCGTATAGACCCATACCACAATTGAACATGGATGTGAAAGTATTGGCTAAGCTGTTGGCGGGGAGGATGGAGGACTGTGTCCCGGGGGTGGTTGCAGAATCATAGAATTTACAGTGCAGAAGGAGGCCATTTGGCCCATCGAGTCTGCACCGGCTCTTTGAAAGAGCACCCTACCCAAGACCACACCTTCACCCTATCCCCATAACCCAGTAACCCCACCCAACACTAAGGGCAATTTTGAACACTAAGGGCAATTTAGCATGGCCAATCCACCTAACCTGCACATCTTTGGATTGTGGGAGGAAACCGGAGCACCCGGACGAAACCCACGCATACACGGGGAGAACGTGCAGACTCCGCACAGACAGACACCCAAGCCGGGAATTGAACCTGGGACCTGGAGCTGTGAAGCAATTGTGCTAACCACCATGCTACCGTGCTGCCGTGAAGATCAAACAGACTTTGTGAAGGGCAGGTAGATCGTGAGTAATATAAGACGGTTATTGAATGTGGTGATGAATCCGTTGGGGGCTCCATAGTGGAGGTGGTGGTGTCCATGGACGCGGAGAAGGCATTTGATCGGGTGGAGTGGCGGTACCTGTTTGAAGTTTTGGAAAGGTTTGGGTTTGGGCCAAGATTTGTGACATGGGTGCAGTTGCTGTATGTGGCACCAAGGGCGAGTGCGAGGATGAATGATATGAGCTCACGAAGCTTTGACTTACATAGGGGTATGAGGCATGGGTGTCCGCTGTCGCCGCTGCTGTTTGTGCTGGCCATAGAGCCATTGGCAATGGCTCTCAGGGGGTCGGCAGAGTGGCAGGGGATAATGAGGGGACAGAGGGAGCATCGGGTGTCGCTCTATGTCGATGACCTCTTGCTGTATGTTTCGGATCCGTTGGAGAGTATGGGAAGGATTATGGGCCTGCTGCGGAGGTTTGGAGGGTTCTCGGGGTACAAACTGAATGTAGGGAAAAGCGAAGTATTCCCGGTGAATGAGCTGGGACAGAGGGCTAATTTAGGGGGGGATGCCATTTGCAGTAGCGAGGGATAGGTTTAGGAATTTGGTGATTCAGGGAGCGAGGGAATGGACGGGGCTTCATAAGTGGAACGTAACGAAGCTGGTGGAGGAGGCCAGGAAGAATCTTAGGAGGTGTGATACACTGCACTTAAAATTAGCGGGCAGGGTCCAAGTGGTGAAAATGAATATGCTGCCGAGGTTCTTGTTTATTTTTCAGTCTCTCCCGATCTTTCTGCCAAAGGCCTTTTTTTTAGGAAAGTGGACATGCTCATCTCGGGCTTTATATGGACAGGAAGGTGCCGAGGGTAGGGAGGACCCTACTACAGAGGCAGAGGCCGCAGGGGGGGTTGGTGTTGCCGAACTTGCTTCATTATTATTGGGCGGCAAATGTGGACAAGGTACGGCGGTGGTGGGAAGGAGAAGGGGTAGAATGGGTTAGGATGGAGGAGGAATCTTGTAAGGGGTCTAGTTTGAGGGCTATGGTGATAGCAGCTTTGCCAATGGCTCCGAGTAGGTATTCAGGCAGCCCGGTGGTGCAGTCCACAGTGAAGATATGGAATCAGCTGAGGAGGCATTTTAGGGTGGAAGGGACGTCGGTGCTAACGCCGCTGTGCGAGAATCATGGGTTTGAGCCGGGGGGAATGGATAGTGTGTGCAGGAGGTGGAGGGAAGTGGGGCTGGATAAGGTGAGGGATTTGTATTTGGAGGAAAGGTTCGCCAGTCTGGAGGAGCTAAGGAAGAGGGTAAAGCTGCCGAGGGGGAGTGAGTTCCCTAGGTTGCCGGGTTTATACCCTGGTAGAGCGACTGTTGCTTCCGGATGTGGAAGGGGGAGGGAAGAATTGGGGATATATACAAGTGGCTGCGGGAGCAGGGAAGTGAGTGGGTGGTGAAGATCAAGGAGAAATGGGAAGCAGAGTTGAGAGGGAGATCAATTGAGGAGTATGGAGTGAGGCACTGTGGAGGGTAAACGGGACCTCCTCTTGTGCGAATATGAGCCTGATGCAGTTTAAGGTGGTGCACAGGGTGCATATGACTCGGGCGAGAATTAGTGGGTTCTTTCAGGGGGTAGCAGATGAGTGTGAGAGGTGTGGACGGGGGCCAGCGAATCATGCGCACATGTTTTGGAGTTGCAAAAAATTGGGAAGATTCTGGGCGGGAGTGTTCGCGGTCTTAGCCAGGGTAGTGGAGGAGGAGGTGGACTCGGACCCTTTGGTGGCGATATTTGGGGCTTCAGAGAAGCCAGAGCTCATGGAGAGGAGGAAGGCCGATGTCGTGGCCTTCACCTTTCTGATTTCAGCGCGGCAAATTTTGCTGGAGTGGCAGTCGGCATCACCACCGGGGGTAGTGGCTTGGTTGGGTAACCTGTATAGTTTCCTGCGGTTAGAGCTAAAGTATGAGTTAAGGGGCTCAGCAAGGGGTGTGAGAAAAGGTGGGGGATGTTTGTGACCGTGTTTTAGGAGCTGGTCGTCACAGGGGGGTGGGGGGGAAGAGAGGGGGGGGGAGGACGGAGGGGGGGGGGGAAAGGGGGAAAATCTGTACAGACTGTACAGTTGATTGTTGGGAAGTATTTTTCCTGGGGTGTTTATTTGCTGTAACCTCTGTTTTAATACATGTTTGTAATAAAATACATTTTTTTAAAAAAATTGTGTGTGTGGCTTAAAGAGGGAAAGTTATGAATTAGATAATAGTTAACCAGCTGTATTTGCTGCATATTTAATTGTAGTAATTGTTCTTAATAAAATGAATTGTGTTTACATTTACAAACCTAGTGACTGTAGTTATTGGGCAGCCATGGGCCAAAGACTTTGTGTGTTTTTCTAAGAATTGTTTGTGAATTTTAAATGTAACTCCAGGTCGAGTTGGGGTGGAATTCACCATGCATATTCTGTGCACTGGCCCAGGGGGTCGTAACACTGAGATCATAGAATCCCTACAGTGCAGGAGGAGGCCCTTCAGCCCATCAAGTCTGCACCATCACTATGAATGAGTGCCTCACCCAGGGCCAATCCCCCATCCTATCCTCATAATCCACCAAGGCCAATTTGTCACGGCCACTCCACCTATCCTGCACATCTTCGGACTGTGGGAGGAAACCTGAGCAGACACATGCAGACACAGGGTGACCTCACAGTTCTTACGTATCTGAAAGCAGAAGGGGAGCATCAGTATGAGAACAGGAGTTGAGATGAGAAGCAAGAAGCCCATGATGACAAAATCAGCAGCTTATTCATCAAGCCAGGAAACAGAATGAGGGTTAGATGGGAGTTTACAAATGGCATGACAGGAACATGCCATTATTCAACATCAATGTTCTCACCTACACTGTGCTCACTAACCCTGCAAGAAGGCAGAATGGCAGTGAGTTTGGATCATATGCCTACCGTAACTGAATAGGCATTGGGTGGTGGATTAAGGCTGTCAGCATTAACAGGTGTGAAAGGTTGGGGTGATGTTACTTTATTTAATTAACAGTAAACAATTCTTAACGATAAAAGGAAATACTTTAACATCTAACTTATATCTTCTCTGTCTCCAATTAAGCAAAGGCCATTACAGGTCAAAGGCCACTTGTAAACAAAGTTCTCAAACACAGAGATACTTGCTGCCCTCTGTGTAGAGAGTTGCTTTCAGCAAAGGACTCTTTCAGACAGAAGCTACAAGTCCTTATGTCCTTTGCAGACTTAAAGCTAAATTGTTTGCTACTGACCTGGCTGCTCCCGTTAATTATGAAAACCTACATCACATCACAAATTACATCATCTCCATCCCATTAATTGTCTTATGACCATCTTACTGACCCCTCAATTATTTAAGTCCCAGGGAACCTTCTTTCTATAAACAAAAGACCATTAGCCCTATATAATGAAACAATTAAATGGTTATTGTTGTACCTGCCCAATTCAGATACTTTAACCAGTTTAATTACTCAAAGGTTTTACTCAGATGCCTTCAATAGCGAGGAGAACAAAGGACAACACCAGTATAATATGAATGCATTTTTATTTAAAAACAACAATATTTACTCTTAAATTAACCCAATAACATTTACCAAAGTTTCCTAAGATTTATTTTACTAGCCGTAAAGATGACTTCAATTGTGCCGTGGGTCTGATTCTCTGAGTCTCTCAGTTCGGTCGTTGCATTGGGTCTCGCACGCTGCTTCCATCCACCTCTGGTCAGATGTCTAGATTGCCTCTGCACGGTGCTGGCTGGTCCGGTGTTTAATTCTTATTCCCCTCCCCGTGCCTTTGCAGAAACTACTTTGGCTTCCAGCCAATGAGGTCTCGGGAGAGGATCCAAACATCCAATGGGTTAGATGACACTACGACGAAGAAAGCACAACAGCGCCTATCCTCAGGACTCTAAGGAAATTCGGCATATCCACATTTACTCTTACCAATTTTTACAGATGCGCCATAAAAAGCATCCTAATGGCTGCATCATAGCCTAGTATGGCAATGGCTCATCCGAAGACCGTGAGAAACTACAGAGAGTCGTGAATACAGCCCAGTCCATCACGTGAACCCACCTCTCATCCATTGACTCTATCTACACCTCCCACTGCCTTGGGAAAGCAGGCAGCATAATCAAGACTCCTCCCATCCAGGTTATTCTCTCTTCCAACCTTGTCCATCAGGCAGAAGATACAAAAGTCTGAGTACATGCACCAACAGATTCAAAAGCAGCTTCTTCCCCGCTGTTACCAGACGATATGACCTTCAAATAGACTGAACTGATCTATCTATGCATCTTCCCTACAGTTGTAGCAGCATATTCTATATGCTTCATCTGATGTCTATGTCTATGTATTTACATTGTGAATTTATCAGAGGGTGGCACGGCAGCACAGTGGTTAGCACTGTTGCTTCAGGGCTCCGGAGTCTGCGGTTCGATTCCCGGCTTGTGTCACTGTCTGTGCGGAGTCTGCATGTTCTCCCCATGTCTGTGTGGGTTTCCTCCGGGTGGTCAGGTTTCCTCCCACAGTCCAAAGATGTGCATTAGGTGGACTGGCCATGCTGAATTGCCCTTAATGTCAAAAATGTTTAGGTGGGGTTACTGGGTTACTGGGATAGGGTGGAGGTATGGGCTTAAGTAGGGTGCTCTTTCCAAGGGCCAGTGCAGACTTGATGGGCCGAATGGTCTCCTTCAGCACTGTAAATTATATTATCCTTTCCTGATGCATATAATCTCACTTGGTCAACCCTTTCCTGATGGTACGAATTCGCCTGGTAAACCCTTTCCTGACGGGTATAATCTCACTTGGAAAATCCTTTTTGGCACTCTATCCAATGCTTTTATTTTTTTTAATTTTTCCAATTAAGGGGCAATTTACATTGAACATAGAACAGTACAGCACAGTGCAGGCCCTTCAGCCCATGATGTTGTGCCGACCATTGATCCTAATCTAAGATCAACCTAACCTACACCCCTTCAATTTACTGCTGTCCATGTGCCTGTCTAAGAGTCGCTTAAATGCCCCTAATGACTCTGACTCCACCACCTCCGCTGGCAGTGCATTCCACGCACCCACCATTCTCTGTGTAAAGAACCTACCTCTGACATCTCCCCGATACCATCCTCCAATCACCTTAAAATTATGTCCACTCATGACAGCCATTTGCACCCTGGGGAAAAGTCTCTGGCTATCCATTCTATCCATGCCTCTCATCACCTTGTACACCTCTATCAAGTCACCTCTCTGCCTTCTTCGCTCCAGTGAGAAAAGCCCTAGCTCCCTCAACCTTTCTTCATAAGACATGCCCTCCAGTCTAGGCATCATCCTAATAAATCTCCTCTGTATCCTCTCCAAAGCATCCACATCCTTCCTATAATGAGGCAACCAGAACTGGACACAATATTCCAAGTGTGGTCTAACTAGGGTTTTATAAAGCTGCAGCAAAACCTCGCGGCTCTTAAACTCAGTCCCCCTGTTAATGAAAGCCAACACACCATATGCCTTCTTATCAACCCCTATCAACCTGGGTGGCAACTTTGAGGGATCTATGTACGTGGACCCCAAGATCCCTCTGTTCCTCCACACTTCCAAGAATCCTGCCTTTAACCCTGTATTCAGCATTCAAATTCGACCTTCCCAAATGAATCCCTTCACATTTATCAAGGTTGAACTCCATCTGCCTCTTCTCAGCCCAGTTCTGCATCCTGTCAATGTCCTGTTGTAATCGGCAACAGCCCTCAACACTATCTACAACTCCACCAACCTTCGTGTCGACATCAAACTTACTAACCCACCCTTCCACTTCCTCATCCAAGTCATTTATAAAAACCACAAAGAGCAGAGGTCCCAGAACAGATCCTTGTGGGACACCACTGGTCACCGACCTCCAGGCGGAATACATTCCATCCACTACCACTCACTGTCTTCTTTTGGCCAGCCAATTCTGTATCCAGACAGCCAAATTTCTCTGTATCCCATACCCCCTAACTTTCTGAATAAGCCTACCATGGGGAACCTTATCAAATGTCTTACTGAAATCCATATATATCACATCCACTGCCCGACCTTCATCAATGTGTCTCGTCACATCCTCAAAGAATTCAATGAGGCTTGTGAGGCATGACCTGGCTCTCACAAAGCCATGCTGACTATCTTTAATTAAACTATGATTTTCTAAATAATCATAAATCCTATCTCTCAGAATCCTTTCCAATATTTTCATCACCACAAACGTAAGACTGATAGGTCCATAATTCCCAGGGATTTCCCTATTCCCTTTCTTGAACAGGGGAACAACATTCGCCTCCCTCCAATCATCCGGTACGGTTCCAGTGGAGAGTGAGGACGCAAAGATCATCGCCAATGGCGCAGAAATCTCCTCCCTCGCTTCCCGTAGTAACCTTGAGTATATCCCGTCAGGCCCAGGGAACTTATCTATCCTGATGCTTTTCAAAATTTCCAGCACATCCTCCTTCTTAATATCAACCTGTTCATGTCTATTAACCTGGTTCACACTGTTCTCATTTAGTGTGGCCAATCCATCTACCCTGCAGATTTTTGGGTTGTGAAGGTGAGAGACCTATGGGGAGAATGTGCAAACTTCACAATGACAGCTACTTGGGGCCAGGATCAAATCTGGATCCTTTGACGTCATGAAGCAGCAATGCTAACCACTGCACCACCGTGTCCCTAATTCAGTGCCTTTATAATCCTTTTTATAATAATAATAACCTGAACTGTACACAATACCACAACTGTGTTCTCACCTGAGGTCAATACAAGTTGAATGTAGTTCTCTACTTTCCAGACCTATCCCTCAGGGCTAAGTTACAGCTTTCAATGATTTGTGTATCCCAGATCCTATGGACACTCGTCTCCATTTTTATTCTAATTTTTCAGGAAAAATATGACCTCTTTATTTTTCTTGCTAAAATGTGATATCTCACATTTGTCCACTTTGAAATGTATTTCCCAATTATATGCCCTCTCGTTGCGGTTCTCGTTAGAATTGACTATCTCTCAATTTGACATCATGCACAAATTTAGAAATGATCTTTTTCATTCCAAAGTTTAAATCAGTGAAAGATCCTCTTATCTCTGCTCAGGATAAGGTACTCGGTCTGCTTTGAGGTATCCAAGCACTCTTTATTTTTCAATAATTCACTTGATACATTTGCACAAAATTAAATTGAAAAGCTTTTGTGAGTACATTGAAAAGTCCTTGGGATACTGAAGAGTGAAAGAACAAGCTTCAAAATAGAAGTAACTCCAGAATTACAAAGTAAAAGTCATTTCAACAAAGGGTTTGAAAAAATAATTTTCACGAATGCTTCAAGAATCTCGGAAAGCTAAAATTCTTCTCATAATCAGTCATACGGATCACATTCTTAATAGAATCTTCACCTATGGTTTCATCCCTAATTTACTTTCAGTGAATCTAATTCTCAAATGAGGTCCCTTCGGTTAGTTCAGGAAAGTGGCAGTCACTTAACCGGTTAATTAGAAATTAATCAATTACTCCAATTAATTATCCTTTAGAATCATAGAATCATAGAAGTTTACAGCATGGATCAGGCCCTTCGGCCTAACCAGTCCATGCCGCCCAGTTTTTACCATTAAGCTAGTCCCAGTTGCCCGCACTTGGCCCATTACCCTCTATACACATCTTACCCATGTAACTACCTAAATGCTTTTTAAAAGACACAATTGTACCCGCCTCTACTACTACCTCTGGCAGCACATTCCAGACACTCACTACCCTCTGAGTGAAGAAATTGCCCCTCTGGGCCCTTCTGAATCTCTCCCCTCTCACCTTAAACCTATGCCCTCTAGTTTTAGACTCCCCTACCTTTGGGAAAAGATGTTGACTATCTACCTTATCTATGCCCCTCATTATTTTATAGACCTCTATAAGATCACCCCTAAGCCTCCTACGCTCCAGGGAAAAAAGTCCCAGTCTATCCAGCCTCTCCTTATAACTCGAACCATCAAGTCCCGGTAACATCCTAGTAAATCTTTTCTGCACTCTTTCTAGTTTAATAATATCCTTTCTATAATAGGGTGACCAAAACTGCACACAGTATTCCAAGTGTGGCCGTACCAATGTCTTGTACAACTTCAACAAGACGTCCCAACTCCTGTATTCAATGTTCTGACCAATGAAACCAAGCATGCCGAATGCCTTCTTCACCACCCTGTCCACCTGCGACTCCACCTTCAAGGAGCTATGAACCTGTACTCCTAGATCTCTTTGTTCTATAACTCTCCCCAACGCCATACCATTAACTGAGTAGGTCCTGGCCTGATTTGATCTGCCAAAATGCATCACCTCACATTTATCTAAATTAAACTCCATCTGCCATTCGTCGGCCCACTGGCCTAATTGATCAAGATCCCGTTGCAATCCTAGATAACCTTCTTCACTATCCACTGTGCCACCAATCTTGGTGTCATCTGCAAACTTACTAACCATGCCTCCTAAATTCTCATCCAAATCATTAATATAAATCACAAGTAACAGTGGACCCAGCACCGATCCATGAGGCACACCACTGGTCACAGGCCTCCAGTTTGAAAAACAACCCTCTACAACCACCCTCTGCCTTCTGTCGTCCAGCCAATTTTGAATCCAATTGGCAACCTCACCCTGGATCCCGTGAGCTTTAACCTTCTGCAACAACCTACCATGCGGTACCTTGTCAAAGGCTTTGCTGAAGTCCATGTAGACAACGTCTACTGCACTGCCCTCATCTACCTTCTTGGTCACCCCCTCAAAAAACTCAATCAAATTTGTGAGACATGATTTTCCACGCACAAAGCCATGCTGACTGCCCCGAGTCAGTCCTTGCCTCTCTAAATGCTTGTAGATCCTGTCTCTCAGAATACCTTCTAGCAACATACCTACTACAGATGTTAGGCTCACCTTTGATATCATTTGATTCTCATGCCTCCTGTCTCACAGTCAAACTCCCAACCCATCTGGTTTTGTCATGTCGAGATTGTTGAAATTCGTTGAATGTACCATCATATCACTTCTCTAGACATATTTGTACAGTACATCTTTTGCAATATTTTTCAGTATCTATACAGTCATGGCCAGGATTCGATAGTTTAGGCAATGTTTTGAATTTGATCATATTTCTGCAGATTGAGTAATTTTCAAGAATCATTTTATTTTCCTGTATATTTTAGCTAATTCTCTTAAAGGATCCCCTCTATAATTGTCATATCCAACATCTAGTAATATAAATTACAAAGAAAGCATGGTCCCAGCATTGCTCTGCACCTACTACCACTCTGAGTAAGCACCGAGGCTTTACTCCAACTCTCCAATAGCCAGTGGGATTCCATTCTGCCGTCCCCTGAATTCCCACTCTAATCTTGTTCATGCGTCCATTCCGTGCAACTTTATTAAAGGTCTTTAGAAAATCTAATATATTACATTCATGCACACAGTGTGCCTGATTAATCAATCATTGAAGACTGCACCCTCATCTCCTGATTTTCTATTGTGTCGGTTTCCTTTCTTTCTCTTGACTCCTGATGAAGTACAAACCCAGGGGCACGTGATTGATTTGTGTTTCAGACCACACTCCTACTGGCATGGTGCCCCCTCCCACTACAAGGCAGAAAGGAAATTTGTCTCAGCCTAAATAAAGGTGCAGAGTTGTACTGCAGTCATCGAATCAATGAATGTTTACCAAAAACAATCAACAAAACAGCAGCATTGTGGCACACACAGATCTTGTATACGTCCAATGTTGAAATCTGAAGACTGACTTATAACCTCCATATTAGCCTTAAAGAAAGTAGATGATTGCTTGCTGATCTTTGTACACAGTAGCAACAAGGTAATCAGCCATAGCCCACAAGAGGCTGTAAGTATCACTCTATGTTGGAGAGAGAGAGAGGGAGTGTTGTGTAGCTTGAAGCAGGGTTGCATAAGGCAGGTCACAGAAGCTCTGTAAACAAAAGACAGCTTGAATTCTTTCCTCCCACCATTGACAAGCAGGCAAAGCATGCTCAAGGTTTGCTTGGATTACAGGTCACGGGGCAGCAAGCCCCATTGGTTGCCTGCACATGGTGTGCCTCATGTCAACTTTGCCATGCTCCTGAACTGTAATATGCTGCATTGGACAGGGTGGGAATGCTTGTCTTTCCTGTACTCCTTGCGAGGTACCAGCTCCCCCGCTAGGTGCAGGGGTATCACAATTACCAGCGTATATAAGGTCAGCCAGTAAGGCACCAACCAATCAAGAACACGGTAGGGGTCTACCGGGTAGTATATATGATATAAACATACATATAGTTTGTAAATAAAACTTTGTTCTTATTTTTAGTTGGTGTGGACTCCCAGTGTCCTTAATTAAACTGGCGATGAGGAGTAAACTGGTTTTCTGTTGAAA
Organism: Scyliorhinus torazame; assembly: GCF_047496885.1. Classification (NCBI taxonomy): domain Eukaryota; kingdom Metazoa; phylum Chordata; class Chondrichthyes; order Carcharhiniformes; family Scyliorhinidae; genus Scyliorhinus; species Scyliorhinus torazame. The sequence goes on along the minus strand of NC_092707.1, from coordinate 231,241,536 downwards.
CTGCAACCTACTCAGCTGATCCTCTGCCCTGATTTTCTGGACCCAGGTTTGGTTTTCTTTGATTTGCCATATGTTTGGGTGGTTAGATGCATTTGACCCCGGTGTTGAAGATTGGAACCAATACGCTGAACAAATGCGTTATTTCTTCTGGGCCAACTATATCATGGAGAATGCGTGCCTAGGCGGTCATACTGCTGATGGCCTGTGTACCGCATACATTCGGGCTAATCCGCAGTCTCACCTACCCTGCGATGTCGGATACACAAACATTTGACCAGCTCGTGTCACTTGTGGCGCAGCACTTTAACCCAACCCCGTCGATAATCATTCAAAGATATCAATTTAATACAGCAGACAGGTCCACCGGCGAGTCCATCACAGAATTTGTTACTCGCCTACGGAATATAGTCAGGTTTTGTGAGTATGGAAGTGTTTTGTCTGATATGCTCTGCGATCGCTTGGTCTGCGGTAGCAATAATATGGAAACTCAGAAACAGCTTCTGGGTGAAGTCTCCCTAACTTTTCAGCAGGTTCTGTGGATTTGGGGCATCACTCCTTACATGGAATCCCCGCATCCCAGACCAAAAGCCGCAGCAACTCTGGTTTCTGGACAAAGAGCTGGCCGCCGAGACATGCAACATATCCGGATTTGGCTGAAGGCAAGTCCAGCCTATGTGCTACACGAGGGTGCCAATGTAGGCATGCCTGCCGGCAGCCCAGGCTCCCCAGTCGAGGTAGGTGTCAGCCCCGTGTCCAGGCCTTGCATCTGGATGACCAAGCATAGGCCGAGGATGAGGCTGAGATGCAGCTGAACTGTTTGGCAGCTCCCGATATGGCTCCTGTTCGCATTCCGATTCAGGTGAGTGGTCATATGCTCCAAATGGAGCTGGATCTGGGAGCGGCCTTTTCTGTAGGGGCGCAGAGCACTTTTGATCTTACCAAACAAGTAGTGCATACTTTTGGCTGACATGGTGGATTGTTTGGCCACTTATACAAGGGAACAACTGAATAGCGTGGGGTCCACCCTCACTCCGGTGATTTATTGGTGCTAGTCAGTGTGCCTTCCCCTCGTTGTTGTGCAAGAAGACGGCCCAAGCCTGTTGGTCCGTGATTGACTACAGTTGGGTTGGCAACATATTTTCCAAGTGGGTCTGGTGGTTTGTGTACAATACTGAGCAAATTCCAAAAGGTTTTCCAACCTGGTTTAAGTATTATTAAAGGGGCCATAGCTAAAATCCAGGTGGACCCAAAAGCCTAGATATTTCATTTCTACCCAGTTTCCTCTGCTTTAGTGGAGAAGGTTGAGAACAAACTTTGCCGTTTGGAAAGCTTGGTCCTTATTCGGCCAGTGCACTTCGCTGATTGGGCGGCGCAGTGGTTCCCATCATGACGCCGAATAAGACAGTCCGCCTCTGCAAAGACTATTAGTTGACATTGAAATTGGCTTCAAAATTGGACCAATACCCTTTAACCCACATCGAGGATTAATACGCAGCATTGGCCGGTGGCTGTAAGTTCATGAAATTGGACAAGAACAATACTTTTCTACAGCTGGAACGCAATGAAACCTCACGGAAGTACTTCATGAGGGTCTCTATGAGTACGCCTGGCGTCTGTTTGGTGTTTCCTCAGCATGTGCAGTCTTCCAGCAAGATATGGAGAACCCTGTGTGGATTGCCGTGTGTTACCCTTTACTTAGACAACATGCTAGTCACAAAGGCCATGGAACAAGGCCACTGCAGAACCTTGAGGCAGTGTTCAAGCGGTTTTCCAAATATGGGGTCCACCTGCGCCGTGTAAAGTGCTTGTTTCACACAAAAGAAGTGGTATATTTGGGATATCAGGTGGACCAAGATGGCATGCACCCAGTTGCCGAGAAGATATGGGCAATCAAAATGGCCCCTCTCCACAAACTTTGTTCTTTCCTTGGATTAGTAAATTATTATGGGGCACTTTATTCTGATTTTGGCTGTGGTGATATGAATGTACACATAAATTTATATAGTTGTATATAAGTGCACATTGTATCAGTACACCCTCCGAGGTGCTGTCAGACATCCATTACGTGACCAGAGACACCCGGAGTTGGTAGTAGGACGTACGAGAGGATAGGCGCATGTTAGAGCATTTCCAGTCGAATTCATACAGTAGTTATTGTCTGTATAGTAATCTGTTAGTTATCTTTCCACATGTGTTTTAATAAATCACCTTTTAGTTAAGCAACTGGATGTTCTGTGTACCTCATTGCAGCGGCCACCTCACAGAACGCAACATGGTACCAGGTATAGGGTGCGAGCCGACGTAGACAGCAGAAGAGTTAGTGTGCAATCCCAAACTTGAAGAGGACACAGACTGCCCAACAGAGCCAGCAAGTAGAGAAGCATCAGCAGCAGTGAATACAGAACGATCAGGAGCGACACCAACAAATGAAGGTGGTACGCGATCACCGATTCAGTCATCATTCAGGAGATCGGCAGGGTTGTGTCGCAAGCCTGACAGACTGAACTTGTAACAAAATGTGTACAGCATATGTTCAGAGTTAGCATGCATATCAGATTTTTTTTAAATTTTTTTAATAAATATTTTATTGAAAATTTTTGGTCAACCAACACAGTACATTGTGCATCCTTTACACAATATTATAACAACACAAATAACAATGACCTATTTTATAAACAAAAAATGAATAAATAATAAATAACAAAAATGAAAACTAACCCTAATTGGCAACTGCCTTATCACAAGTAATACTCTCCAAAAATATAATTTAACAGTCCAATATATATAATTATCTGTGGCAACGACCTATACATATTATACAGTATATATTAACAACCCTGAGAGTCCTTCTGGTTCCTCCTCCCCCCCCGCCCCCTCCCCCACCCCTCTCCCCCCCCCTCCCCCCCCCCCCCCCCCCCGATCCTGGGCTGCTGCTGCTGCCTTCTTTTTTCCATTCCATCTATCTTTCTGCGAGGTATTCGACGAACGGTTGCCACCGCCTGGTGAACCCTTGAGCCGACCCCCTTAGAACGAACTTAATCCGCTCTAGCTTTATAAACCCTGCCATGTCATTTATCCAGGTCTCCACCCCCGGCGGCTTGGCTTCTTTCCACATTAGCAATATCCTGCGCCGGGCTACTAGGGACGCAAAGGCCAAAACATCGGCCTCTCTCGCCTCCTGCACTCCCGGCTCTTGTGCAACCCCAAATATAGCCAACCCCCAGCTTGGTTCGACCCGGACCCCCACTACTTTTGAAAGCACCTTTCTCACCCCCATCCAAAACCCCTGTAGTGCCAGGCATGACCAAAGCATATGGGTATGATTCGCTGGGCTTCTCGAGCACCTCGCACACCTATCCTCCACCCCAAAAAATTTACTGAGTCGTGCTCCAGTCATATGCGCCCTGTGTAATACCTTAAACTGAATCAGGCTTAGCCTGGCACACGAGGACGACGAGTTTACCCTGCTTAGGGCATCTGCCCACAGCCCCTCCTCGATCTCCTCCCCCAGCTCTTCTTCCCATTTCCCTTTTAGTTCATCTACCATAGTCTCCCCCTCGTCCCTCATTTCCCTATATATATCTGACACCTTACCATCCCCCACCCATGTCTTTGAGATCACTCTGTCCTGCACCTCTTGTGTCGGGAGCTGCGGGAATTCCCTCACCTGTTGCCTCGCAAAAGCCCTCAGTTGCATATACCTGAATGCATTCCCTTGGGGCAACCCATATTTCTCGGTCAGCGCTCCCAGACTCGCGAACTTCCCATCCACAAACAGATCTTTCAGTTGCGTTATTCCTGCTCTTTGCCACATTCCATATCCCCCATCCATTCCCCCCGGGGCAAACCTATGGTTGTTTCTTATCGGGGACCCCCCCAAGGCTCCAGTCTTTCCCCTATGCCGTCTCCACTGTCCCCAAATCTTCAGTGTAGCCACCACCACCGGGCTTCTGGTGTAGTTCCTCGGTGAGAACGGCAATGGGGCTGTCACCATCGCCTGTAGGCTAGTCCCCCTACAGGACGCCCTCTCTAATCTCTTCCACGCCGCTCCCTCCTCCTCTCCCATCCACTTACTCACCATTGAAATATTAGCGGCCCAATAATACTCACTTAGGCTCGGTAGTGCCAGCACCCCCCTATCCCTGCTACGCTGTAAGAATCCCTTCCTCACTCTTGGGGTCTTCCCGGCCCACACAAAACCCATGATGCTCTTTTCAATCCTTTTAAAAAAAGCCTTTGTGATCACCACCGGGAGGCACTGAAACACAAAGAGGAATCTCGGGAGGACCACCATCTTAACCGCCTGCACCCTCCCTGCCAGTGACAGGGATACCATATCCCATCTCTTGAAATCCTCCTCCATTTGTTCCACCAACCGCGTTAAATTTAACCGATGCAATGTGCCCCAATTCTTGGCTATCTGGATCCCCAGGTAACGAAAGTCCCTTGTTACCTTTCTCAACGGTAGGTCCTCTATTTCTCTACTCTGCTCCCCTGGATGCACCACAAACAACTCACTTTTCCCCATGTTCAATTTATACCCTGAAAAATCTCCAAACTCCCCAAGTGTCCGCATTATTTCTGGCATCCCCTCCGCCGGGTCTGCCACGTATAGTAGCAAATCGTCCGCATACAAAGATACCCGGTGTTCTTCTCCTCCTCTAAGTACTCCCCTCCACTTCTTGGAACCCCTCAACGCTATCGCCAGGGGCTCAATCGCCAGTGCAAACAATAATGGGGACAGAGGGCTCCCTCTATGGAGCCGAAAATATGCAGATCCCCGTCCATTCGTGACCACGCTCGCCATCGGGGCCCTATACAACAGTTGCACCCATCTAACATACCCCTCTCCAAAACCAAATCTCCTCAACACCTCCCACAAATAATCCCACTCCACTCTATCAAATGCTTTCTCGGCATCCATCGCCACTACTATCTCCGTTTCCCCCTCTGGTGGGGCCATCATCATTACCCCTAACAGCCTCCGTATATTCGTGTTCAGCTGTCTCCCCTTCACAAACCCAGTTTGGTCCTCGTGGACCACCCCCGGGACACATTCCTCTATTCTCATTGCCATTACCTTGGCCAGGATCTTGGCATCTACATTTAGGAGGGAAATAGGTCTATAGGACCCGCATTGTAGCGGGTCCTTTTCCTTCTTTAAGAGAAGCGATATCGTTGCTTCAGACATAGTCGGGGGCAGTTGTCCCCTTTCCTTTGCCTCATTAAAGGTCCTCGTCAATACCGGGGCGAGCAAGTCCACATATTTTCTATAGAATTCGACTGGGAATCCATCCGGTCCCGGGGCCTTTCCCGCCTGCATGCTCCTAATTCCTTTCACCACTTCTTCTACCTCGATCTGTGCTCCCAGTCCCACCCTTTCCTGCTCTTCCACCTTGGGAAATTCCAGCCGATCCAAGAAGCCCATCATTCTCTCCCTCCCATCCGGGGGTTGAGCTTCATATAATTTTTTATAAAATGTCTTGAACACTCCATTCACTCTCTCCGCTCCCCGCTCCATCTCTCCTTCCTCATCCCTCACTCCCCCTATTTCCCTCGCTGCTCCCCTTTTCCTCAATTGGTGTGCCAGCAACCTGCTCGCCTCCTCCCCATATTCGTACTGTACACCCTGTGCCTTCCTCCATTGTGCCTCTGCAGTGCTCGTAGTCAGAAAGTCAAATTCTACATGTAGCCTTTGCCTTTCCCTGTATAGTCCCTCCTCCGGGGCTTCCGCATATTGTCTGTCCACCCTCAAAAGTTCTTGCAGCAACCGCTCCCGTTCCTTACTCTCCTGCTTCCCTTTATGTGCCCTTATTGATATCAGCTCCCCTCTAACCACCGCCTTCAGCGCCTCCCAGACCACTCCCACCTGGACCTCCCCATTATCATTGAGTTCCAAGTACTTTTCAATGCACCCCCTCACCCTTAGACACACACCCTCATCTGCCATTAGTCCCATGTCCATTCTCCAGGGTGGGCGCCCTCCTGTTTCCTCCCCTATCTCCAAGTCCACCCAGTGTGGAGAGTGATCCGAAATGGCTATAGCCGTATACTCCGTTCCCCTCACCTTCGGGATCAACGCCCTTCCCAGCACAAAAAAGTCTATTCGCGAGTAGACTTTATGGACATAGGAGAAAAACGAGAACTCCTTACTCCTAGGTCTGCTAAATCTCCACGGATCTACACCTCCCATCTGCTCCATAAAATCTTTAAGTACCTTGGCTGCTGCCGGCCTCCTTCCAGTCCTGGACTTCGACCTATCCAGCCCTGGTTCCAACACCGTATTAAAATCTCCCCCCATTATCAGCTTTCCCATCTCTAGGTCCGGAATGCGTCCTAGCATCCGCCTCATAAAATTGGCATCATCCCAGTTCGGGGCATATACGTTTACCAAAACCACCGTCTCCCCCTGTAGTTTGCCACTCACCGTCACGTATCTGCCCCCGTTATCCGCCACTATAGTCTTTGCCTCGAACATTACCCGCTTCCCCACTAATATAGCCACCCCCCTGTTTTTCGCATCTAGCCCCGAATGGAACACCTGCCCCACCCATCCTTTGCATAGCCTAACCTGGTCTATCAGTTTCAGGTGCGTTTCCTGTCACATAACCACATCTGCCTTAAGTTTCTTAAGGTGTGCGAGTACCCGTGCCCTCTTTATCAGCCCGTTCAGCCCTCTCACGTTCCACGTGATCAGCCGGGTTGGGGGGGCTTCCTACCCCCCCCCCCCCCCCCGCCCCCCTTGTCGATTAGCCATCCCCTTTTTCCAGCTCCTCACCCGGTTCCCACGCAGCTGTATCTCCCCCAGGCGGTGCCCCCCCGCCCATCCCCTCCCATACCAGCTCCCCCCTCTCCCCAGCAGCAGCAACCCAGTAATTCCCCCCTCCCACCCCCCCCCCCCGCTAGATCCCCCGCTAGCGTAATTACTCCCCCCCATGTTGCTCCCAGAAGTCAGCAAACTCTGGCCGACCTCGGCTTCCCCCCGTGACCTCGGCTCGCACCGTGCGACGCCCCCTCCTTCCTGCTTCTCTAGTCCCGCCATAATTATCATAGCGCGGGAACCAATCCCGCGCTTCTCCCTTGGCCCCGCCCCCAATGGCCAACGCCCCATCTCCTCCACCTCCCCTCCTCCCCCCATCACCACCTGTGGAAGAGAGAAAAGTTACCACATCGCAGGATTAGTACATAAAACTCCTCTTTCCCCCCTTTTTAACCCCCCTCTTTGCCCCCCACATTCGCCCCACCACTTTGTTCAAACGTTCTTTTTAATAACCCGCTCATTCCAGTTTTTCTTCCACAATAAAAGTCCACGCTTCATCCGCCGTCTCAAAGTAGTGGTGCCTCCCTCGATATGTGACCCACAGTCTTGCCGGTTGCAGCATTCCAGATTTTATCTTCTTTTTATGAAGCACCGCCTTGGCCCGATTAAAGCTCGCCCTCCTTCTCGCCACCTCCGCACTCCAGTCTTGATAAACGCGGATCACCGCATTCTCCCATTTACTGCTCCGAGTTTTCTTTGCCCATCTAAGGACCATTTCTCTATCCTTAAAACGGAGGAATCTCACCACTATGGCTCTGGGAATTTCTCCTGCTCTCGGTCCTCGCGCCATCACTCGGTATGCTCCCTCCACCTCCAACGGACCCGCCGGGGCCTCCGCTCCCATTAACGAGTGCAGCATCGTGCTCACATATGCCCCGACGTCCGCTCCCTCCGCACCTTCAGGAAGACCAAGAATCCTCAGGTTGTTCCTCCTTGCGTTGTTCTCCAGTGCCTCCAACCTTTCCACACATCGTTTCTGATGTGCCTCATGCGTCTCCATCTTCACCACCAGGCCCTGTATGTCGTCCTCATTCTCGGCTGCCTTTGCCTTCACGACCCGAAGCTCCCGCTCCTGGGTCTTTTGTTCCTCCTTTAGCCCTTCGATCGCCTGTAGTATCGGGGCCAACAGCTCTTTCTTCATTTCCTTTTTGAGCTCTTCCACACAGCATTTCAAGAACTCTTGTTGTTCAGGGCCCCATGTTAAACTGCCACCTTCCGACGCCATCTTGGTTTTTGCTTGTCTTCCTTGCCGCTGTTCTAAAGGATCCACTGCAATCCGGCCACTTTCTCCTCCTTTTTTCATCCGTATCCAGGGGGGATTCCCTTCTGGTTTACCGCACAGTGTTTTTAGCCGTCAAAATTGCCGTTGGGGCTCCTATCAAGAGCCCAAAAGTCCGTTTCACCGGGAGCTGCCGAAACGTGCGACTCAGCTGGTCATCGCCGCACCCGGAAGTCCATTCGCATATCAGATTTTTTTAAAGAACAGTCACATTTATTACATCAGATTATATCCCATAATTATTATCTCAGATTATGCGCTGATGCTATGGTTCATGGCTCCAGTTTGGAATACATTTTGTCGAACACAGAAGCATTCAGTGACCTAAAAATAAACTGGGTGGGATTCTCGGTCCCCCAGCCACATGTTTCTCGGCAGCACGCCATTCACTAGTGTTGAATTCTCTCTTCTCGCCGCTTGCCAATGGGATTTCCCATTGAAGGCACCCCACGTCGCCGGGAAACCCCCGGGCGGGGATGCACTGCCAACGAGAAAATGAATTCCCAATGGCCGGAAAGGTCCGGCCCATAATTTGTGTGAAAGTTGATCCTAGATGTTCAGGGATCAAAGCCCAAGATTTCAGAAGCAAAGTATATTCTTAAAGGCTTGGAAAGATTCAAGTTTGTTGTTAAGTATGTAAATTCAAAGGAATGTGAGTACTGGTAAATAATAATTTAAAACATTTTTGACTCTCTGTTTTCAAATTATTGAAGTGATCAGATTATTAATGACAATTGACCTCAGAAATTTGACTTCTGCTTGAGTATATGCAGTAGTTCCTCTTTCAGACTGAGCATCAAGGCCGGGATTTTCTGGCCCCGCAAGGGGCAGGGGGAACATCAGAGGGGCAAAGAATCAAGCAGGAGTTCCAAAACAGCTTTACACCTGTGAGATTTCCCCACTCAATTGTCCCCACCTCCCGCCAATGATGTAATGGGAAACCCGACTGTAAAAGTCGAGATCCTCATTTGCATCAATTTGAATCTCATTCTCAGGCCTTTATGCTTGATAACCCCCCCACGTTAAATTGTCCATTCACGTCGGCATGCCCTTGTCACGACAGCTGCCCCACGACATGCACCCGTTGGCCAGAATCCATTGGAGGCGCACAGTTGAATCCAGCAACCGGGGGGGGGTTCATGCCCGGACAGTGTTGGGTGGGTGTCAAGGGGGGTGTTTTGTGATGGCCGATGGGAGTTCCAGAGTACCCTTTCAATAACCAAAATAAAAAAACAAACACCCAATGAAACTGCTTTTTAAAGGGCATCGCAATCTTTCAGGAACCTAAGTTGCTGGCGGGGCAGGTTCATTCAGAGTCCACCAAAATAACGTCATGGGACACGCCCCTTACTTTTTTTGGCAAAGTGTTTGAAAATGTGACAGAAAAACCCAGCAAGGCAACCAATGGGCTGTGTTTTGCTTTCCCACCCAAGGCAACACTTTGCCAGAAAGTTGGAGAATTATGCCCATTTTTTGGCCCATAGTCTTCATTGTCATTGTTCTTCTCAGCCATTGAGTCCTAAAATGGTTACAGCACAGTAGAAGACCATTCGGCCCATCTGCAAAAGCAATGCATCTAGTCCCTCATTCCATCATAGTCCTGAAAAAATGTTATCTTCAGTTTCTTTGTGAACTCTCTTTTGGAAGCCCCTACCGCACTCTCAATTTGCACATTCCTATCCTAACCTCAGGTAGAGAAGAGTATCCTCATGCCGCTGCTTGTTCTTTTGCCAATCACTTTCAATCAGAGTCCTCTGGTTCTTAACCCTTCCAGCTCTATCTAGATCCTTCATGATTTCCTTGCTTTTGTATTCCATGTGCCCATTGATAAAGCCCAGGATCCCTTTTGCCTTTTAACCACTGTCTAAACCTGCCACATTGCCACCATGAAGGGATTGTTCCTTTATGACTACACCCATTTTAGAATTGTGCCCTCTATTTTATATTGGGGCTTCCTATTGAAATGAACAATTTCACACTTCTCTGCATTAAATTCATCTTCCGTGGTGTTTATTCATTCTACCAGCCTGCCTATGTCTTCTTGAAGTCTCTCACTACCCTCCTCACAGTTCAGAATGCTGCCAATTTCTGTGTCATTTTAAAATTCTGGAATTGTGCCCTGCGCTCCCATCTGGATCATTATTACATCAGGAAAAGTAGTGGTTCCAGCACCAACTCTTGGGGAACCCTGTTATATACCATCATTCAGTCCAAAAAGCATTAATTCGCCACTACTTTTTGTTTCCTGTAACTGCAAGTGCTATTAATGCCTTACCCACCATTTCAACACTGGGAAGGATGTGTTCCAATCTCTGTGTGAAGCTCCACGCCTTGTTGTAAATCCACTTTCTGCTCTGTACTTCCTTTCCATTCACCAATGTTCTATCCATGCTAATATATTTGCCCTAGCTCCATGAGCCCTTACGTTGCACATTAACTAGTTATGTGGCACCTCAGTGAATGCCTTTCTGAAATTCATATATATTATATCACCTGACACCAACTTTACAATGTGCTTCCTCAAAATAACCCTGATAAATTTGTCAAATGTGATTTCCCTTTCCTAAATCATGTTGGCTGTGTCTGAGAATTCCTTAATAATAGATTCCAACATTTGCCTGAAATCGAGGCCAGGCTAACTGGCCGTTTTCTTTCTCCTTTTCTTGATATTGCTCTGTTTATCTGGTTATAAATATGGCGGTTAATAAGGTCGCCTTTCTTAATCCTAATTATGATTATGCTTTCAGTGTCGCCAGGTATCTCTCGATACCGCCACAAGGTTCATAGAACATAGAACATAGAACATAGAACAATACAGCGCAGTACAGGCCCTTCGGCCCACGATGTTGCACCGAAACAAAAGCCATCTAACCTACACTATGCCATTATCATCCATATGTTTATCCAATAAACTTTTAAATGCCCTCAATGTTGGCGGGTTCACTACTGTAGCAGGTAGGGCATTCCACGGCCTCACTACTCTTTGCGTAAAGAACCTACCTCTGACCTCTGTCCTATATCTATTACCCCTCAGTTTAAAGTTATGTCCCCTCGTGCCAGCCATATCCATCCGCGGGAGAAGGCTCTCACTGTCCACCCTATCCACCCCCTGATCATTTTGTATGCCTCTATTAAGTCTCCTCTTAACCTTCTTCTCTCCAACGAAAACAACCTTAAGTCCATCAGCCTTTCCTCATAAGATTTTCCCTCCATACCAGGCAACATCCTGGTAAATCTCCTCTGCACCCGCTCCAAAGCCTCCACGTCCTTCCTATAATGCGGTGACCAGAACTGTACGCAATACTCCAAATGTGGCCGTACCAGAGTTCTGTACAGCTGCAACATGACCTCCCGACTCCGGAACTCAATCCCTCTATCAATAAAGGCCAACACTCCATAGGCCTTCTTCACAACCCTATCAACCTGGGTGGCAACTTTCAGGGATCTATGTACATGGACACCTAGATCCCTCTGCTCATCCACACTTTCAAGAACTTTACCATTAGCCAAATATTCCGCATTCCTGTTATTCCTTCCAAAGTGAATCACCTCACACTTTTCTACATTAAACTCCATTTGCCACCTCTCAGCCCAGCTCTGCAGCTTATCTATATCCCTCTGTAACCTGCTACATCCTTCCACACTATCGACAACACCACCGACTTTAGTATCGTCTGCAAATTTACTCATCCACCCTTCTGCGCCTTCCTCTAGGTCATTGATAAAAATGACAAACAGCAACGGCCCCAGAACAGATCCTTGTGGTACTCGACTTGTGACTGTACTCCATTCTGAACATTTCCCATCAACCACCACCCTCTGTCTTCTTTCAGCTAGCCAATTTCTGATCCACATCTCTAAATCACCCTGAATCCCATGTCTCCGTATTTTCTGCAGTAGCCTACCGTGGGGAACCTTATCAAACGTTTTACTGAAATCCATATACACCACATCAACTGTTTTACCCTCATCCACCTGTTTGGTCACCTTCTCAAAGAACTCAATAAGGTTTGTGAGGCACGACCTACCCTTCACAAAACCGTGTTGACTATCTCTGATCAAATTATTCCTTTCCAGATGATTATACATCCTAACTCTTATAAACCTTTCCAAGATTTTGCCCACAACAGAAGTAAGGCTCACTAGTCTAAAGTTACCAGGGTTGTCTCTACTCCCCTTCTTGAACAAGGGGACAACATTTGCTATCCTCCAGTCTTCTGGCACTATTCCTGTAGACAAAGATAACTTAAAGATCAAAGCCAAAGGCTCAGCAATCTCCTCCCTAGCTTCCCAGAAAATCCTAGGATAAATCCCATCCGGCCGAGGGGACTTATCTATTTTCACACTTTCCAGAATTGCTAACACTTCCTCCTTATGAACCTCAAGCCCTTCTAGTCTAGTAGCCTGAATCTCAGCATTCTCCTCGACAACATTATCTTTTTCCTGTGTGAATACTGACGAAAAATATTCATTTAGCACCTCTCCTATCTCCTCGGACTCCAAGCACAACTTCCCACTACTGTCCTTGACTGTCCTCTTACCCTAGTCATTCTTTTATTCCTGACATATCTATAGAAAGCTTTAGGGTTATCCTTGATCCTACCTGCCAAAGACTTCTCATGACCCCTCCTGGCTCTTCTTAGGTCCTTCCTAGCTAACTTGTAACTCTCGAGCGCCCTAACTGAGCCTTCATGTCTCATCTTTACATAAGCCTCCTTCTTCCTCTTGACAAGTGTTTTGACTGCTTTAGTAAACCACGGTTCCCTCGCTCGACCACTTCCTCCCTGCCTGACAGGTACATACTTATCAAGGACATGCAGTAGCTGTTCCTTGAACAAGCTCCACATTTCCATTGTGCCCATCCCCTGCAGGGTTCGAAGAGGTAACAGGAGTACAGCTAAGGTCGTCCGTCTGGTAGCGAGCGTTGACCTTGAACTTACTTGCTTCTGGTGGTGCAGGTGGAAGGATCTCTCTGCTTGAGAGCCAAATCCAAGAGACTGAACCTTTGTCAGGGGTTCCTTCTTATACTTGGAGGGGCTTCGCACGCTTTTAGGCGGGCCTTAAACTTGGTCCCAATTAATTGAACAGCTTCTTGATCACTGTCATTGATCTAAACCAATAAAGGGGTGGGTGCCCTGATGGCTCGACGTGTCTTAGTTGGCCGTTGGCCTTGCTTTGTTTGTGTCTTTCGGTTGGGGTACTGGCGTCGGGATGTCTGAGACAATATCGGCTACCTGATTATTAGTCCTTTGTTCCTCGGAGATGGGCCATCAATCTGTTAATCGACCCAAAGTTTCGATTCCGTCTGCTGACTGCTTTCCAAATATACATTCAGGCTCTGTGCCTGCTTGTTACTTTGCATTGTCCATATTTCCCTCTAGCCTCTGCGAGTGTCCATTTTGTATACTGAAAGTGGCCATCCCATATGGCTACATTGAACAGTGGAATTATCTTTACAAACTACCAATCCACTGGAAACTTTCTAAACTCTGGGCAATTTTGGAAAAGGCGAAATTCTCGGACCCCCCCCCGGGTCGGAGATTCACCGGGGGCTGGCGTGAATCCCGCCCCCGCCGGTTGCCAAAGTCTCCGGCACCGGAGATTCGGCGGGGGCGGGAATCGCGCCGCGCCGGTTGGCGGGCCCCCCCCCGCTCGATTCTCCGGCCCGGATGGGCTGAGGCCCCGCCGCTAAAATGCCTGTCCCGCCGGCGTAAATTGAACCACCTACCTTACCGGCTGGAAAAGGTGGCGCGGGCGGGCTCCGGGGTCCTGGGGGGGGCGTGGGGCAATCTGGCCCCGGGGGGTGCCCCCACGGTGGCCTGGCCCGCGATCGGGGCACACCGATCCACGGGCGGGCCTGTGCCGTGGGGACACTCTTTCCCTTCCGCCTCCGCCACGGTCTCCACCATGGCAGAGGCGGAAGAGACTGCCTCCACTGCGCATGCGCGGGAATGCTGTCAGCGGCCGCTGACGCTCCCGCGCATGCGCCGCCCGGAGATGTCATTTCCGCGCCATCAAAGCACCAAAGGCCCTTTCCGCCAGCTGGTGGGGCGGAAATTCGTCCGGCGCGGTCCTAGCCCCTCAATGTTGGGGCTTGGCCCCCAAAGATGCGGAGCATTCCGCACCTTTGGGGCGGCGCGATGCCCGTCTGATTTGCGCCGTTTTGGGCGCCAGTCGGCGGACATCGCGCCGTTTCCGGAGAATTTCGCCCCAGAAACAGTACATCCACTATCTCCACAGCCAACATCTTTAAGAATGCTGGGACGTAGGCCATCAGGTCCAAGGGATTGTCAGCTTCTAATCCCTTAAGTCTCTCCAATATCCTTCCTCGATTGATATTAATTACCTTAATTGTTCACCTTTTTTTGGCCGCCTGATACTTTCTATGGTGTTTAATTTGTGTCTTCTACTGCGAATACAGACACAGAATATTTGTTCAATGTCTCTGCCATTTCCTCAGGTCCCATGATAATTTCTTGGCCTTTGGAACCAATACTTAGAGAAGTTAGTCCCCTTTTTATATACTTGTAAAAGTTCTTGCAATATGTTTTTATATTCCTAAGTAGCTTGATCGATTTTTCTATTTTTTCCCCTTTTTATTAACTTTGGGTCACCCTTTGCTGGTTTCAAAAGCACTCCCAATCCTCAGGCTTATTATTATTTTTTGTAACATTGTAATTATGCCTCGCAGGGCTGGGTCTGAGTGTTTAAGTAGTTACTCTGGAGTCAAAGTTTTTTTTCTCCGTCTACCTGTTTCAGAGTAACTATCAGGATGAAACTGGCAGAACCATCCAAAATCAGCGATTTGAATTGCTTCTGTTCGATGGTTCCCACCCCTGTGCAGTTGTCCAGAGAAAGTTAGCGTTTCTGGGCAATTGCCGGGTAAATCCTTTTGTAGGAACTTCCGAGAGGTTTCCCCAGCACATCATAGAGGTACCGCTGGGAAACCTGGAAGTTATTTCCAGATTTAAGTTAGCTTTATTCCTATTTACTTCCACTACATATTGTTGCACTATCTCAAAAACATTCTACAGCTCAGCAACCACAGGACCAACTTGATTTATTGTGAGGAAGGTGCAGGGCATAATTCACCCAAAAAATGACATTGGGTGCGATTTTCTGGTCTCATTGCGCTCTCGTTCGAGCGAAATGAGGCCGGTGAACAGCGGGAGAGGTTGAAAACAGGAACAGCACTAAGTGCCAAACAGTTTGCAATGCAACTGGCCCACTTCCGTAGGCGAGATCAGGATCTTGCCATAACGTGGCAAGAAACCAATTATCACCACTTAAGCAGGGCAAGAGTTATAGCTGGGGGAAGGGCAATTATGATGCCATTAGACATGACTTGGGAGGGATAGGTTGGAGAAGTAGGCTGCAAGTGTTGGGCACACTGGATAAGTGGAGCTTGTTTAAGGAACAGCTACTGCGTGTTCTTGATAAGTACGTACCGGTCAGGCAGGGAGGAAGGCGTCAAGCGAGGGAACCGTGGTTTACCAAAGAAGTGGAATCTCTTGTTAAGAGGAAGAAGGAGGCCTATGTGAAGATGAGGAGTGAAGTTTCAGTTGGGGCGCTTGATAGTTACAAGGTAGCGAGGAAGGATCTAAAGAGAGAGCTAAGACGAGCAAGGAGGGGACATGAGAAGTATATGGCAGGTAGGGTCAAGGAAAACCCAAAAGCTTTCTATAGGTATGTCAGGAATAAAAGAATGACTAGGGTAAGAGTAGGGCCAGTCAAGGACAGGGATGGGAAGTTGTGTGTGGAGTCTGAAGATATAGGCGAGATACTAAATGAATATTTTTCGTCAGTATTCACTCAGGAAAAAGATAATGTTGTGGAGGAGAATGCTGAGACCCAGGCTATTAGAATAGATGGCATTGAGGTACGTAGGGAAGAGGTGTTGGCAATTCTGGACAGGCTGAAAATAGATAAGTCCCCGGGGCCTGATGGGATTTATCCTAGGATTCTCTGGGAAGCCAGTGAAGAGATTGCTGGGCCTTTGGCTTTGATTTTTATGTCATCATTGGCTACAGGAATAGTGCCAGAGGACTGGAGGATAGCAAATGTGGTCCCTTTGTTCAAGAAGGGGAGTAGAGACAACCCCGGCAACTATAGACCGGTGAGCCTCACGTCTGTTGTGGGTAAAGTCTTGGAGGGGATTATAAGAGACAAGATTTATAAGCATCTAGATAGGAATAATATGATTAGGGATAGTCAGCATGGCTTTGTGAAGGGTAGGTCATGCCTCACAAACCTTATCGAGTTCTTTGAGAAGGTGACTGAACAGGTAGACGAGGGTAGAGCAGTTGATGTGGTGTATATGGATTTCAGTAAAGCGTTTGATAAGGTTCCCCACGGTAGGCTTTTGCAGAAAATACGGAGGCTGGGGATTGAGGGGGATTTAGAGATGTGGATCAGAAATTGGCTAGCTGAAAGAAGACAGAGGGTGGTGATTGATGGGAAATGTTCAGAATGGAGTTCAGTTACAAGTGGCGTACCACAAGGATCTGTTCTGGGGCCGTTGCTGTTTGTCATTTTTATCAATGACCTAGAGGAGGGCGCAGAAGGGTGGGTGAGTAAATTTGCAGACGACACTAAAGTCGGTGGTGTTGTCGACAGTGCGGAAGGATGTAGCAGGTTACAGAGGGACATAGATAAGCTGCAGAGCTGGGCTGAGAGGTGGCAAATGGTGTTTAATGTAGAGAAGTGTGAGGTGATTCACTTTGGAAGGAATAACAGGAATGCGGAATATTTGGCTAATGGTAAAGTTCTTGGAAGTGCGGATGAGCAGAGGGATCTAGGTGTCCATGTACATAGATCCCTGAAAGTTGCCACCCAGGTTGATAGGGTTGTGAAGAAGGTCTATGGAGTGTTGGCCTTTATTGGTAGAGGGATTGAGTTCCGGAGTCATGAGGTCATGTTGCAGCTGTACAAAACTCTGGTACGGCCACATTTGGAGTATTGCGTACAGTTCTGGTCACCGCATTATAGGAAGGACGTGGAAGCTTTGGAGCGGGTGCAGGGGAGATTTATCAGGATGTTGCCTGGTGTGGAGGGAAAATCTTATGAGGAAAGGCTGATGGATTTGAGGTTGTTTTCGTTAGAGAGAAGAAGGTTAAGAGGAGACTTAATAGAGGCATACTAAATGATCAGGGGGTTAAATAGGGTGGACAGTGAGAGCCTTCTCCCGCGGATGGAAATGGCTAGCATGAGGGGACATAGCCTTAAACTGAGGGGTAATAGATATAGGACAGAGGTCAGAGGTAGGTTCTTTACGCAAAGAGTGGTGAGGCCGTGGAATGCCCTACCTGCAACAGTAGTGAACTCGCCAACATTGAGGGCATTTAAAAGTTTATTGGATAAGCATATGAATGATAATGGCATAGTGTAGGTTAGATGGCTTTTGTTTTTTGACTTCCCATGTCGGTGCAACATCGTGGGCCGAAGGACCTGTACTGCGCTGTATCGTTCTGTGTTCTATGTAAGCCCTGTTTCCATAAAATTAACCGGAGCTACTGCATATCCAATGGCCTACCATGATTCAACGGCCTCCCCAGCAAGTGGTCATGCTGGCACCAATTAGTGCTGCTTTTGAAAAACGGGAACCTGGCGGAAGGGCTTCTGTGGGGAACCGAGGAGGTGAGTAGCCATTTTGCTCACAGGCAAAGAACCCGGCAGCACTGGGCTTACCGCCCCAGTGCTCGACGGGGGTTGGGGGATCATCAGCTGGGAGGGGGGGACCCTCTGCAGGGGTAGACTGCTATGCGAAGGAGGGGAAAGGCTCTGGGGGAGGAGGGGGGGGGAGGGCGGGCAACCGCGTGCAGCACCACTGTTCTGGGGGTAACCCTTGACCCTGCCTGCCAGCTCCACTGACCAGCCATACCCCGCATCTACTGCCGAGGCCTCTGGCCATGCGGTTGAAGGCTATTGCTAAAAGGGAATTGGCAATCATGGTTAAGTGAGCACTTCACACAACCCAAGTGGATTCCCATGAATGGGCAGGCCATGCCGGGGGGGCATGGTAGCACAGTGGTTAACACAGTTGTTTCACAGCACCAGGGTCCCGGGTTCGATTGCCTGCTGGGTCACTGTCTGGGTTACGGGGATAGGGTGGAGTGGACTTAGGTGGGGTGCTCTTTCCAAGGGCCGGTGTAGACTCGATGGGCTGAATGGCCTCCTTCTGCACTGTAAATTCTATGATTCTATGTAGCATGTGGGAATCATTACCTATCTTCCCAATCTCACTGCAATGCCTGGACACTGTGCCTGAATACTGCGGGAGGCAACACCACACACATCGCCAACATTAGAACATCTAGGGGTTGGGACATAGTTCCGGGGACATGTCCACGACCGGAGGGTGGGTGAGTGCCACAGGGAGGGGACAGTGCCGGTCCAGGTGACGTTATGAGCAGGTGTCTGGGGTACAGGATCTGGGGTCTGTTGTGGGGGTCCCACTGTGGTCGGGGGTGCGTGGGCTTAGCAAGTGCAGATGTATAAGAGGAGTTAGGTGGCCTCGTCAATAAAGCTGACATGCAGGTGCAGCAAGAAATTAGGTAGGCTGATGGTTTGTCAGTCTTTAACACAAGACAATATGAGTCCAGGAGTAGCAAAGTCTTGCCTCAATTATACAGAACCTTGGTTAGGCCACAACTGGATTATTTTGTGCAGTTTGGTCCCCTTAGCAAGGATATTATTGCTATAGAGGAAGGGCAATGGAAGTTCACCAGACTTGTTTCCAGGGTGGTGGGACTGTCCTATGAAGGGAATTTGGGGAAATTGAGCCTCCATTCTCCCGAGTTAGAAGAATAAGTGGTGAACTCATTAAATGCTTCAAAATAGTTAAAGGGGTGGACAGTGAGGATGCAGCGTGTTTCCCAAGGTTGGGAAGTCTAGAACCGAGGACACAATTTCAAAATAAGAGAGAAAGCATTTGGAATGAGGTAAGGAGAATATTTTACTCAGAGGGTTGTGAATCTTTGGAGTTCTGTACCCCAGAGGACCGTGGCAGGTCAGTCATTGAGTTTGTTTGAAGAGAGATTGACAGATTTTGAAATACCAATGACATAAAGGGATATGGGGATTGTGCGAGAAAAAGGCATTGAAGTGGATGATCAGCCATAATCGCATTGAATGGCGGAGCAGGCTCGATAGGCTGGATAGCCTATTGCTGCTGCTATGTTCCTATGTCCTTATTATTCCTAAATTCCACCGTAACTTACTCTGCTTCCTAATCTTCTGAGCCAAGATCCTTTTTCACTATTGCCCTTATGTCATCCTTTACAATAATAGTGAATCCTCTTCCTTTCCAATTCTGTCAATTTTTAAAATTGTTGTGTACCTTGAAATATTTATTTCCCAATCTCTGTCACCTTGTAACCAAGAGGAATTTACCGGCAGTTCACGGGGCGGGATATTCCAGTCCCACCGATGGCATGCAGGTTTCCCAGCGATGAGGTGTGCAGCCATCGGGAAATCCCGTTGACAACGGCTAGATCGGAAAATCCTGCTGGTGGGCCGCTTCCACCACCGACAAAAACACGGCAGATTTTGGTAAATCCCACTGGAATGGTAATTGGATCTAAACCATATATCCCTATTTGTGGTGCTAGGTCACCTACCTTATGAATGCTTTGCGCATTCAAATAAAGAGACTGTTATGAAAAAAAGTACAGCTATTCACCCATAGTGTACTTCACTCTCCCATTCATGAGAGGTGGATTGGCCATGATAAATTGCCCTTTGTGACCAAAAGGATTAGGAGGGGTTATTGGGTTACGGGGATAGGGTGGAAGTGAGGGCTTAAGTGGGTTTGTGCAAGCTCAATGGGCCAAATGGCCTCCTTCTGCACTGTATGTTCTATGTTCTAAATCAGACTGAAATTCTTTGGAGTTACAAACAAGGGGCGGGATTCTCCATCGGCCGGATCCTCCGCTTTGCTGGCAGTTCATTCACACCCATGGATTTCCCAATGGCGTGGGGGCAGCCACAATGGGAGACCCCACTGGCCGGCTGCCGGGACAGAGGATTCCGCTGTCGGCGGGGACCGCCGCACCAGAAAACGGGCCTGGCAGGACGGAGAATCCCACCTAAGGTCTTTATTATGAGCTATAGCGCAGGCAACTGATGTTCCATGTAAGCATGTCAGAGAGCCCTGATTCAAGGATTACACAGATGGTTATACACCAGATTCAATTACAAGAAATTAACATATACAAATCAGTTGTTACTCGTTATCTATGTCCAGTCACAACTACCGATTAGGTTTACATCATGTTTAGTATATAAGAACAATTAACCAATCATAACCTAGACTCATATACTTAATTATAATACCCAATCAATACAAAGACCTATACATATTGTCCTCTAATATTTATCATCGGTTTCTCATTATCAGGCCTGTGCAAATCAAGTGCTCTGGTCCAACTCCCCTAACTTATAATGCCTTTTCCCAAGGTAAGAATGTTTCAGCAATAAACAGTTCTTTCTGATTATGCCCCTCTTTCTGTCTACTCCAGACAATTTGGCACCAGAGAAAAATGATGACCAATCCTACATTGTTATTGCTATCCTTGAGAATGGCCACCTGTGGCTTCCCTTTCCCGAGGACCCCTCACCAGCAAGATGTGTCCTTGGGGTATTTTCCTACAGCCAACATATTCAGCTAAGCAGCTTGTGTGACACAGGTCAATACAGAAGAATTTTAACCCCTTCAGCCCTTAGTGGATCACTAGAGTTTTACAACTAATTCCAATAAAATGTCTGAAACTACACCCTTTTAACACTTTGTGGGGTGAATTCTCCACCTTCCCAGCCACTTGTTTCTCGGTGGCGAGCTGTCACTGGCAGCGGGATTCTCCATTCCACCACTGGCCAATGGGATTGCCCATTATAGCCACCACACACTGCCGGGAAACACATGGCGGAGGGAGCGTTTCGGCAGAAATGAGAATACTGCCAACAGAAAATTCACCCTTATATGTTTTATCCTTATTCTTTGCATGAACATTATTTGCAGATGCACTCCCATTAAACTCCCTGGTCAGAGTTGTCCAATTATCCAGTGCCTGCTTGTGCGCCTAGAAAACTAAAAGCTTTGAACTACATTGTTTACATTCAATTTCATGTACCATTGCCTTTTGTAAGCTATCTTTGTTCTCAAGAGCTTCCAAGTACTGGGAATAAAGAGACAGCCTCTTTAAAAAAAACTGTGGTTAAGAAAAACAGTTGTTCCCCTGAGTTAATGGAACTCCTGTGGAGCTATATAAATAAACAACTTTAATCCTCCCTATGAAATTGCCTGGACCTGTCAATCAAATAATAGCTTGTGAAAGGCAGTGGTCCATAAAATTGAATGGAAAGAATATAATTTAATGCTTTTCGGCTTCCCGGCAACAAACAGGCTAGAAAGTGTTAAAGGGCAATGAGACTGACTGTAAAAAAAAACCTCTTCAAAGGTTTCCAACACATTAAAGGGAATACCTTTACCTACAGCTCACAGATCTTTGAACTGGGCATACTGATAGAGTGTTTAAAAGGCTGCAGATGGGAACACTTTCACTTTATTATCAAAGAACTGTATTTTGAGATACTGACAGATTGTTTAAAGGGTTTAAAGGGTTTAAAGGTTGCCGATTGGAAATGTAGGTAAACAACCCCATCCCAGGAAAGACCTGAGTCCCTCCACCCCAGCAGTAACCCCTCTGACTCCCACCTCCCATGAAGGACCCCCTCACAGCTCTGGAGGCAATTGTAGGGAAGTGCACCTCACTCAAAAACCGTTTTCTGTGTTGGAAAAGGATGAGAGTGTTAGTACCGCTGAGGAGTGCATCCAGAGCCAAGCTCACAGCACATCAGGTGGCTCAGCTGTGCAAAGGGGAGGAGTAAGAGTGGAAGAGTAATAGTGGTAGAAGACTCAATAGTGAGGGGCATTTCTGCAGCCACAGGCATGACTCCAGGATGATATGTTGCCTTCCTGGTGCCAAGGTCCGGGAGGGCACTGAATGTCTGTAGGGCCTTCTGAAGGGGGAGGGTAAACAGTCAGAGGTTGTAGTTCACATTGGTACCAATGACATAGGTAGAAAGAGGGATGGGATCCTGCAGCAAGAATTTAGAGACCTGGGCAGCAGATTGAAAAGCAGGACTTCAAAGGTTGGAATTTCTGGTTTATGACCAGTGCCAAGGGTCAGTGAGTATAGGAATAGAAGGGTAGAGCAGATGAATGCATAGCTGAAGAGATGGTGCAGGAGGGAGGGCTTTAGTTTTCTAGATCACTGGATTAATTTATGGGGAAATTGGGACCGGTACAAGGCAGACTGGTTGCACCTCAACTAGATTGGGACCAACATCCTTGCAGGGAGGTTTACTGGAGCTGTTGGAGGTTGGGGGGGGGGGGGATGTTAAACTAATCTGGCAATTGGATGGGTCACAGTGTGGAGGTACAGTGTGGGGTGATGCACAGCCAAGTACAGAAGGAAAACCAAGTCAGTCTGGAAACCAGAGCAAAGATAGACGTGCTGCGACACAAGGGAATGAGGCAAGGTTGGGTGACATTTATTTTAATGCAAGGATCTTACAGGGAAGGCTGACAAATTGATGGTGTTGATTAACACATGGGAGTATGGTATTATCACAGAATCATAGAATTTACAGTGCAGAAGGAGGCCATTCGGCCCATCGAGTCTGCACCAGCCCTTGGAAAGAGCACCCTACTCAAGCCCACGCCCTATCCCCGTATCCCATAACTCAACCTAACCTTTTAGACACTATTTAGCATGGCCAATCCACCTAACCCATTCATCTTTGGGCAGTGGGAGGAAACCGGAGCACCCGGAGGAAACCCATGCAGACATGGCGAGGAAGTCCAGACTCCAGCATTGAGGCCAGAATTGACCCAGGACTCTGTCGTTGTGAGGCACCAGTGTTAACCACTGTGCCACTCCTGTGCCACCGTGTCATCTCAGATAGTATTATTGTTATCACAGAGACATGGTTCAGGCAGGACTGACAGCTCAATATTCCAAGAGTATAGAATCTTTAAGTGAGCCGAGGATGTGGGAGAGGGGGGTGGGTGTCTAAAAGAGGAGCACGGCCCCGAATTGATCAAGGAGTCAATTGCTGCAGTAAAGAGGGGTGATATCTTAGCAGGCTCCTCAATTAAGGTTATATAGGTGGAACTTGAAAACAAAACGGAGGCAATCACGTTTCTGGGAGTGTGCTATAGATGCCCAAATAGTCAGAAAGATAGAAGAGAATACAAGTCTCAAAGAAGTGTAAAAATAATAGGGTGATAATAGTAGGGGATTTCAACTTCCCCAATATTAATTGGGATAAGCAAAGTGTGAAAGGCTGAGAGGAGGCAGAATTCTTAAAGTGCATCCAGGAGAGCTTTTTGAGCCAGCACGCAGAACGTCCTGCAAGACACGGGACGGTACTTGACCTAATTTTGGGGAAGGTAGCCGGAAGGTAGGTGGTAGAGGTGTCAGAGGGGGAGCATTTCAGTGATAGTGACCATAACACGGTAAGATTTAAGATAGTTACGAAAAAGGGAAAAGATGGACCAGAAATAAGGGGCAGGATTCTCTGTCGACCAACGCCAGGATCGGGAAACCCGATTGGGCAGAGAATCGGTTCTGACGCCAAGTTTAATAGGATAAGACTGGATCTGGCCAAAGTGGAGTAACAACTTATAGGAAGATCCGTATCAGGGCAGTGGGAATCATTCAAAAATGAAAAAAGAGAGAGGGCAGCGCCAACATGTTCCCATAAAGTTAAAGGGTGGGACCAACAAGCCCAGAGAACCCTGCGTGTCAAGGGATATACAGCATTGGTTAAGGCAAAATAGGGAAGTTAATGCCAGATTCACGGGGCTCAAAACCGTGGATGCTTTTGAGGAATATAAAAAGTGCAGTGGGGTACTAAAAAAAGAAATGAGGAGAGTGAAGAAGCAACATGAAAAGCTGGCTGGCAAAATAAAGGAACATCCAAAGACATTTTATAAGTATATTAAGGGCAAAGAGGGTAACTAGGGAAAGAATAGAGCCCATCACGGACCAAAGTAGCAACCTGTGTGGGGCCAAAAAATGTAAATGAGGTATTACAAGAGTATTTTCATTTGTGTTCACAATGGAGAAGTACGGTGTAGGTATAGAAAACAGGGAGGAGACCATGATATAAATGACAGATTAGCATTGAGAGGGAGGGGATGTTAGCGGTTGTAGCAGACTTAAAAGTGAATACATTTCCAGGTCCAGATGAGATATATCCTAGGCTGCTATCTGAGGCAAGGGAGGAGGTTGCAGGGCTTCTGATGCTAATTTTCAAATCCTCTCTGGCCATAAGAGAGGTGCCAGAAGATTAGAGGACAGCTAATGTGGTATCATTATTCAAAAATAGGTAATAACAGGCCAGTGAATCTAATGTCAGTGGTAGGGAAATTATTGGAAAAAGTTCTGAGGGTTTCCTCCGGGTGCTCCGGTTTCCTCCCACAGTCCAAAGATGTGTGGGTTAGATGGATTGGCCATGCTAAACTGCCCTTAGTGTCCAAAAAGGTTAAGTGGGGGTTACTGGGTTACGGGGATAGGGTAGATATGTGGGCTTGAGTAGGGCGCTCTTTGTAAGGACCGGTGCATACTCGATGGGCCAAATGGCCTCCTCCTGCACTGTAAATTCTATGATCTATGATCTATGATCAAAGAGGTAAGAGCCCATGGGTTCCAGTGCAATTTGGCAAATTGGATCAAAGACTGGCTTAGTGGCAGGAGGAAGAGGGTGATGGTTGAAGGTTGTTTCTGTGGCTGGAAGCCTGTGTACAGTGGTGTACCGTAGGAATTGGTGCTGGGTCCCTTGCCTTTATTAACCAAGGCATTGAACATAAGAGCTGGGAGGTTATGATGGAGCTGTCTAAAACGCTGGTTTGGCCACAGTTGGAGTACTGTGTGCTTGCCACATTATAGGAAGGATGTGATTGCACTAGAAAGGGTGCAGAGGAGATTTCCCAGCATATTATCTGGGCTGGAGCGTTTCAGCTATGAAAAGAGTCTGGTTAGGCTGCAGTTGTTTTCCTTAGAAAATTATGAAGGACATACATAGGGTAGATAGGAAGAAACATTTTCCCTTAGTAGAGGGGTCAATAACCAGGGACCAGAGATCTAAGGTAAGGAGCAGGGGATTTGGAGGGGATTTGAAGAAAACCAGAGGGTGGTGGGAATCTGGAACTTGCTGCCTCAAAGGATGGTAGAGGCGGAAATCCTCACAACATTTAAGGAGCATTTGGAGGAGCAGTTGAAACACCACAGCATACAGGGCTCCGGACCTAGTGCTGGAAAATGGGATTCGAATAAATAGGTGTTTGATGGCCGGCACAGACACGATGACAAATGGGCCTCTTTCTGTGCTGTAAATCTCTATGACTCTATAAAGAAAATCTCTATGACTCTATTACACAGCCTTCGAAATTCAGGGTTGTCAAAGCAGAGGACAGCATCAATACCTCTGACTGTACTTTCCTCTATCTCTACCACATTGCTTTACACTCCGCTGACTTGAGTGGCTTTCTGCACCATGGTCCCATGGTTAGTTCACCCATTCCCTCCTGCAGCCCTTGTTCCCATCCATACAGGTGACAGTACTTTGTATTTGCTGTTCACAGTTAGGGGCTGAGGCTAACCTGTCACCACATCCCAAATCTCTGCCTGACTGAAAGTCACACCTTCCTGTTCTTGACCATTGATCAACTGTAAAATTCTATTTAACCTAAAGGGTGTGCCGGCCTCCTGGAACAAACTTCCTCGGTAGCTCTTCTGCTTCCTAATGTCCTGCAATGTCTACAGTTCGGGCTCCAGATCAACAACACTGAGACAAAGTTGCTCAGGTCACAAATGTTTATCACAGATCCGATTGTCTGGGATCACAATGCTAAACACAAGCTTCCACATGTTGCAGTCATGGCACACCACCTGCCCTGCTATGTCTGTCTATCCTTATTTATTTATTTGATTACTAAATTAATAGCTTGTTAACAAAAGGTATAGCAAGTTACAATTTCCTAGCTCGGAGAACAACACTCACCAGCTACTGGAGATGAAACAGAAAGGGTAAAAAGCAGCAACTCCTTCATCCTCTGTACCAAAATCTTCCTTGCACCACATTCCTGACTTTAATACTCTGTTTATGAAGCACGCTGTTTCCCCAATCATTACGTGCACCACATTCGGCGCCTGTAACATACCTGGGGACAACCTATTATACTTAGGACACAATATGAATGATAGATCTGCTGTGGTGACTGTTGTCGAGCACCCATTTCTGATTCATTGGTTGTTTAAAGTTCCACAATTGGTTATTTTTGTTCCTGTTTGCTGATTGCTGAATTGTGTGGTACTCCAACACTTAGTTGTGATATGCTTGTTTTTGTTTATACAGCATTTGTAGATAAGAACATCATGAGATAGCTAATGCACCATGATGTGGCTGAGTGTGAAGCAGAGATAGAAAAATACCCCTCAACCTAGAAAT
The DNA here is from genome assembly GCF_047496885.1 of Scyliorhinus torazame. NCBI lineage: Eukaryota > Metazoa > Chordata > Chondrichthyes > Carcharhiniformes > Scyliorhinidae > Scyliorhinus > Scyliorhinus torazame. The sequence goes on along the minus strand of NC_092707.1, from coordinate 231,214,921 downwards.
TGAAAGCAATCTCCCTCAGATTATTTGTTGAGGAATATGCTGCAATCATAGCACAAGTATTAATTCACAGGAGCACATCATTACATGCTACTGATGGCTTCTGGCAGTGTTGCCCTGAGTACAAAGTTTGCTCAGAAGCTGAATAAAACACAGCACAAAACAGATGCATAGTACTAAGGATAACATATATCAGGATCCGAGTCCAAGAGTAATAAATTCAAGGAACAGTTTGAAACCATTATATCATTGTCACTTAGATCACAACCCTGTAATCATTTCCAAATATACCTTTTCTTCAGTACTTTTTATAACCATTTATGTTATCTCTCCTCTTCTGAAAGCAATGATCCACAGAGTCATAAACTCGTTGAGCCATAAACCTGAATTTTACAGATTGGGTGGATGACCTTATATCGATGAGGGACATCTAGGTTTGGGGAGCGCGCGGCAGGAAGTGGGACTTTCTCAGTAATTTTACAAAGAGCCAATAAGGGCCAGCAGGCAGAGGTGCCAGGAAATTAGGGATGGCGGGAAGTTCAGAGTGCCAGCAACTCTCGGTGAGGCACCGCACGTAAAAGTTTGAGGGCAGCAGTCAGACAGCCTGCAGACACAAGCAAAAAGGAGGGAGTCTGCAGCAGCAGAGACAATGGAAAAATAGCTTCAGCACAAGGAAGAGTCACTCCACAATTCAGGAACACATCCTCCAAGGTGGAATAGGAATTCTTTATTCCCTACAAAAGAGATGAGATAGGGTAGACCAGTGGAGAGACCATAATGTTTAGCAATGTAAAAGTCAGTGAGGATCTTTAAAAAAAACCAGAGAGTCTCGCTTTATGCAGACAACCTGCTCCTGTGTGTAACGGACCCACTGGAGGGGATGGAAGAAATTATGAGGATTCTCGGGGAATTTGGCCGGTTTTCGGGGTATAAACTAAATATGGGGAAAAGTGAGATGTTAGCGGTACAGTCAAGGGGGCCGGAGAGGCGATTGGATGAACTGCCGTTTAGGGTGGTAGGGGCCAGCTTTCGGTACCTAGGCATCCAGGTGGCTCGGGAATGGGAACAGCTACACAAGCTAAATCTGGCCCAACTAGTAGACCACCTGAAGGATGATTTTCGGAGGTGGGACGTGCTCCCACTGTCATTAGCTGGGAGGGGGCAGACAGTGAAATGACGGTTCTCCCAAGATTCCTGTTTGTGTTTCAGTGTCTCCCCATCTTTATTCCGCGGTCCTTTTTTAAACGGGTCAACAAGGTAATCACTGGCTTTGTCTGGGTGGGTAAGACCCGCGAGTAAAAACGGGGATGCTGGAGCGGAGCCAGGGGAAGGGCGGGCTGGCGCTGCCGAACTTTAGTCATTATTATTGGGCGGCGAAGATAGCCATGATCAGGAAGTGGGTGGTGGGGGGGAGGATTGGTATGGGAACGTGTTGAGACGGCTTCATGCAAGGGCACCAGTTTGGGGGCATTGGTAACAGTGCCTCTGCCGTTCCCGCTGGCGCGGTACTCCACCAGCCCCGTGCTGGTGGTGGCCCTCAGGGTCTGGGGGCAATGGAGGAGGCATGTGGGAGCGGAGAGAGCATCAGTGTGGTCTCCAATCTGTATTAATCACTGGTTCGCACTGATAAGGATGGATGGAGCGTTTCGGAGATGGGAGAGAGCAGGGATTGAGAGGATGGGAGATATGTTTCTAGCCTGAGGGAGCTGGAGGAGAAATTTGGATTGGCGAGGGGAAATGAGTTTAGGTACCTGCAGGTGTGGGACTTTCTACACAGGCAGGTTTCAACCTTCCCGCTCCTACCTCCAAGGGGGATACAGGACAGGGTAGCTTCCAGAGTTTGGTGAGAGAATCAAAGGTGTCTGACATTTAAAAGGAACTCATGGGGTCAGAGGAGACGCAGGCCGAGGAGTTGAAACGCAAGTGGGAAGAGGAGTTATGAGGAGAGATAGAGGATGGTCTCTGGGCGGACGCATTGAGTACAGTCAACGCGTCCACAACATGTGCCAGGCTCAGCCTGATACAATTTAAGGTCGTTCACCGGGCCCACATGACAGTGGCCCAGATGAGCAGGTTCTTTGGGGTAGAAGATAGGTGCGCATGGTGTGCAGGTGGGCCAGCGAACCATGTTCACATGTACTGGGCATGCCCGAAGCTTAGAGGATTCTAGCTGGGGTTTGCGGAGGTCATGCCCAAGGTGTTAAAAACAAGGGTCGCACCGAGTCCAGAGGTGGAGATTTTCGGAGTGTCGGAAGACCCGGGAATCCAGGAGGTGAAAGAGGCAGATGTTCTAGCCTTTACTTCCCTGGTAGCCCGGAGATGGATTCTATTAGATTGGAGGGACCCAAAGCCCCCAAAGTCGGAGACCTGGCTAGCTGACATGGCTAGCTTTCTCTGCCTGGAGAAAATCAAGTTCGCCTTGAGAGGGTCAATGTTAGGGTTCGTCCGGAGGTGGCTACCGTTCGTTGACTTCTCGCGGAAAATTAACCGTCAGCAGAAGGGGGGTGGGGGGTAGGTGGAGGAGGTCAGGGGTTAGATTAGTTTAGAGTAGGGGGTTAGTAAAGGTGGGACCTGTAAGGGAGGAAGATGGCTTTTGCACTATGTTTATAAATTCATGTATATTGTTTATTTTGTTGTTGTTGTAAAACCATAAATACCTCAATAAAATGTTTATGAAAAAAAAACAGAGGAATCAGAGAGGAGAGATAACAAGAAAAGAACAAGGAGGGAGAAAGAAAAAAGTTTATCTAAGAGAGCACAAAGAGGTTACATTTCCTACAAGACTTCAAAACACAGAAATGTTCAGGGTGACGAAAGACTGAAGAATTGGGTTTCCAGGAAGCTCAGAGGCTGTTGAACTCTGAACAGAGACTTTGGGGGAGATGTAGTATAGTGAAATATGTTAACCAAGTCCCATAAAGGATTAACTGTCATAGACTGTGATGTCATAGATGGAATTGACATACACTCATATGGCCTGAGAGGATCCCAGGGAAAGATGTCTGGAAAGAAGCAAGGGATGTTTTCACAACTGTAAACGTGTTAAAATAAAGTTAGAATGTTTGTAGCTAACAATCTTCGGGACGTATTAGCCAGGATTTTCCACTCAGGTTTCAGAAGAAGGCCATTCAGCCCATCGAGTCTGCCTCCCACTACTCACCCTATCCCTGCAACCCTGTAACCCCACCTAACTGTTGGACAGTAAGGGGCAGTGTGGTGATATGCATCACTGTAAATACAAAAGAGGTTAATGTAAATACATAAAGACAAAGTAAACACTAGAGGGAGCACCAGAGACATCATGACATGCAGACATACAGCTAATGAACACATAGAATAGGACACAACCAATGGGCAATCAAGACACCCAGAGGTGACACTACCACAAGACGGCATTACACAACCCATATATAAGGAAAGGGCACACATGCTCTGTCTCTTTCCACAGGCGACACTCAGAGAGTAGGACAGGGGCAGATCAGAAGCATCACACCCACCACGTGGCTTAGAGCAGACTGGTTAGTTAGACTGAGTTACTATAGCAAGATTAGCAAGAGAGTCGAACTCATCGAGAACTGTGCTAATGGTTCAATAAATCACATTGAACTAACTTCAAAGTCTGGAGTATCTTTTGGTCAAAGCTGCATCGAGTTGCAGCCTGTGTTATCCCAGAGTACATAACACATCATGTATCATGGCCAATCCACCCAACAAGCACATCTTTGGACTGTGGGAGGAAACTGGAGCACCCGGAGGAAACTCACACAGACACCGGGAGAACGTACAAACTCCACACAGTCACCCAAGATCAGAATCGCACCCAGGTCCCTGGCACTGTGAGAATTATAGAATCATAGAATTTACAGTGCATAAGGAGGTCATTCAGCCCATCAAGTCTGCACCGGCCCTTGGAAAGAGCACCCTACTCAAGCCCTCACATCCACCCTATCCCCGCAACCCAGTAACCCCACCTAATCTTTTTGGACACAAAGGGGAAATTTATCATGGCCAATTCACCTAACCTGCACATCTTTGGACTGTGGGAGGAAACCGGAGCACCCAGCAGTGCTAACCACTGTGCCAACGTGCCACCCCCGGTTTATGGCGGGCATCGTGACGGGGGCGGAAAAGATCGTGAGAAGGCCAAAAATGGGTTTTGTTCCAGCCATCTATGGCGTTTCCCGCTGTGACACGTCGGGAACGTAATTTCAATAGATTTGCATCTCATTATAAGGACTCCTTGCTGGAATAACCCGCATACTGGATTATCCGGGCACGTTGGTATGCAATTAGAATGACGTGTTTCACAATAGTGTTTCACAGAGAATGTTACAGAATGACATCAGCCACTTGGGGAGAGAATGGGGGGAGTGCTGAGTGAAGAAATGCCTTAGTTTACTTTGTTGAGCTTGCAAAGTCTGTCCTTGTGCTGTCCATGGAGTGTTTCAGTTGTACTGAACATGTTGCGAGCAGGACGTGGTTTTAACACACGCACCTCTGTCCATGGGGTTTCTGCATCATAATGGGACACAGATGGCACACTCAGCCAGGACAGATATCTGCAGCCTAGATTTTGGGAAAGGCATTGTGGATGGATCCCAGGGTGTGGCAGGCACTGGTTTTGTTTCACTGTGTAAGTTGTTCAGACCCCCTGGGCTAGTGCGTGGTCAATTCCAGCTCTACTTGATCCAATTGAAATGAACAAATAATTCTTAGAAAAAACAGCCAAAGCCTTTGCCCCTTGGCTGCAAAATAATGAAGGTCACTAGGTTTGTAAATTTTAATAATTCATTTTAAAAATAATAATAACTAGAATTAAATATGCAGCAAATTCAACTGGTTAATTATCATCTAATTCCTAACCGCCCCCCCCCCCTCCCCATTATAACCCAAGCTCACGCTCCACACGCACATACACAAGACAGGCAAACAAACACAGGTGGCAAAAATAATGATGAAAGTAAAAGGATAATGGGCGGGAATCTCCGTCGGCGGGATCCTCCGTTTCGCTGGCAGCGCACTCACGCCTGCAAATTTCCTGATGGCGTGGGGGTGCCCAGAATGGGAAATACCATTGGCCGGCTGCCGGGACAGAGGATCCCGCTGGTGACAGGGGCACGGCGCACCAGAAAACGGATGCAGCGGGACAGAGAATCCCGCCCCAGAGTTTTGTTTCATATGGTTGCCTTCTAGCACACCTTCCTTCAACCTAGACTTTCAGTTCGAGATTTATGCTTTAAGTTTGTAATGGTTTTCACTGTAGATTCATCCAGGTTCTCTGCAGGTTCAGAAATACGGCAGCTATGCAGCTTGTCTGGAAAAAGAGAGAGAGACTCACAGCTTCTCTGAGCATCCAGGACACAGCATCCTGTTTAGCACAGGGCTAAATCGCTGGCTTTGAAAGCAGACCAAGGCAGGCCAGCAGCACGGTTCGATTCCCATAACAGCCTCCCCGAACAGGCGCCGGAATGTGGCGACTAGGGGCTTTTTACAGTAACTTCATTTGACGCCTACTTGTGACAATAAGCAATTTTCATTTCATTTCATTCATCTGTCCTTTCCTTGGTTCTATGAAAACTATTCCACTAGGGTAGGGCCCAATCACGGAACTGTGCATTCCCAAATGAGGGGAAAGGCACAGATGAGGTATCTGAGCAGCCTTTCAATGCCAATGCAGGGAGTCAGGAAAGTGATGCAATTATATCCATTCATGCAAGACTAATCCTGCAACCTGGGACTAATCGATCTCCTTGTTTGAACCAACCCTTCGTTTGCTGCTTGTAAATTCCCCAGAGTCATAATAAACCCCAGAGCAGTTGGGCGACTGGACAAACTTCAGAAGAATCTTAAAATCATGACGCTGGATGGTTCACAGAAGAGATGCCTCAGTCCCCCCACAAATAATCTCAGTTCCAGATTGAACATTGACCCACATCTCTATCCCAAAGTGTGCAGTATTCAGCCTCGCTGGAAGCAATATCCAAGCCCCTGGCCAATACAATGTCATAGCAGGCGGTCACATTGAGGGTCGGGGGAGAAGGGATCTAGATGCGCACCCTGCACTGGCCATCATTTCAGGGGCGAGTACTTTCTGACATGGGAACAAATCCTTTGAGCCCACATCCACTGATGAGTCATTGATAGAAAGAGGACCTTTGGAGACTAATGCTGACTCTTCTCTATTTCTCACTGACACAGCAGCGGAAGCGATCATCAGGAAGATGGAGCCTGGATATATTGCTGCCTGCATAATCGCATAGAAGAGAAGGCAAGACAGAAGAAGGATAAGATTACAAAGAAGCTCACCAAAGGAAGAAACTAAACCCTCAAGACCAAGGGCAGTCGAGGGCTCACAGAGCTGTCCCATAGGTGTCTCACAACATAGGTGTTTGTACAAAACTCACATGTCTGCACTGGTGGAGGGTGTGGGTGAGTGTTCCTGCACTGGCGGAGGGTGTGGGTGTGTTTTCCTGCACTGGTGGAGGGTGTGGGTGTGTGTTCCTGCACTGGTGGAGGGTGTGGGGGGATGTTCCTGCACTGGTGGAGGGTGTGGGTGTGTGTTCCTGCACTGGTGAAGGGTGTGGGTGTGTGTTCCTGCACTGGTGGAGGGTGTGGGTGTGTGTTCCTGCACTGGTGGAGGGTGTGGGGGGATGTTCCTGCCCTGGTGGAGGGTGTGGGTGTGTGTTCCTGCACTGGTGAAGGGTGTGGGGGGATGATCCTGCACTGGTGGAGGGTGTGGGTGTGTGTTCCTGCACTGGTGAAGGGTGTGGGATGTTCCTGCACTGGTGGAGGGTGTGGGTGTGTGTTCTGCACTGGTGCGTGGTGTGGGTGTGTGTTCCTGCACTGGTGGAGGGTGTGTGTGTGGGGGGGGGTGGTTCCTGCACTGGTGCGTGGTGTGGGTGTGGGTGTGTGTTCCTGCACTGGTGCGTGGTGTGGGTGTGTGTTCCTGCACTGGTGGAGGGTGTGTGTGTGTGTGGGGGGGGGGGGTGGTTCCTGCACTGGTGCGTGGTGTGGGTGTGGGTGTGTGTTCCTGCACTGGTGGAGGGTGTGGGTGAGTGTTCCTGCACTGGTGGAGGGTGTGGGTATCTGTTCCTGCAGTGGTGGAGGGTGTGGGTGGGTGTTCCTGCACTGGTGCGTGGTGTGGGTGTGTGTTCCTGCACTGGTGGAGGGTGTGGGTGTGTGTTCCTGCACTGGTGCGTGGTGTGGGTGTGTGTTCCTGCACTGGTGGAGGGTGTGGGTGTGTGTTCCTGCACTGGTGGAGGGTCTGGGTGTATGTTACTGCACTGGTGGGGGGGGGGCGCATGTTCCTGCACTGGTGGAGGGTGTGGGTGGGTGTTCCTGCACTGGTGGAGGGTCTGGGTGTGTGTTCCTGCACTGGTGGAGGGTGTGGGTGCCTGTTCCTGCACTGGTGGAGGGTGTGGGTGTGTGTTCCTGCACTGGTGGAGGGTGTGGGCGCATGTTCCTGAACTGGTGGAGGGTGTGGGTGTGTGTTCCTGCACTGGTGGAGGGTGTGGGTGTGTGTTGCTGCACTGGCGGAGGGTGTGGGCGCATGTTCCTGCACTGGTGGAGGGTCTGGGTGTGTGTTCCTGCACTGGTGGAGGGTGTGGGTGTGTGTTGCTGCACTGGCGGAGGGTGTGGGCGCATGTTCCTGCACTGGTGGAGGGTCTGGGTGTGTGTTCCTGCACTGGTGGAGTGTGAGGGTGTCTGTTCCTGCACTGGTGGAGGATGTGGGTGTGTGTTGCTGCACTGGTGGAGGTTGTGGGTGTGTGTTCCTGCACTGGTGGAGGATGTGGGTGTGTGTTCCTGCACTGGTGGAGGGTGTGGGTGTGTGTTCCTGCACTGGTGGAGGGTGTGGGTGTGTGTTCCTGCCCTGGTGGAGGGTCTGGGTGTGTGTTCCTGCACTGGTGGAGGGTGTGGGTGGGGGGGGGGGGTCCTGTACTGGTGGAGGGTGTGGGTGTGTGTTCCTGCACTGGTGGAGGGTGTGGTGTCTGTTCCTGCACTGGTGGAGGGTGTGGGTTCCTGCACTGGTGGAGGGTCTGGGTGTGTGTTCCTGCACTGGTGGAGGGTCTGGGTGTATGTTCCTGCACTGGTGGGGGGTATGGTGTCTGTTCCTGCACTGGTGGAGGGTGTGGGTTCCTGCACTGGTGGAGGGTCTGGGTGTGTGTTCCTGCACTGGTGGAGGGTCTGAGTGTATGTTCCTGCACTGGTGGAGGATGTGGGTGTGAGTTCCTGCACTAGTGGAGGGTGTGGGGGGGGGGGGGATGCTCCTGCACTGGTGGAGGATGTGGCAGGCGGGGGGGGGGGTGTTCCTGCACTGGTGGAGGGTGTGGGGGGGGGGGTGTTCCTGCACTGGTGGACCAACGACCACCTACCTGCCACCATCTCCCAAGCCTGAGTGGTGAGTGTGATGGACCTCCTGCTGACATCACAGGGTTAGGGGACATCGCGGTCGATCTCAACCGAGTCCAGAAGTCATTCCATTGAGACGTCACTGAAATTTGGAGCTGCATACGTCTTGCTTTTGGGAGCCAAGTCTTCCGAGGTGCAGTCCTGGGCTGCAGATAATAACAAAGCTATGCCATTCAAACATATGCCCGGAGTGAGGAAGGGTGAGCTTGGGATGGGGCAGGCAAATAAATAGTCAACGGCCCACGATCCATAATGTTTCCTGTGCGTGAATAACTAATGTGGCGGGAAGCACACAATACGGCGCAATAAAACACCATTGCAACTGGCTAGATCGCTGATTTTTGTCCACTGCAGCACTTAGTGCAATGTGGGGAAAATCCCAGCCATTGAAACTACTCCAATCCAATGACACAATAATACAATAATGACTGCGTTTCTGCACTTTGCTTTTCCTTCCTTTGTTGTCTCTTGTCTGCTCTGTACTCCATGGTCTCCTTCAACATGTCTTTGCTCCAGCAGTCCCCAATGCTGAGAACTGGTTTGAGAGTGGCACATATCCCGAACACTCCTGTACCTCCTGATTCTTCCAACTATTCTGGGTGACAACCCATCATAAACTCTCTCTGACTGTAGGGTAGCCACCTGCTGGATCGTACAATCCAGGAAACGCTCAGCTTCTGTATAATCTTTAAAAAGTTAACTATACCATTCATTCATTTGGTCAATCCATAGGTATGATTCCACTGGTCAGAGACATACCGGCCACTTCACCCAATTTCCCATTCTTCATATGTGAACTAGGCTGCTGACTCCACACTGGCTGCGTGGAGCTTGCACGTTCTCCCCATGTACCTTCTGCGTGGGTTTCCTCCAGGTACTATGCTTTCCTCTCAAAGCCAAAGATGTGCAGGTTAAATTTTTTTTAATTCTTTCATGGGACATGGGCAACACTGGCTGGGCCAGGATTTATTGCCCATCCTTAATTGCCCTTGACGGGGCAGTTAAGATGCAACCACATTGTTGTGGGTCTGGAGTCATATGTAGGCCAGACCAGGTAAGGACGGCAGATTTTCTTCCCGAAAGGACATTAATGAACCTGATGGGTTTTTAAAACAACCGACAATGGTTTCATGGTCATCATTAGACTTTTAATTCCAGATTTTTATTGAATTCAAATTTCACCATCTGCAATGGCGGGATTCGAACCTGGGTCCCCAAAGCATTCTTCTGGATCCCTGGTTTACTAGTCCAGTGATAATACCACTACGCCACTGTCTCCCCATGTGGTTAGGGGGATATGAAGGGGAGTGGGCCTAGGTAAGGTGTTCTTTCAGATGGTCGGTGCAAACTGGATGGGCCAAATGCCCTCCTTCTGCACTGTAGGATTCTATGGATTGTATGCAAAAACATCTTGGCACACGGACATAAAGTAAAGTGTTCCTCACTGGAATTTACAAACAAAGCATTGTCCTTTAAGGTGCTTGCATGCAAATATTTAATCCTGAAGAGTTGAATGGGCAATTGCATGGCATAGTTTGGTACTGAGTCATTGTGACTGAGAAGATTCCATATCTGATACCCTGGCCGGCTTTCATTTATCTGATCTCACACAAGCAATGCAACAACAGGCCTCATTCTCTCATGAGGAGAGAAAAACAGAGTTCACAGAATGAATTGCTGCCAAGTGATCTCCACGGAAGTGTTTGGTGTGTGATGAGTGTAATATACTGTCAGCTGAGGCTGAGGTACTTGTGCTGAGACACCTTCCTTTAAATAAAAGAGCTGATCAACACTTGAGAGTTTAAACTGTTCTGTGCACAAATATATACTGCAATGTATTTATGTCCAGTTCCTTTCTCAACTCCTTCATAAGGTCAATAGCACACGTGTTTGTGAAGGGTTATCAATAATATTGAAATACCATGCAGAGGGATTAACCATAACAGTGCATAAAAAAGAGTTTCAACTCACTCGGGGATAAAAAGGACTTTGCTTTATAAATAGACACATAAAATACAGTTTGGCCCCATCTGGAATATTGAGTCCAGTTCTGGGCACTGCACTTTAGGAGAGATGTGAATGCATTAGAGAGTGTGCAGAAAATATTCACAAGTACGGTTCTAGGGACATGGAACTTCAGTTACATAGACACATTAGAGAAGCTGGGTCTGTTCTCCTCGGAGAAGACAAGGTTCAGAGGAGATATGATAGAGGAGTTCAAAATCATAAGGCGTCTGGACAGACGAGATACTGTTCCCTTCGCTCAATTTACCGCACCCAAATCACTCCTGCCTATAATCTTTTTTTTTCAAATAAATTTAGAGTACCCAATCATTTGTTATGGGCGACGCGTTTTCAGAACCCCAAAATGTATCATGGAGTTCAACCCACCTCTCCCTTTAATGGATTTGTTGCTTTTCCTAGCACACGGCTTTTTAAACTAGGTGTGGGATCACAATTATGGACACGTGGGTTTTTAAACACAAAACACTGTTTATTCCATGAACTCAACTTAACAACTTAAATAAACATTGGATCTCTTAACACCCCTTCCTTCAAAGATAACTCAGAAAATATTGCAACAGTAAATAACTCCTTAAAATGTTCCTTCAACCTTCCAAGAGATTTAACACCTTTAAACCGTATCGCATCTGGTTAAAGGATATATATATTTTCTGTAGAATGGCAGAGATATATTAGCTTGGTTGATTTCAGCCCAGCACATGGCTTTCTTCTTGCAGCTCTCTGAATACACACAGACACACACCCACTGTGTACATTGCTTAAACATCCATGTCTTAAAAGTACTCTTGCATGACACCTCCCCCCAAGAAAAATAAATAAACCACCAACTTCAAGATGTTTTCATTTTTCACTTTTGCACCATCCACTAAGAAATGTACACAGTAAATATACCTTTTCGTTATTTAAAAAAAAACACATGCAAACAGGTATAATAATATAGTCCATTTTTCTCTGTTCTTCTTCTTCCAACCAAAATCCTTCTCGATTGACAGTCTCTTTGAACAAAAATGTCTCTGCACGATCCATCCATTCCTCTACTCCTCGGCATTTCTCTTCAGAATCAGATACTTTAGTTCAATCTGACCACTGAGTCCCTTGGAATTCTCCAATACAGGAGCATTGGTGATCACAGCTTTCAGGCAGTCAAACGCCTGTTGAAAGCCTGCTGTCCATTGAAATTTTTTAGGTTTCTTTAGCAAGTCCATCAGTGGAGTAATCACGCCGCAAAACCTTTGCACAAATGTTCGATCAAATTCATTCATGCGAAGAAATCTCATTATTTCCCTTTGTCTTGAGGATAACGGAAACTCCGCAAGGAAAGTGATTCGGGCTTCTCCAAATTCACTTTCGGCTAGGTTCATCACCAAACCCGCCTTCTGAAGTTGATCGAAGAACTCCATACGATGTTTTAAATGTTCTTTCCTTGTCTGGAAGTTGGAAATAAAAGCAGATTATCCCACTTTCTCAATGCAATCCTTCAAACGTGGGATAGGATAAGAGTCCGTTCTTGTAACTGCATTCACCTTTTGTAGTCCACACACAACCGTTGGGTACCGTCTGGTTTTGGTGCCATCACTATGGGTGAGCTACATTGGCAGCAACCCACTTTAATTATGCCATTCTTCAGCATACTCTCAATCTCTCTGTTAACCTGCGCCAATTTTAAAGGATTAAGTCTATATGGATGTTTTTTGATAGGAACAGCATTTCCCACATCTACATCATGTATAGCCATTTTAGTACTTCCCAATTTATCTCTACAAACTTGCCCATGTGAGATCAATAACTCTTTCAGGTCAGTTTGTTTATCCTCTGGTAGGTAACTTAACAATTCATCCCAATTTTTAAGAACATTAAAAATTTCCAATTTAATTTGAGGTATGTCAAATTCACAGTCATCTGGATTTGGTTCGTCACTTTGAGTTAGAATCATTAAAACTTCCTTTTTCTCTCCTTCCCTTTCAAAGTATCTTTTAAGCATATTCACATGACACACTCGGTGAGTCTTCCTTCTATCTGGTGTTTTTACCACATAATTCACCTCACTTAATTTCCTTTCAATCTGATACGGTCCACAAAACCTAGCTTTTAAAGGTTCCCCTACCACTGGTAACAACACTAAAACTTTATCCCCACTGGCAAAACTACTAACTTTGGATTTCTTGTGCAACTTTCAAATGTTGTCTAGCCAATTCACCTGCTCTATTTAATCGTTCCCTAAAATTTGACACGTAATCCAATAGTGTAATTTCCGATTTCTCACCCACCAATTTTTTCTTAATCAATTTAAGTGGTCCTCTTACCACATGACCAAAAATTAGTTCAAAAGGACTAAATTTGGTAGACTCATTCGGTGCATCCCTAATTGCAAACAATACGAATGGGATTTCTTTATCCCAATCCTCTGGATAATCTTGGCAATACGCCCTCAACATTGTCTTTAATGTCTGATGCCACCTTTCTAATGCTCCCTGCGATTCTGGATGGTACGCAATTGATTTAAATTGTTTTATTCCTAAGCTATCCATAACTTCTTTGAATAACATTGAAGTAAAGTTTGTTCCTTGATCCGATTGAATTTCTGTGAGTAGTCCATATCTAGTAAAGAATTTAAATAACTCCTCCACAATGCTTTTAGCTGTAATATTACGTACTGGAATGGCCTCTGGAAACCTAGTAGACACATCCATTACAGTCAAAAGATAGTGATTCCCACTTTTTGTTTTAGGAAGCAATCCTACGCAATCAATTAGGATCTTGTAAAAGGTTCCTCAAATGCTGGAATGGGTATTAACGGCGCTGGTTTTATCACTGCTTAAGGTTTCCCTATCACGTGACATGTGCGACATGATTGACAAAATTTAACTACATCTTTATGTAGTCCAGGCCAATAAAAATGTTTCTGGATTTTAGCTTGAGTTTTCCTTATTCCCAAATGACCTCCCACTGGTACCTCATGTGCAACTCGCAACACCTCCTTTCAATGCCCTACCGGCAATACTACTTGATGAACTTCTGCCCACTTTTCTTCCGCCTGCATATGTACAGGTCTCCATTTTCTCATCAAGACATCATTTTTATGGTAATAACACTCTGGTATACTCTCAGATTCCTCTTCCGTATAGGCTTTCTGATATCTACGTTTTATTTCTACATCTTTCTGTTGTAATTCTGCCAATTTTTCTGAACTAAAAATATCCGCCTCATCCTCCACCTGTTCTTGTTCTTTTTCAACCATCTGATCAAAAACCGTTTCTGATAATTGCACTTCAACTTCATCTTCACTCTTTGATTTCTCCTCTTGTCTTAACCAGTGATGTTGCGACCTTGTTACTACACAATCCGGAGAAATCCCAGGATATTCGTCCTTCAACACTTCAGTTGACTGAGTTTCCACTGGCTTATCAACCACAGTAGGCATCACTCCCACCTACGATCCAGCTATATCATTACCCAAGATAAAGTGTATTCCTGGACAAGATAGTATATCTATTACTCCTACGACCACTTCACCACTCTTCACTGGACTTTCCAACCTTACCTTATATAATGGAACGCTACTCCTCTCACACTGAATTCCACATATCACCACCTTTTCGAGCAACATTCTTCCCAAACTACATAATTCCTCACATAATTCCATTAAAGATTGACTAGCTGCTAATCTCACAGTTTTAACCCTCTGCTCTTCCACATGAATTCTCACTACATCAGGAATTGAATTTTTAAACTCCTCCAAAAGTATAATTTCTCTGAGAACTTCATATGTTTGGTCTATTTTCAAAGCCCTTATCCACCTATAAAAATTACTCTGGTTGAGCCTTTCCAACTCCATGTATGTTTGACCAAATTCTTTCCTTAAATTTCTAAACCTTTGTCTGTAAGCTTCAGGCACTAGCTCATACGCACTTAAGATGGATTTCTTCACATCCTCATACGTTCCAGATACCTCCTCCGGTAGTGATGCAAACACTTCACTAGCTCTACCTACCAGCTTTGTTTGAATCAGTAACACCCACATATCCTGCGGCCATTCCATTTGTTTAGCTACCTCCTCAAATGAAATGAAAAAGTCTTCCACTTCTTTCTCGTCAAACCTTGGCAATGCTTGGACATATTTAAATAGATTCCCACCAAGCCTTCGACTATGACGCTCTTTCTCACTATCCTCACCACTATCGTCCAACTGTACGTTTCCCTTTATGTCTGTCAATTTTAACTGATTGTCATGTTTCATGGCCATGTTCTGAAGTTCAAACTCCCTCTCTTTATCTTTTTCCCTGATCTGTATCTCCCTTTCTTTTTCTTTTTGTTCTGCTAGGGCTATTCTTTCTCTTCTCCTTTCTTCTCTCTCCTTTTCTTTTTCCTCTCTCTCTCTTACCCATTCTTTTTCTTCTCTCTCTCTTTCTCTTTCTTTTTCCTCTCTCTCTCTTTCACTTTCTTTTTCCTCTCTCTCACTCTCGTATGCCAGCCGCTTTAATTCCTTCTCATGTTCCATTTGTTTAATTTGCAACTGAATGTTTGCCATTTCCAATGAGTCAAACTCTATCTCAGGCAACTTTAAATTCTTAACCACCGCCATAATTAACTCATCTTTTCGCATTTTGTCAGGTAATGTTAACTGCAATGTTTTTGCCAAATCTAACAGTCTGCTTTTTGTTTCTGTCCTTAAGGTACTACGTGTAACATTCTCCACCCCCAAAAACTTCTGAGCCTCTGAAAGAGCCATTGTTCACAACACTCTCTCCACTTAAACTAAAATACCACACCGGAAAAGCAACAATCCTTCACTGTCTTTAAGTTCACAAAAGCCAATCCAACAGGTAAACTTTTATCCCCCTCGAGCCCCCAATTGTTATGGTCGAGGTGTTTTCAGAACCCCAAAATGTATCATGGAATTCAACCAACCTCTCCCTTTAATGGATTTGTTGCTTTTCCTAGCACACAGCTTTTTAAACTAGGTGTGGGATTCAATTATGGACACGTGGGTTTTTAAACACAAAACACTGTTTATTCTATGAACTCAACTTAACAACTTAAATAAACATTGGATCTCTTAACACCCCTTCCTTCAAAGATAACTCAGAAAATATTGCAACAGTAAATAACTCCTTAAAATGTTCCTTCAAACTTCCAAGAGACTTAACACCTTTAAACAGTATCACATCAGGTTAAAGAATATATATATTTTCTGTAGAATGGCAGAGATATATTAGCTTGGTTGATTTCAGCTCCTTGCTTTCTTCTTGCAGCTCTCTGGACACACACAGACACCCACCCACTGCTTTTTAAACCAAAACTAAAAACCTGCAAAACTAAACTGCAAAATGGCTGACCTGACCTCAGCCTCACCCACTCTCTGACATCACTGTTTTCTTAAAGGTACATTGCATGAACATCCATGTCTCAAAGGTACCCTCACATGACACTATGGTCAGTGGCAGAGCTGAGACCATCCAAGATGACAGCACCCTCATACGTAATCATTCTCATTCCTCCTCATCCCTTACTCATACCCCTGGTGTACAACCTGGCGGCACGATAGCACAATGGTTCTCCAGGTTCGATTCTCGCTTGGGTCACTGTCTGTGTGGAGTCTGCATATTCTCCCCGTGTCTGTGTGGGTTTCCGCCGGGTGCTCCGGTTTCCTCCCACAATCCCGAAAGACGTGCTAGGTAATTTGGACATTCTGAATTCTCCCTCTGTGTACCCGAACGGGTGCCGGAATGTGGCGACCAGGGGCGTTTCACAGTAACTTCATTGCAGTGTTAATGTAAGCCTACTTGTGACAATAAACATTATTAATTATTATTGCAGCCTTGTACTTCTTGCTTTCCTCCCTCCCCACACCACTCCTCACTATTTTCTTCGATAACTAAGAAGTGCAACCTGGTAATGCAGCGGAGGAACGCTGATGATGCAGATACACCATTACTTGGTTTTGCACATTCAGCCAATGGCTCAGATTTTGACACTGCACAAAATGTTGAGGAGAGCATAAAGGTGGAATGGGTATGTGGTGTCTGAAGCCATGGCAGAGAGCAATGAGGGCACGGGTGCCAACTTACCAGAGGGTGAGGCTGCCCATGAATTCTGCTGCAGCTGGGCACAGATGAGGATTTTGATGGGACAGGCGACTAAAGAAGACTGATTGCCTTGTGAAATTCTTGGTAAATTGGGTAGCTTGCCAGAAACCCAGCACTGAATGTCAAAGAGCACGGAGAGAACCAGCACCAACTTGATACAAGGCTTTGCACAGAGCTTGAAAACTATCTTATGAAGCATCGAAATAGTGACCACCTCCATTCGCACATTGTGGGCCCAATCATGATGCAGTGTATGATGGCCCATACAGCAGCTTCTACTCAGCACCAGCAGCAGTCACCCCCATTTCTGAGTGCTGCGGTGGGGGTTCAGACTGAAGCTCATGGCTACAGAATGCAGCGTGCAAAAGAGCCTTTCAGAGTGTCACAGCAGAACAAAAGCGCCATCCTCAGCAGTGTGGATTGCTGAGGTAACACACCAGGGAAGTGGGAATGGCAACGTGGAGCATTAACCTGCTGTCCTTTCTCAAGAAGACACCAATTGTTTTTCACCCCTGCCAACCCTTGCCAACCCAGACTGCTGTGCATATGCCGAGATGGTGTAGTAAGAAGCCTGGCCTCCTCTGTCCAGAGCTGCTTCAGGTCATCCGCAAAGGTCATGCATAGCACAGTATAGGTGCACCGAGCCAGGCAAAATTACAGCAGAGGCAAGGGTTGTCATTTTACTGAGTCGACAGTAGAAAATATTGAATGATTTGATTTACAAATTTGGTTTGGAATGTTTTGGCTTGGCTTTTATTTTCACGTTGTGATAAAATGGATGCTGTGCTGTTCCGTGACAGCGAGATTTAAGGTGTGGCACTTTTGGTTAATGGAATTAGGGTTGTGATGACTGACAGCACACTCGGTTGACTTCTTCATGGCAGTTCTGTCTAAGTAGCCTCCTGCCTTTCTCTTCCCCCTTCTGCCCCTCATGCTCCTGCTTCTCAGCTGGTCACATTTATAGCTTATGGCAAGGGTGAACCCCTCATGATCGTGCCCAGGCACCTTGCCACCCTTCCTCTTCCACCAGCCCAGTGCTGCAGGGTTCCTCATGGTTCAAGCAGTGGAACTGTTGTGTTTCCGCAGTGGCAGTAATCTGCTCTGTCGCCAAAAGAGAAAATGCTGGAAAATCTCAGCAGGTCTGGCAGCATCTGTAGGGAGAGAAAAGAGCTAACGTTTCTAATCCAGATGACCCTTTGTCAAAGTTTTGTCAATGTGTGGACATTGCCACGGCATTTTAGGCTACCGCCATGGATGCAACAGCAGTGCATTCCTCACCGACGACTGGCACGTTCCTGCTTTTTCCTTGGTCTGGCCATCGATTCCTGGCCTCCAAATGTAGCCCTATGCGAATTCCTTCATTCGAACTATACCTCGGTGTCCTTCATGTAATTGTTCCAATACTCTTTGGCGCAAGTTTGGAGGAATTATTACCCTCATTC
Organism: Scyliorhinus torazame; assembly: GCF_047496885.1. NCBI lineage: Eukaryota > Metazoa > Chordata > Chondrichthyes > Carcharhiniformes > Scyliorhinidae > Scyliorhinus > Scyliorhinus torazame. The sequence goes on along the minus strand of NC_092707.1, from coordinate 231,196,962 downwards.
CCCATAACTGCCCTATATTGTCAACTCAAGTTTCCTGGAAATGTACGGCTTTAATTCGGGATGTGTTCTTGCTATTCTCCCCTTTAATATCATTCCCAGTACCTTCCCCATCACGGGATCATTTCTGGTCTGTCGTTTGACTTGAGCTGGAATGTGTAATATCTGCACACAATAAAATATATTTTAGGCTGGCTATTTTGCTTGATTTTTAATGGCACTTGTACTCCTTTCATGGACCCCAGTTTGTCCTCAAATATACTGCTGTTTTTTTCTCGGATGATTTGTAAATCCGTCTTAGAATCAACTCAGCTGTTCACAGCAGTCCAGTTCCACTTCATCTTTTCCAGTCAAGACTGGCCAAAAGGAGCTGGAAAATTTCCTTGGACAACGTGGAGTGGCAGGTTGGCAGTTTTAACTGGACTTTGATTATGATGCATCCTCTTAGAGGCACTATTCCCTTGGTGAAGGTCCTCAGGATGACACCTGCTGGCTTTAATGGTAGGTGATTCAATTTTTGTTTATAGATGGCCTCAGGAATTAAGGAAACGGCAGCCCCCATATCGGCCTCCATTTTTGTCGGCTGTTCATTTGATTTGGAACCACCCAGAATCAATGTCAGTCACCTTGAACTGAAAGGACATTTCACTTCAATTCCCCATCAGAATTATGCAACATGACTTCATCACTGTTATTCTTTTCTTCCATGTTGTGAATTTTCCTGGTTGAATTCTTTTTGTTCCTTGTTCTGTGTTTTTCTTTGAAAATTCTTTTCTGGAGAAACTGGTTCACTCCAGCAAGTTCTGCCACAATTTTTGTATTGGCTGCCCTGACTCTAGCAGTCAGCCTGTGAACGGTCCGTTTTTGCACAACGCTGACACGGCCGTTGCTGGATAGACTTTCTGGGTGGCAGCCAATTTATGGATCCTTCTGCCTGTTCCGAGCTGAGGACCCACCTTCAGCAGCACAGTTCCATTGAAACAGCAATATCTAATGCTGTTTTCAGACTTCGATTCTGTTCCATTCATAGTCTTCTCTGAATTACTTAATTTCTCAATCCACGAACCAAGCGGTCTCTAATTATATCACCTAGCGAGTCACCAAATTCGTAATACTCCGCAAGGCACATTAGGGTTCCAATAAACTGTGATAGATTCTCCCCTTCTGGCTGATTCCCTCATTGAAATTGAAACCTCTCCACGATAATCAATGGCTTTGATGGACAATAGTCTTTTAATATTTTAACTAGGCCTTGATAAATTTTGTCACCAGGTTTCTCGGATTGGACCAGACTTCGGAGTAAATTAAAAGATTTATTGCCAATGGTGCAAAGGAAAGCAGGCACCATAATATTTTCTGAACTTTTATTGCACAGGATATAATAGTGGAATCTCTTTGTATATGATTTCCAGTTTTCAGAGTCTTCTTTAAATAGGCCCATAGCATCAAATGTTCCTGCCATTTTTCAGTATACTCTCACATCTTCCCTTATATTAATGGTCCAGTTCATAATGGTGAATAAACCAATTGTAGCAGATTTTATTTTAAATTCATTTTTATGGTATGTGGACTTTGCTGGCTAGGCCAGCATTTGTTGCCCATCCCTAATTGCCATTGAGAAGATGATGGTGAGCTGCCTTCTTGAACTGCTGCAGTCCCTGTGGTCTCGGTGCACCCACAGTGCTATTTGGGAGTGAGTTCCAGGATTTTTACCCAGCGACAGTGAAGGGGCGGCGATATGTTTCCAAGTCAGGATGTGAGTGAATTTAAGGGATCTTCCAGGTGGTGGCATTCCCATCTATCTACTGCCAGATTGCGATACCAGAATTGTTTTCTCTTTGCCTCCTCTGCCTCCATGTCTTATTCGACTGCATGTGCTGAGCTCTGCAGCCTGAACTCCTTGGGGCACCAGATTAACTTTAAGGTATGAATGTTTCTTTTTTAATCTAAGCCTAACAACCTGACCGGCCCGATGGCTGGTGCGCATGAAATCACTGATCTACTGTTGATCTGCCTCAATGTCGACCTGCTGTGTATTGTTCTTGCAGAATAAAATAATGGAGATGCTGAAGCACGTAATAATTAATTGAAGTTTATTAAATGGTTGTGAATTGTACAATGGCTTAGTCTAGACTGATTCTAAACCCGGGAAGTAGCCAATGACATCACATACTATCACATGACTGAACTCTTAAAGTGACCATGCAACAACACACCAATGACAACCCACACAGAGAACACATGCATTTTTTAAGACACTGGCAGAGATTTGGTAAATTTGGTCTGAATATTAGTGAATGAATGTTAATGGATGGATGAATGAGTGAATAGGTAGGTGGGTGAGGTAGGTGAGTGTTAAGTCCACAAGGGGAATGGTGGGAGGGTTCTAGGGTGGGAAGGTGGCTATAGTGTGTGAGGTGGGTGAATGGTAGATGAGTGGCAGGTGGCTGAGGTGGATGAAGTACATGGGATGGGTGAGGTGTGCAATATTAAGGTTTGTCAGGGTTAATGTTTGGGACTGTGTAAATAGCACCTTTCATAATGATGATAGAAGAGAACACGTGACTAGGAGTCAGGAGGGAGAATTTTCATGACTTCAGCAGTATAACACCTCATCGTGGGTAGCTGTGCATTGTTTAATTGTATATAATTAACCAGTCAAATTTTGGACATACCAACATCTCAGTAATTATTCCGATTAATTTAAATTCAGGGCTGCACCACAGCACATACGTCCTTTCGTATGTCCTATGTTTCTTTTCATGAAATGATCTGTCTGGACTGTACGCAGGTAGAGGTACTTTTTACACGTGACAATAAATCTAAATCTAACATGGTGGTCTGTGAAGTAAATCCCAATCCAACGTTTGTAGACTTTGAGTCGGAGAAGCAAGCAAAGATTGGGGAAGTGGTGAGCAACCGGTTAAAAAGGGCAAAAATCCATGTCAATGGTGCACTGGGCAGGCAGCACTGGGAAAACCAGATCCCTAGCAATGGCGGGTTCCGGAACATCCTGTGGTCTGGGCCCGTGGTCGGTGCCATTACACATGGTGACCGTGAGACAGAACTAAACAAACAGCTGCAAATACTGATGCCCCAGGGAAGGGAGTGAAGAGATTATTGAAATAACTTAAAGGAGAGCAGTTTTTAAACAGCTTTGAAGTGTTCAAGAAGTAAATACCAGCTGAGAAATCTGCCAGTGAGAGAGAGGGAGAGACAGTGATCACAGCGGGTCTCAGTGAGGGGCTGAACAGTGTGGGAAAGCTCCAAATACTGGAGGGAAAATGTAAAACTTTAGGTGATCCATCTAAGAGTCAGAAAGGCCATCCGCGGGATTCTCGAACGGCGGGACCCTCCGCTTCGCCGGCAGCGCACCACGCCTGCAGTTTTCCCAAGGCGTTGGGTGGCCACAATGGGAAACCCCATTGGCTGGCAGCGGGAACGGAGAATCCCGCCCAATGGATTTTAAATTTATGCCATCTGAGAGGTTTGGACAGATTAAATCAAACTCAAAACAGGTCAATTTGGGGTAAAAGGCTCCTCGTGGATCTGAATTGCTTCAGGATTGAACAGTAAGCCTGAAGCTGAATAAGTCAGCATGGCTTTACTCCATGGGAACAGTTTCCACATGTGAAGAAGTCTAAAAAGCCTTCAATAGCTATTTCAACCTGAGAGACAATAACATTCTGGAAAGTGCCAAATTCAGCAAAAGAAAACAAGTAAACCAGTAGGTGTTTTTATTAATGACCGTTGCAGGCTGGTCAAAGGATTAAATTAATTAAAATCACTTATTGTCACAAGTAGGCTTCAAATGAAGTTACTGTGAAAAGCCCCTAGTCGCCACATTCCGGCACCTGTTCAGGGAGGCTGGTACAGGAATTGAACCGTGCTGCTGGCCTGCCTTCAAAGCCAGCGATATAGCCATGTGCTAAACAGCCCTGTGCTAAACAGATGTGAGTATGGAGGCCTAAAAACAGAATTAATACGAGACTGCATTGTACTCGGTATTACTGTGAATCCCTGTCAGTAATCGGGATCAGTAATAGGTCCCTATTACCTAGGTAATAGGTAATAGGTTATTACCTATAATAATAACAGGTTTATATTGCAATGTAAGAAAACCTCACCTTCAAGAAAGCAATACAGCTGGTGAGACAAACAGAGGTCGGTAAACAGAACAGGACAATACTGAGAGGTGGAGAAAAACATTGGCTCAGGAAACCCCCGGTGACCAAACAGTTCTTAAAGCCCAGGAAAGTCAGAGAAGCATCAGGAAAGAAGGTACAATCTTGAGGGATAGTACACAGATAGTTACAGTGGCAGAAAGGACGTTTCATGAGGACTCGACTACTGAGGTAGTATGGGCTGAGGTTAGAAACAGGAAAGGAGAGGTCACCCTGTTAGGGGTTTTCTATAGGCCTCTGAAAAGTTGCGAAGATGTAGAGGAAAGGATTGCAAAGATGATTCTGGATAGGAGCGAAAGCAACAGGATAGTTGTTATGGGGGACTTTAATTTTCCAAATATTGACTGGAAATGTTATAGTTCGAGTACTTTAGATGGGTCCGATTTTGTCCAATGTGTGCAGGAGGGTTTCCTGACACAGTATGTAGATAGGCCAACGAGAGGCAAGGCCATATTGGATTTGGTACTGGGGAATGAACCAGGACAGGTGTTAGATTTGGAGGTAGGTGAGCACTTTGGTGATAGTGACCACAATTCTATTACGTTTACTTTAGTGATGGAAAGGGATAGGTATATACCGCAGGGCAAGAGTTATATCTGGGGGAAAGGCAATTATGGTGCGAGGAGGCAAGACTTAGGATGCATCGGATGGAGAGGAAAACTGCAGGGGATGGGCACAATTGAAATGTGGAGCTTGTTCAAGGAACAGCTACTGCGTGTCCTTGATAAGTATGTACCTGTCAGGCAGGGAGGAAGTGGTTGAGCAAGGGAACCGTGGTTTACTAAAGCAGTCGAAACACTTGTCAAGAGGAAGAAGGAGGCTTATGTAAAGATGAGACATGAAGGTTCAGTTTGGGCGCTCGAGAGTTACAAGTTAGCTAGGAAGGACCTAAAGAGAGAGCTAAGAAGAGCCAGCAGGGGACAAGAGAAGTCTTTGGCAGGTAGGATCAAGGATAACCCTAAAGCTTTCTATAGATATTTCAGGAATAAAAGAATGACTCGGGTAAGAGTAGGGCCATTCAAGGACAGTAGTGGGAAGTTGTGCGTGGAGTCCGAGGAGATAGGATAGGTGCTAAATGAATATTTTTCGTCAGTATTCACACAGGAAAAAGACAATGTTGTCGAGGAGGTTTGCACTGAGTGCTGAATTTGGTGCTTTTTGAGTGCGATAGTGAGAGTTTGGTGACCGAGGGAGTGCTGAATTTGGTGCTTTTTGAGTGCGATAGTGAGAGTTTGGTGACCGAGGGAGTGCTGAATTTGGTGCTTTTTGAGTGCGATAGTGAGAGTTTAGTGACCGAGGGAGTTAGGTGAGGAGGGAGTAAGGTGCTCCTTTCATTTTGTTTCCGACATTTCCGCAAAGAGTGAGAAGAGAGCCAGGAGTTTACAGAAAGTGTAGCTGACTGGGAGCAGAGTCAGAGGGCGGAGATCTAGTTAGTCCACAGGGCAGCTATATTCTGCCAGGTAAGAGGGGATGGAGGCTAGGCCAGTTGCATGCTCCTCCTGTAGGATGTGGGTGGTGAGGGATACCACCGGTGTCCCCGCTGACTATACCTGCGGGAAGTGCACCCAACTTCAGCTCCTCAAAGACCGTGTTAGGGAACTGGAGCTGAAGCTGGATGAACTTCGGATCATCCGGGAGGCAGAGGGGGTGATTGAGAAGAGTTACAGGGAGGTAACCACACCCAAGGTACAGGACAAGAATAGCTGGGTTACAGTCAGGGGGAAAAAAACAAACGGGCAGACAGTGCAGGGATCCCTCGTGGCCGTTCCCCTTCAAAACAAGTATACCGTTTTGGATGCTGTTGGGGGGGATGACCTACCGGGGGAAGGCCCTAGCGGTCAGGTCTCTGGCACGGAGTCTGGCTCTGGGGCTCAGAAGGGAAGGGGGGAGAATAGAAAAGCAATAGTTGTAGGAGATTCAATGGTTAGGGGAATAGATAGGAGATTCTGTGGTCGCGAGCGAGACTCCCGGAAGGTATGTTGCCTCCCGGGTGCCAGGGCCAGGGATGTCTCGGATCGTGTCTTCAGGATCCTTAAGGGGGAGGGTGAGCAGCCAGAAGTCGTGGTGCACATTGGTACCAACGACATAGGTAGGAAAAGGGGTGTGGAGGTAATAAACAAGTTGAGGGAGTTAGGCTGGAAGTTGAAAGCCAGGACAGACAGAGTTGTCATCTCTGGTTTGTTGCCGGTGCCACGTGATAGCGAGGCTAGGAATAGGGAGAGAGTGCAGTTGAACACGTGGTTGCAGGAATGGTGTAGGAGGGAGGGCTTCAGGTATTTGGATAATTGGAGCGCATTCTGGGGAAGGTGGGACCTGTACAAGCAGGACGGGTTGCATCTGAACCAGAGGGGCACCAATATCCTGGGAGGGAGGTTTGCTAGTACTCTTCGGGAGGGTTTAAACTAATTTGGCAGGGGAATGGGAACCGGATTTGTAGTCCAGCAACTAAGGTAGCCGATATTCAGGACGCCAAAGCGTGTAATGAGGCAGTGGGGAAGGGAACACTGACAAAGGAGAGTATTTGCAGGCACGGAGATGGGTTGAAGTGTGTATACTTCAACGCAAGAAGCATCAGGAATAAGGTGGGTGAACTTAAGGCATGGATCGGTACTTGGGACTACGATGTGGTGGCCATCACGGAAACTTGGATAGAAGAGGGGCAGAAATGGTTGTTGGAGGTCCCTGGTTATAGATGTTTCAATAAGATTAGGGAGGGTGGTAAAAGAGGTGGGGGGGTGGCATTATTAATTAGAGATAGTATAACAGCTGCAGAAAGGCAGTTTGAGGAGTATCACCCTATTGAGGTAGTATGGGTTGAAGTCAGAAATAGGAAAGGAGCAGTCACCTTGTTAGGAGTTTTCTATAGGCCCCCCAATAGTAGCAGAGATGTGGAGGAACAGGTTGGGAAACAGATTTTGGAAAGGTGCAGAAGTCACAGGGTAGTAGTCATGGGTGACTTTAACTTCCCAAATATTGAGTGGAAACTCTTTCGATCAAATAGTTTGGATGGGGTGGTGTTTGTGCAGTGTGTCCAGGAAGCTTTTCTAACACAGTATGTAGATTGTCCGACCAGAGGAGGGGCAATATTGGATTTAGTACTTGGTAATGAACCAGGGCAAGTGATAGATTTGTTAGTGGGGGAGCATTTTGGAGATAGTGACCACAATTCTGTGACTTTCACTTTAGTAATGGAGAGGGATAGGTACGTGCAACAGGGTAAGGTTTACAATTGGGGGAAGGGTAAATACGATGTTGTCAGACAAGAATTGAAGTGCATAAGTTGGGAACATAGGCTGGCAGGGAAGGACACAAGTGAAATGTGGAACTTGTTCAAGGAACAGGTGCTACGTGTCCTTGATATGTATGTCCCTGTCAGGCAGGGAAGAGATGGTCGAGTGAGGGAACCATGGTTGACAAGAGAGGTTGAATGTCTTGTTAAGAGGAAAAAGGTGACTTATGTAAGGCTGAGGAAACAAGGTTCAGACAGGGCATTGGAGGGATACAAGATAGCCAGGAGGGAACTGAAGAAAGGGATTAGGAGAGCTAAGAGAGGGCATGAACAATCTTTGGCGGGTAGGATCAAGGAAAACCCCAAGGCCTTTTACACATATGTGAGAAATATGAGAATGACTAGAGCGAGGGTAGGTCCAATCAAGGACAGTAGCGGGAGATTGTGTATTGAGGCTGAAGAGATAGGAGAGGTCTTGAATGAGTACTTTTCTTCTGTATTTACAAATGAGAGGGGCGATATTGTTGGAGAGGACAGTGTGAAACAGATTGGTAAGCTCGAGGAAATACTTGTTAGGAAGGAAGATGTGTTGGGCATTTTGAAAAACTTGAGGATAGACAAGTCCCCCGGGCCTGACGGGATATATCCAAGGATTCTATGGGAAGCAAGAGATGAAATTGCAGAGCCGTTGGCAATTATCTTTTCATCCTCACTGTCAACAGGGGTGGTACCAGGGGATTGGAGAGTGGCGAATGTCGTGCCCCTGTTCAAAAAAGGAACTAGGGATAACCCTGGGAATTACAGGCCAGTTAGTCTTACTTCGGTGGTAGGCAAAGTAATGGAAAGGGTACTGAAGGATAGGATTTCTGAGCATCTGGAAAGACACTGCTTGATTAGGGATAGTCAGCACGGATTTGTGAGCGGTAGGTCTTGCCTAACAAATCTTATTGAATTCTTTGAGGAGGTGACCAAGCATGTGGATGAAGGTAAAGCAGTGGATGTAGTGTACATGGATTTTAGTAAGGCATTTGATAAAGTTCCCCATGGTAGGCTTATGCAGAAAGTAAGGAGGCATGGGATAGTGGGAAATTTGGCCAGTTGGATAACAAAGTGGCTAACCGATAGAAGTCAGAGAGTGGTGGTGGATGGCAAATATTCAGCCTGGATCCCAGTTACCAGTGGCGTGCCGCAGGGATCAGTTCTGGGTCCTCTGCTGTTTGTGATTTTCATTAATGACTTGGATGAGGGAGTTGAAGGGTGGGTCAGTAAATTTGCAGACGATACGAAGATTGGTGGAGTTGTGGATAGTGAGGAGGGCTGTTGTCAGCTGCAAAGAGACATAGATAGGATGCAGAGCTGGGCTGAGAAGTGGCAGATGAAGTTTAACCCTGAAAAGTGTGAGGTTGTCCATTTTGGAAGGACAAATATGAATGCGGAATACAGGGTTAACGGTAGAGTTCTTGGCAATGTGGAGGAGCAGAGAGATCTTGGGGTCTATGTTCATACATCTTTGAAAGTTGCCACTCAAGTGGATAAAGCTGTGAAGAAGGCCTATGGTGTGCTCGCGTTCATTAACAGAGGGATTGAATTTAAGAGCCGTGAGGTGATGATGCAGCTGTACAAAACTTTGGTAAGGCCACATTTGGAGTACTGTGTACAGTTCTGGTCGCCTCATTTTAGGAAGGATGTGGAAGCTCTGGAAAAGGTGCAAAGAAGATTTACCAGGATGTTGCCTGGAATGGAGAGTAGGTCTTATGAGGAAAGGTTGAGGGTGCTAGGCCTTTTCTCATTAGAGCGGAGAAGGATGAGGGGCGACTTGATAGAGGTTTATAAGATGATCAGGGGAATAGATAGAGTAGACAGTCAGAGACTTTTTCCCCGGGTGGAACACACCATTACAAGGGGACATAAATTTAAGGTGAAAGGTGGAAGATATAGGAGGGATATCAGAGGTAGGTTCTTTACCCAGAGAGTAGTGGGGGCATGGAATGCACTGCCTGTGGAAGTAGTTGAGTCGGAAACATTAGGGACCTTCAAGCAGCTATTGGATAGGTACATGGATTACGGTAAAATGATATAGTGTAGATTTATTTGTTCTTAAGGGCAGCACGGTAGCATTGTGGATAGCACAATTGCTTCACAGCTCCATGGTCCCAGGTTCGATTCCGGCTTGGGTCATTGTCTGTGCGGAGTCTGCACGTCCTCCCCGTGTCTGCGTGGGTTTCCTCCGGGTGCTCCGGTTTCCTCCCACAGTCCAAAGATGTGCGGGTTAGGTGAATTGGCCAATGATAAATTGTCCTTAATGTCCAAATTGCCCTTGGTGTTGGGTGGAGGTGTTGAGTTTGGGTAGGGTGCTCTTTCCAAGAGCCGGTGCAGACTCAAAAGGCCGAATGGCCTCCTTCTGCACTGTAAATTCAATGATAATCTATGATTAACCTAGGACAAAGGTTCGGCACAACATCGTGGGCCGAAGGGCCTGTTCTGTGCTGTATTTTCTATGTTCTATGTTCTATGAGAATACTGAGATTCAGGCTCCTAAACTAGAAAAGCTTGAGGTTCATAAGGAGGAGGTGTGAGCAATTCTGGAAAGTGTGAAAATAGATAAGTCCACTGGGCCGGATGGGATTTATCCTAGGATTCTCTGGGAAGCTAGGGAGGAGATTGCTGAGCCTTTGGCTTTGATCTTTAAGTCATCTTTGTCTACAGGAATAGTGCCAGAAGACTGGAGGATAGCAAATATTTTCCCCTTGTTCAAAAAGGAGAGTAGAGACAACCCCGGTAACTATAGACCAGTGAGCCTTACTTCTGTTGTGGGCAAAGTCTTGGAAAGGTTTATAAGAGATAGGGGGCGAAATTCTCCCCCAACGGCGCAATGTCCGCCGACTGGCGCCAGAACGGCGCCAATCAGACGGGCATCGCGCCGGCCCAAAGGTGCGGAATGCTCCGCATCTTTGGGGGCCGAGCCCCAACATTGAGGGGCTAGGCCGGCGCCGGAGGGATTTCCGCCCTGCCAGCTGGTGGAAATGGCGTTTGTTGCCCCGCCAGCTGGCGGAAATGGCGTTTGGTGCCACGCCAGCTGGCGCGGAAATGCGGCGCATGCGCGGGAGCGTCAGCGGCCGCCGACAGTTTCCCGCGCATGCGCAGTGGGGAGAGTCTCTTCTGCCTCCGCCATGGTGGAGGCCATGGCGGAGGCGGAAGGGGAAGAGTGCCCCCACAGCACAGGCCCGCCCGCGGATCGGTGGGCCCCGATCACGGGCCAGGCCACCGTGGGGGTACCCCCGGGGTCAGATCGCCCCACGCCCCCCCCAGGACCCCGGAGTCCACCCACGCCGCCTGGTCCCACCAGTAAATACCAGCTTTGATTTACGCCGGCGGGACAGGCAATTTCTGGGCGGGACTTCAGCCCATCCGGGCCGGAGAATTGAGCGGGGGGTCTCGCCAACCGGCGCGGCCCGATTCCCGCCCCCGCCCAATCTCCGGTACCGGAGACTTTGGCGGGGGCGGGATTCACGGCGGCCAACGGCCATTCTCCGACCCGGCGGGGGGTCGGAGAATGACGCCCAGGATGTATAATCATCGGGAAAGGAATAATTTGATTAGAGATAGTCAACATGGTTTTGTGAAGGGTAAGTCATGCCTCACAAACCTTATTGGTTTCTTTGAGAAGATGACCAAACAGGTGGATGAGGGTAAAGCAGTTGATGTGGTGTATATGGATTTCAGTAAAACGTTTGATAAGGTTCCCCACGGTAGGCTACTGCAGAAAATATGGAGGCATGGGATTCAGGGTGATTTAGCAGTTTGGATCAGAAATTGGCTGGCTGGAAGAAGACAAAGGGTGATGGTTGATGGGAAATGTTCAGACTAGAGTTCAGTTACTAGTGGTGTACCACAAGGATCTGTTTTGGGGCCACTGCTGTTTGTCATTTTTATTAATGACCTGGAGGAGGGCGTAGAAGGATGGGTGAATCAATTTGCAGATGACACTAAAGTCGGTGGAGTTGTGGACAGTGCGGAAGGATGTTACAAGTTACAGAGGGACATAGATAAGCTGCAGTGCTGGGCTGAGAGGTAGCAAATGGAGTTTAATGCAGAAAAATGGGAGGTGATTCATTTTGGAAGGAATAACAGGGAGACAGAGTACTGGGCTAATGGTAAGATTCTTGGCAGTGTGGATGCGCAGAGAGATCTCGGTGTCCATGTACATAGATCCCTGAAAGTTGCCACCCAGGTTGAGAGGGTTGTTAAGAAGGCGTACGGTGTGTTAGCTTTTATTGGTAGAGTGATTGAGTTTCGGAGCCATGAGATCATGTTGCAGCTGTACAAAACTCTGATGCGGCCGCATTTGGAGTATTGCGTGCAATTCTGGTCGCCGCATGATAGGAAGGATGTGGAAGCATTGGAAAGGGTGCAGAGGAGATTTACCAGAATGTTGCCTGGTATGGAGGGAAGATCTTATGAGGGAAGGCTGGGGGATTTGAGGCTGTTTTCGTTAGAGAGAAGAAGGTTAAGAGGTGACTTAATTGAGGCATACAAGATGATCAGAGGATTAGATAGGGTGGACAGTGAGAGCCTTTTTCCTCGGATGGTAATGTCTAGCATGAGGGGACATAACTTTAAATTAAGGGGAGATAGATATAGGACAGATGTCAGAGGTAGGTTCTTTACTCAGTGTGGTATTAGGTACCTGATAGGTTGGAGCACCACTGGGGGAAACTGTATGCTTCCTAATGGTTAGGATGTATGGTAGCTCCGCCCTTCTGGGTGGGGTGTAAGAGCCCTGGGACGGGGGCGGAGAATGGCCGTTGGCCGCCGTGAATCCCGCCCCCGCCCCCGCCCTCGCCCCAGCAGCCTTCATTCTGTACCCGAGCTGCTGGGGGAAACATCTAGCTTATTAAAGCTTTCAGTTGGACTACAACCTCGCTTTAGTGGTCATTGATCGTGCATCAACTTAATAAGCTAGTTTTTTAAGAAGAAATGATGGAGCTCCGAATCAAGCCAGAGTGTCTGCAACTCAGCCCCCACGCGGTAAACTCAGCGGCAATCTTTAAGCACTGGCTGGCGTGCTTTAAAGGGTATCTCGAGACGGCCGAAAACACACCCACGGGAGAGCAGAAACTGCAGGTCCTGCACTCAAGGGTGAGCCCGGAGATTTACACCCTCATCGAGGAAGCGGAAGACTTTGATGCAGCAATAGAGCTGCTAAAAGGACATTATATTCGCCCTGTAAACCAGGTCTACGCCCGGCACCTGCTTGCAACAAGGCGACAAACCCCTGGGGAATCGCTGGAAGAATTCTACCATGCACTCCTGGTGTTGTGAAGAAGCTGCAGCTGCCCGCAAGTTTCGGCGAGCGAACACACTGAACTCTTAGTCCGGGACGCTTTCGTAGCAGGTATGCTATCCTCACAAATCCGCCAGCGACTGTGAGAAAAATACACTCTGGGACTCAAGGAGGCACGTGCCCTTGCAGGCTCCCTGGACGTGGCCTCCAGGAACGCCCGCGCTTACGTTCCCGACCGCGCAGCAGCCCCCTGGGCAGCGTGGAACCCCTCCGCGGCCGATCCCGAGACTTCCCCCATCCGCTCAGAGGCCTGCGCTGCAAGGCGGCCTGGCAACCCCGGGGGGGGCCCGCTGCTACTTTTGCGGGCAGGCCAAGCACCCTCGCCAGCACTGCCCGGCCCGCGCATGCACCTGCAAGGGATGCGGCAAAAAGGGCCATTTCGTGAGGGTATGTCAGGCCCGTGCGGTTGCCGTGGTCTCCGGCGGCGAATGTGGACTGCAACCACAAACTTCTTCCTGGTCCCCGTGCAGCCAGCGGTCGCCGCCATCTTCCTATTCCAGGGCCACGTGCGGACCTTGGGCGCCGCCATCTTGTTCTGCGGACGCCACGTTAGATGGATGGGCGCCGCCATGTGCGACCAATGGGAGCCGCCATCTTGGATGAACTCCCAGGGCCCCAGCTCGGCTGACCACGCACTGCCCGAAGAGAACTCTCAACTGCTGCGATTAGCCTCGGGGATTCTGGATCAGTCCCGGCCTCGAACACTCTCAACTGCTACAATGACCGTATTCATCAACGGGCACGAGACATCCTGCCTAATCGACTCTGGGAGCTTGGAGAGCTTCATACACTCCGACATGGTAAGGCGCTGTTCTCTCCTCATCCACCCCGTTAACCAAAAAATCACCCTGGCCTCAGGGGCACACTCAGTGGAGATAAAGGGGTTTTGTATAGCAAACCTCACAGTCCAGGGAAGGGAGTTCAAAAATTTCCGCCTCTACGTCTTTCTCCACCTCTGCGCGGCTACACTCCACGGCCTCGCGATCCTTAAGGTCGATCCGTCTTCCCTGTTTGCGAACTTCACCCCGGATTGCAAACCCATCGCCACCAGGAGCAGGCGGTACAGTGCCCAGGACCGGATCTTCATTAAGTCAGAGGTCCAAAGGTTACAAAGGGAAGGGGTCATTGAAGCCAGTAACAGTCCCTGGAGAGCTCAAGTAGTGGTGGTTAAGACCGGGGAGAAGCATAGGATGGTCATCGACTACAGTCAGACCATCAACAGGTTTACGCAGCTGGACATGTACCCTCTCCCCCCGCATATTCGACCTGGGAAACAGGGTCGTGCATTATAAGGTCTTCTCCACGGTGGATCTCAAGTCCGCCTACCACCCCAGCTCCCCATCCGCACTAGTGACCGCAAATACACTGTCTTCGAGGCAGATGGGCGGCTCTCTCACTTCTTAAGGATTCCTTTCGGTGTCACCAACGGGGTCTCGGTCTTCCAGCGCGTGATGGACCGAATGGTTAACCGGTACGGTTTATGGGCAACATTCATGTATCTCGATAATGTCACCATCTGCGGCCACGACCAGCAGGACCACGACACCAACCTCCGAAACTTCCTCCAGACCACAAAAACCCTTGACCTTACATACAACAAGGATAAATGCGTGTTTAGCACCGACCGCCTAGCCATCCTCGGCTACGTAGTGCGAAATGGAGTTTTTGGCCCAGACCCTGAATGCATGCGCCCCCTTATGGAGTTCCCCCTCCCTCACTGCTCCAAGGCCCTGAAGCGCTGCCTAGGGTTTATCAGTTACTACGCCCAGTGGGTCCCCAACTATGCGGACAAGGCACGTCCCCAGATCCAATCTACAGATTTTCCCCTGTCGATAGAGGCACACCAGGCCTTCAGCCGCATCAAAGCAGATATTGCAAAGGCCACGATGCACGCCACTGACGAGTCCCTCCCCTTCCAAGTCGAGAGCGATGCGTCTGACATAACTCTGGCGGCCACCCTCAAGCAAGCGGGCAGACCAGTGGCCTTCTTCTCACGTACCCTCCATGCTTCCGAAATCCGCCACTCCCCAGTCGAAAGGGAGGCCCAGGCCATAGTTGAAGCTGTGCAACATTGGAGGCATTACTTGGTGTGATAGTATGTATTAGGGGTCATGTGGGACTGTGAAGCCGTGATGCTATTGGCTGACAGATCCCGGGTCCTGGTTGGCTGCTGACCCCTAGCTCCGCCCTGAAGGCGGAGTATAAGAACCCGGGCTTCTCCCCGCCGCTCCAGTCTGTTGCTGAACTGCGGGGAACAAGTCACGCTTAATAAAGCCTCATCGACTTCTTCTCTATTCGTCTCTCTCGTAAGTCATTGTGCGCTACAATTTATTAAGCGTGACTTATTCCCCGCAGTTCAGCAACAGACTCCTGCGGGTTCATTTTTAACAAGGGGTGAATGTGGTAGTATGTATTAGGGGGTCATGTGGGACAGTGAAGCCGTGATGCTATTGGCTGACAGATCCCGGGTCCTGGTTGGCTGCTGACCCCCAGCTCCGCCCTGAAGGCGGAGTATAAGTACCCGGGCTTCTCCCCGCCGCTCCAGTCTGTTGCTGAACTGCGGGGAACAAGTCACGCTTAATAAAGCCTCATCGACTTCATCTCTATTCGTCTCTCTCGTAAGTCATTGTGCGCTACACTTGGCCAGCAGGAGATTCACTCTCCTCACTGACCAACGGTCTGTTGCTTTCATGTTTGATAATGCGCAGCGGAGTAAGATAAAAAACGACAAGATCCTGTGGTGGAGGATCGAACTCTCCACCTACCACAATGAGGTCTTGTATCGTCCCGGGAAGCTAAACAAGCCTCCTGACGCCCTGTCCCGCGGCACATGTGCCAACGCACAAGTGGACCGACTCCGAGCCCTCCACGAGGACCTTTGCCACCCGGGGGTCACTCGCTTTTTCCATTTTGTCAAGACCCGCAACCTGCCCTACTCCATCGAGGTGGTCAGGACAGCCACCAGGGACTGCTAAATCTACGCGGAGTGCAAACCGCACTTCTACCGGCCAGAGAAAGCATACCTGATAAAGGCTTCCCATCCCTTTGAAGGCCTCAGCATGGACTTCAAAGGCACCTTCCCCTCCACCGACCGCAACACGTATTTCCTGAACGTGATTGATGAGTACTGCCGGTTCCCATTCCCCATCCCCTGCCCCGACATGACCACAAACACTGTCATCAAGGACCTCCATAGCATCTTTGCACTGTTTGGGTTCCCCACTTACATACACAGTGATAGGGGGTCCTCCTTTATGAGCGACGAACTGCATCAATTCCTGCTCAGCAAGGGCATCGCCTCGAGCAGGATGACCAGTTACAACCCCCGGGGTAACGGACAGGTAGAGAGGGAGAATGGGACGGTCTGGAAGACCGTCCTACTGGCCCTACGGTCCAGGAACCTCCCAGTCTCCCGCTGGCAGGAAGTCCTCCCGGATGCCCTCCACTCCATCCGGTCGCTGCTGTGTACCACCACCAATCAGACACCTCATGAACGTCTCGTCTTCCCCAGGAAGTCCTCCTCTGGGACCTCACTCCCGACCTGGTTGGCAGCACCCGGACCCATCCTGCTCCGAAAACATGTGCAGGCGCACAAGTTGGACCCGTTGGTCGAGAGGGTCCACCTGCTCCATGCTAACCCCCAGTACGCCTACGTGGCGTACCCCGACTCCGACAAGATACGGTCTCCCTACGAGACCTGGCGCCCGCCGGAACCCCACGCACAACCCTACCACCAGTCCCACCCTCCCTCCCACCGGTGCACCTTACAAGAGGATCGGTCCTCCCGCCGGCCCCGTCTAGGCCCCTCCCACCCACTGACGCACCCCGCAGGCGCTTCCTTCCCAGGTCAGCCGATTTCCCCACCAGCGCCACTAGGGGTGCCGAAGCTGTCTTGGAGTTCGAAGCCACGCTCCCGGAGTCACAGACGCCCGAGCCTCCACCGGAGTCACCACCGAAGCTCCGACGATCACAGAGGACGACCAGGGCACCCGATCGACTGATTGCTTCATTTGTAACTGAAAACTGTAAATTTAAATCACCAAGTGTAAATAGCTATCAGAATTGTAAATAGTTACAAAACACTGTGCCGAGGTATTACGGTACCTCTATAACTAATTCTACCACATTGCCATGTTTGTAGTATCAGGCCACCACCCCCGCCGGACTTTTTCTTAACAGGGGGTGAATGTGGTATTAGAGGTATTACGGTACCTGATAGGCTGGAGCACCATTGGTGGAAACTGTATGCTTCCTATTGGTTAGGATGTATGGTAGCTCCACACTGCTAGGCGGTGTATAAGAGCCCGTGCCGCCCCAGCAGCCTTCATTCTGTACCTGAGCGCTGGAGGAAACATCAAACTTATTAAAGCCTTCAGTTGGACTACAATCTCGCTTTAGTGGTCATTGATCGTGCATCACTCAGAGAGTAGCAAGGGCGTGGAATACCCTGCCTACAACAGTAGTGGACTCGCCAACACTAAGGGCATTCAAATGGACATTGGATTGACATATGGACGATAAGGAAATAGTATAGATGGGCTTTAGAGTGGTTTCACAGGTCGGCGCAACATCGAGGGCCAAAGGGCCTGTACTGCGCTGTAATGTTCTATGTTCTACAAGGTGCCCTAAAACCCTGCCAGTGCCACCCCAAGTCTCTGTTCTTTATATGTGATCAGAGGCAGTGAGGTTCAACAGGGACAGCGCAGTAGCACAGTGGTTAGCACAGTTGCTTCACCGCTCCAGGGTCCCAGGTTCGATTCCCGGCTTGGGTCACTGTCTGTGCGGAATCTGTACGTTCTCCCCATGTTTGCTTGGGTTCCTTCTGGGTGTTCCGGCTTCCTCCCACAGTCGAAAGATGTGCAGGTTCGGTGGATTGGCGATGCTAAATTGCCCTCAGTGTCCAAAAATGGTTAGGTGGGGTTACATGGATAGGGTGGAGGTATGGGCTTAGGTAGGGTGCTCTTTCCAAGGGCCGGTGCAGACTCGATGGGCCGAATGGCCTTCTTCTGCACTGTAAATTCTATGAAAAAACAGGCTCATTACCACTGAAACGTTGAGAAAGGATACCAATGTGTAAAAATTGGCAGGCAGGGAAAGGCCAACTCACCTCCTCCGCACCGTAAGCGTTGTGACTAAATGATTCCTCCCCCTTCTCTATCCTGCCCAAAACCCTGACAGAGGTAAAAAAAAAAACATACTCTGGAAAATCCATCTCAAAGATCAAAATCAATCGGGGTGACCACATGGACCAAGCGCAAAGCTATTTATCTTCCATATGTTGGAATGTCAGCATGTGAGCTACTACGGCGAACACAAGAGTAGTTGCTGGGTGACAAGATGGTGTGGCATGACAGTGGTGTGTGATCCAAGCATGAGAATCACATTGCCACACTAAATGCGACAGAGCAGATTACTGCCACTGCGGAAACACAACAGTTCCACTGCTTGAACCATGAGGAACCCTGCAGCACTGGGCTGGTGGAAGAGGAAGGGTGGCAAGGTGCCTGGGCACCATCATGAGGGGTTCACCCTTGCCATAAGCTATAAATGTGACCGGCTCGGAAGCAGGAGCATGAGGGGCAGAAGGGGGAAGAGAAAGGCAGGAGGCTACTTAGACAGAACTGCTAATGAAGAAGTCAACCGAGTGTGCTGTCAGTCATCACAACCCTAATTCCATTAACCAAAAGTGCCACACCTTAAATCTCGCTGACACGGAACAGCACAGCATCCATTTTATCACAACGTGAAAATAAAATCCAAGCCAAAACATTCCAAACCAAATTTGTAAATCAAATCATTCAATATTTTCTACTGTCGACTCAGTAAAATGACAACCCTTGCCTCTGCTGTAATTTTGCCTGGCTCGGTACACCTATACTGTGCTATGCATGACCTTTGCGGATGACCTGAAGCAGCTCTGGGCGGAGGAGGCCAGGCTTCTTACTACACCATCTCGGCATATGCACAGCAGTCTGGGTTGGCAAGTGTTGGCAGGGCTGAAAAACAATTGGTGTCTTCTTGAGAAAGGACAGCAGGTTAATGCTCCACGTTGCCATTCCCACTTCCCTGGTGTGTTACCTCAGCAATCCACACTGCTGAGGATGGTGCTTTTGTTCTGCTGTGACACTCTGAAAGGCTCTTTTGCACGCTGCATTCTATAGCCATGAGCTTCAGTCTGAGCCCCTACCGCAGCACTTAGAAATGGGGGTGACTGCTGCTGGTGCTGAGTAGAAGCTGCTGTATGGGCCATCATACACTGCATCATGATTGGGTCCACAATGTGTGAATGGAGGTGGTCACTATTTCGATGCTTCATAAGATAGTTTTCGAGCTCTGTGCAAAGCCTTGTATCAAGTTGGTGCTGGTTCTCTCCGTGCTCTTTGACATTCAGTGCTGGGTTTCCGGCAAGCTACCCAATTTACCAAGAATTTCACAAGGCAATCAGTCTTCTTTAGTCGTCTGTCCCATCAAAATCCTCATCTGTGCCCAGCTGCAGCAGAATTCATGGGCAGCCTCACCCTCTGGTAAGTTGGCACCCGCGCCCTCATTGCTCTCTGCCATGGCTTCAGACACCACATACCCATTCCACCTTTATGTTCTCCTCAACATTTTGTGCAGTGTCAAAATCTGAGCCATTGGCTGAATGTGTAAAATCAAGTAATGGTGTATCTGCATCATCAGCGTTCCTCCTCTGCATTACCAGGTTGCACTTCTTAGTTATCGAAGAAAATAGTGAGGAGTGGTGTGGGGAGGGAGGAGAGTAGGAGATACAATACTGCAATATCTGCAGATTGTACACCAGGGGGGTGAGTAAGGGGTGAGGGAGGAATGGAATGGGAGGAGAATAATTACGTGTGAGGGTGCTGTTATCTTGGATGGTCTCAGCTCTGCCACTGACCATAGCCTCAGCAATGGCCATCCCAACATTGGCCAGCATGATCCCCTTGACATGAAGTAAGCGAAGGGAACAGTATCTCGTCTGTCCAGACGCCTTATGATTTTGAACTCCTCTATCATATCTCCTCTGAACCTTGTCTTCTCCGAGGAGAACAGACCCAGCTTCTCTAATGTGTCTATGTAACTGAAGTTCCATGTCCCTAGAACCGTACTTGTGAATATTTTCTGCACACTCTCTAATGCATTCACATCTCTCCTAAAGTGCAGTGCCCAGAACTGGACTCAATATTCCAGATGGGGCCAAACTGTATTTTATGTGTCTATTTATAAAGCAAAGTCCTTTTTATCCCCGAGTGAGTTGAAACTCTTTTTTATGCACTGTTACGGTTAATCCCTCTGCATGGTATCTCAATATTATTGATAACCCTTCACAAACAAATGTGCTATTGACCTTATGAAGGAGTTGAGAAAGGAACTGCACATAAATACATTGCAGTATAAATTTGTGCACAGAACAGTTTAAACTCTCAAGTGTTGATCAGCTCTTTTATTTAAAGGAAGGTGTCTCAGCACAAGTACCTCAGCCTCAGCTGACAGTATATTTCACTCATCACACACAAAACACTTCCGTGGAGATCACTTGGCAGCAATTCATTATATGAACTCTGGGTATTTTTTTTCTCCCTATCCTGGGGCAATGGGGTCTGTTGTTGCATTGTTGGTGTGAGATCTGGGGCAAAATTCTCCGTTATCGGCGCAAAGTCCGCCGATCGGCGCACAAATCCAACTTGCGTCACGCCGCAAAAATTGTCGCAAAGTCTCTGGCCCAAAATGGGCTAGCAGCGACGTGACGGGATCAGCGCCTGCTCACGGTGTTCACGCCGTGCAGCGTCATACACGCCGCATGGCGTGACGGCTCATATCGATGCGCTGCTCCCCCCCCACCTGACGGGAACACCCGACCGCTCAGCCCCGAGGTTCCAGTCACGGGATGTGGAGGCGCTCCTGGACGCAGTGGAGCAGAGGAGGGAGGCCCTGTATCCCGGGCACGGCCGCAGAGTTGCCCCACGCCACAGCCGGCGTCTGTGGAGGGAGGTGGCAGAGGCCGTCACCGCTGTGGCCCTGACACCACGGACAGGCACCCAGTGCCACAAGAAGGTGAACGACCTCGTCAGAGCAGGCAGGGTGAGCCTCCCCCCCCTTGCCCGATATCCATACCCCCCTCCCCCATATCCCCCATATCCCCTCCCATATCCCCCTACCCCATATCCCCCATATCCCCCTCCCCATATCCCCCATACCCCCCTCCCCCATATCCCCCATATCCCCTCCCATATCCCCCTACCCCATATCCCCCATATCCCCCCTCCCCATATCCCCCATATCCCTGCTCCCCCATATCCCCCATATCCCCCCTCCCCATATCCCCCATATCCCCCTCCCCATATCCCCCATATCCCCCCTCCCCCATATCCCCCCTCCCCCATATCCCCCATATCCCCCCTCCCCCATATCCCCCATATCCCCCATATCCCGAAGTGAATCCAGCCCTAAACTTAACCTCTGCAATACACGCGCAACCGATGGCGTGCATTCATATACCTGTCTAACACTGTTGCCTTTTACCCCTGCCACCAGCCCCCGCCCCCCCACCCCCTGCCACAGGAGTAACGCGCACACAACACCAGGGAGCATGTGAGGACTGGAGGAGGCCCCGCTGATGAGAGGCCACTAACCGAACACGAGGAAAGGGCCCTGGAACTGGCTGGCGGACCTGAGGACTGGGAGGTTGCTGATGCAGAGGTCGGGGGCGTACTAGCAAGTGAGCCACCAACAGCCCGTCCCCATATCCCCCCTCCCCCATCTCCCCCATCCCCCATATCACCTGATCACTGTCTGTGTGTCTAACCATGCATGCTTCATTGTGTATCGCAGGACCAAACGTCCAGGCACCCATCCCCGCAGATGCAGACCACCCGCAGGATGCCCCTCGGAGGCCACGGGAGACGGAGAGACCCGGACCCTCCGGCATGCGCGCCCGCAGGATGCCCCTCGCACACCATGGGAGACGGAGAGACCCGGACCCTCCGGCATGCGCGCCCGCAGGATGTCCCTTGGAGACCACGGGAGACGGAGAGATCTGGAGCAACAGGGAGACGACGCCCCCATCACGTGCGGGTGCGACGGCGCAGGCGTGTGCCATCCAGCGACGAAAGGGGCAGCCACAGGCCCCCGTCACAGCCGAGCCAGAGCACCACTACCCAGGACACCCCTACCCAGGACACCCCTACCCGGTACACCCCTACCCGGGACAGCACTACCCAGGAAGACGAAATACCGGACAGTGACACAGAGTGGATGGGTGGAGACGAACCCCCACCCCAAAGTGCCATGGACTCAGAGTGGGACGAAGAGCACGACACAACGCCACTGCTGTCACCAACACCCTCCACCATCGCAGAAACACTCACCTCGGTTGGGCACTTTAGTGATGAGGCGTCTGGTACACTCACTGGTGCGCACAACACAGCCGTCCCGGTACAGCAGGTGGAGGTAGGAGCAGCAGAGGGGCCGGGCGGTCGGAGGGCAGCCCAGCCCAAGCGATCATCTGCCGCCCAGATGGATCCCGGGTTCCTGGAGTTACCACACCCACCCATAGATCCGATGCAACCACCGACCCGGAGACGAGCGAAGAGGGTGACGGCCGGCTTGCGGCGGCTGCAGTCGCAGGTGGAGGAGTCCACCCGTGTCCAGGAGCTGGGAGTGGTGCCGGTCATACGTGCCACCCAGGCCGACACCGCACGGGTGGCGTCTGCGGTTGAGGCAATGGGTGCGACGGTGTCAGACATGTGGAACGGTGTGCGAGGCCTGGGGCTTTCCGTGCAGGCGGCGTCTGTGCCCCAGGACATGGCTGCCCTCTCACAGGAGGCCATGAGCCAGTGCCAGCTCCAGATGGCAGAGGCGCTCAACGCCATGGCCCAGTCTCTGCAGGCCATGGCCCAGTCTCAGCAGGCCATAGCCCAGTCTCTGCAGGCCATAGCCCAGTCTCAGCAGGCCATCGCTGAGGGCATTGGCGCCATTGCCCATGTGCGAGCTGGCGTCGCACAGTCACAGACAGGGTTTGCCAATCCCCTGGGCTCCATGGCTGCAAACCTGCAGACCCCTGTCGATACCAGCACGGGCCTCCAGGACTGGCAGCGCCAGATGTCGGGGGGGCGTCGGATGGCCAGTCCGTTCGCATCCCCCACCCATGTAGAGGCCTGGGGGCCATCGGGCACCCCGAGGGAGGAAGAGATGGTGTGGTCCGTCCCGGGTCCCCCTGTAGGGGAGGTCCCGGAACACCGCGACACCTCGGACTCCCCCCCTTCCGTCCCAGGTGCATCGGGTGGGCAACGGGCAGGACAGGCTGGCAGCTCGCCATCCCAGTCGCCCGGGCCGCAGCCTGGCCCATCTAGGCCAGGACGCCCCAGGAAATGGCCGTCAAAGGGATCCTGTGTCAGAGGGCAGGAATCACAGGAGTCCACCTCCAGTTCTGCTGTACCTTCTGGGGAACCACGTAGATGTAGTCAAAGGGCCCGTAAGGCCAAACAATTAGACACTGAGTAAGTTGGCACGGGTGCAGGGCACAGATGAGTTTTAGGGGCTAGGGCACGTGCATGAACTCCTTTGGTTACTAAAGTCAATGTTACACCTACAGAAGCTGCCTTTGTGCTCTGCCCAAAGCGTGCGGAGGTGTCATGTACGTTGCGCGCAAGTGTGTGTGTGAGGGGTGGTCTTACCTCAGCCCTAGGTGAGCCTGCCCCTTCCCCCTGGGCCGCCATCAACATCCCCCCGGGCAGAGGACGGGACCGTGCGCTGCAGTGTCACAGCCACATGCAGGGATGGTCCGGGTGGATGGTGGTACTGTGGCCATGGGTCAGACATAGTCCAACGATGTGGAGCCAGGAGCTCATCGCAGGGCGGGTTGTCATCATCCTCCATGGCCTGCGATAGACACGCGTCCACACGCAACTGTGTGAGCCCGGCCATTGTGCCGCAGGTGGACCGGCAATGGGGGGGTGCATGCGGGTGGGGTGGGTGGGGTTGGGGAGGGGGGTGAGGGTGCTGGGTGGGTGGATGGGTGGGGGGTGTGGGTGGTCGGCTGTTGCCATAGTGTGCGGTCTGTGGCCGTACTACCCGATTCCCACGCCCATCGAGTCAGTGAAGCGGGCAGCTATCAGTCTGTCCCTTGCCCGCTGGGCCAGCCGGTAACGGTGGGCAGCCACCCGCCTGTGTCTAGCCCGTCTGCCCTGACCATTGCCCACATCCCCCTCAACTGGGGAGGACTGCGCCTCTTCCTGCTGCTCCTCCACTCCGCCCTCCTCTGCACATCGCCCCTCTGCTGGGCTATGTTGTGCAGGACGCAGCACACCACAATGATGCGGCCGACCCTATCTGACCGACACTGGAGGGTGCCCCCAGAGAGGTCCAGGCACCTGAAACGCATCTTCAGCACGCCAAAGCACCTCTCTATCACTCCCCTTGTCGCTACATGGGCATCATTGTAGCGGTTCTCCGCCTCATTGTGTGGCCTCCGTATAGGCGTCATCAGCCACGATCGCTATGGGTAGCCCCTGTCGCCCAGCAACCGGCCCCTCAGCCGGGGATGGCGTCCCTCGTACATGCCGGGGATGGATGACCGCGACAACACGAATGAGTCGTGTACACTGCCTGGGTAACCGGCGCAGACGTGCAGGATCATCATGCGGTGGTCGCAGACCACCTGTATGTTCTTCGAATAGGTCCCCTTCCTATTGGTGAACACGGCCCTGTTATCTGCAGGTGGCCGCACGGCGACGTGCATCGCATCAATCGCGCCCTGGGCCATGGGGAACCCGGCCACGGCAGAGAAGCCCACGGCCTGGGCATCTAGGCTGGCCCGGTCCACAGTGAAGTGGATGGAGCGGTACGCCATGGCATATAGGGCATCTGTCACTGCCCGGATGCACCGATGCACCGACGTCTGCGATATGCCGGACAGGTCCCCACTCGGTGCCTGGAATGACCCCGTTGCATAAAAGTTCAGGGCCACTGTAACCTTGGCGGACACGGGGAGAGGGTATCCCCGCCAGTGCCACGCGGTGACAGGTGTGCCAGCAGGTGGCAGATGTGTGCCACGGTTTCCCGCCTCATCCGGAGTCTCCTCCTGCATTCCCGGTCCGTGAGGTCCTGGTATGACTGCCGGGGCCGGTACACACGGGGCGCCCTCGGGTGCCTCCGTTGCCGTGAGGCCGCGACGTCCTCTCCCACTCCTCGTCCTGTCGGTCAGGTGTCCCTCCAGCCTGGGCGACTGCCGCCTGCCCCCCTGCGGCAGCCTGCGCCGCCTCTCTGGCGCGCTCCTCCTCCTCATCCTCCTCCTCCTCCTCATCCAGGGCAACATAGACATTAGCGGCTGCCGCCACGGCGGCCAACATCGCTGGATGATCGGAAAACATGATGGCCTGGTTGAGGGGGGGGGGGAACGACGACATGTCATCATTGCCCATATCCCCTCCTCCCCCCAGCCAGGTGGCATGGACCGCATGGATCCAACTGTTGGAGGCTGGCACCTGGCCAGGTGGACCAACTCACTTGCCCTCGCATCCCCCTCCCCGGCACGGGCCCCCCATCCCCCTCCCCAGCACGGACCCCCCCATCCTCCTCCCCGGCACGGACCCCCCATCCTCCACCCGGCACGGGCCCCCCACTCCCTCCCCGGCACGGACACCCCATCCTCCTCCCCGGCATGGGCCCCCCATCCTCCTCCCCGGCACGGGCCCCCCATCCCCCTCCCCGGCACAGACCCCCCATCCTCCTCCCCGGCACAGGCCCCCCATCCTCCTCCCCGGCACTGACCCCCCTCCCGGCACTCCCCCGGAGCCCAGCCCACTCTAACCACCACCCCCCCCCCCCGCCGCACACACACACACACAACCCTACACACACCTCTCCTCACACATTCAGACTGCGGTCACGCCATCGCCTGCCCAGCGGCCAACCCCCCAGGCCGTCACTCACCTCCACGCTGGTCGGCGTGAACCTGGAGCACAGGTTTACGCCGATTAAAAGGAGGTTTGATTTACGTCGACGTGAACGGTCATCACGTCGACGGGACTTCGGCCCATCCGGAAGGGAGAATATCGGCAGGCCCAAAATCGGCTGCCTTGCGCACACCCGTGCCATTCTCCGCGGCAGCGGCGCCATTAACGCCCCGCCGACTTTTCTCTCTTCGGAGACTTCGGCAACCGGCGGGGGCGGGATTCCCGGTGGCCAACGGCCATTCTCCGATCCGTTGGGGGTTCGGAGA
This sequence comes from Scyliorhinus torazame, assembly GCF_047496885.1. NCBI lineage: Eukaryota > Metazoa > Chordata > Chondrichthyes > Carcharhiniformes > Scyliorhinidae > Scyliorhinus > Scyliorhinus torazame. Next base: position 231,170,986 of record NC_092707.1, on the reverse strand, counting down.
ATGACGCCCCAGATAACTCAAAGCTGACCAGGGAATCAGATATGTGGCGGGATTCTCTGTCCCGCCGCCAGTTTTCTACGACTCCCCCGCCGGCTGCGGGATTCTCCGTCTCGCCAGCCGGCCAATGGGATTTCCCATTGTGGGCAGCCCCATGCCGCCGTTAAATTTCCAGGCGAGGGGCAGCACGGTGGGTAGCACTGCCGCTTCACAGCGCCGAGGTCCTAGGATCGATCCCGACTCTGGGTCACTGTCCGTATGGAGTTTGCTCATTCTCTCCGTGTTTGCATGGGTTTCACCCCCACAACCCAAAGATGTGCAGGGTAGGTGAATTGTTAACGCTAAATTGCCCCCGAATTGGAAAAAGTTAATTGGGTACTCTAAATTTATTTTAAAAAACAATCTCCCGGCGAGGGTGTTCTGCCCCCGCAACAGAGAATCCCAACAGCGGAGAATGTTGCAATCTTCTTAGTTGCAATGACTCATGCCACACTTCGCATGCCCCTGGTCTAGGGGGCGGCATGGTGATACACCCCCTAGACCAGGGGCATGCTTTGGCCACAACTGATTCCTGTGGTAGCGAATTCCACAGGCTCACCACTCTCAAGGTGGAGACATTTCTCAACAAAGACTCAAAGAGGTAGATTTTATTGTTCAAACAGCAATCTGGCTGCTGGTTGACCCTGTCGGCATGCTTTGTGCCACACTGCAATCTTCTTAGTTGCAATGACTCATGCCACACTTCGCATGCCCCTGGTCTAGGGGGCGGCATGGTGATACACCCCCTCGACCAGGGGCATGCTTTGGCCACAGCTGATTCCTGTGGTTGCGACCGACAGGGTCAACCAGCAGCCAGATTGCTGTTTGAACAATAAAATCTACCTCTTTGAGTCTTTGTTGAGAAATGTCTCAACCTAGAGAGTGGTGAGCCTGTGGAATTCGCTACCACAGGAGTCAGTTGTGGCCAAAGCATGCCCCTGGTCTAGGGGGTGTATCACCATGCCGCCCCCTAGACCAGGGGCATGCGAAGTGTGGCATGAGTCATTGCAACTAAGAAGATTGCAGTGTGGCACAAAGCATGCCCCTGGTCTAGGAGGTGGCATGGTGATACAGTGGTTGGCACTGCTGCCTCACAGCACCAGGTACCCGGGTTTGATTCCAGCCTTAGGTGACTGTTCACGTTCTCTCCGTGTCTGCGTGAGTTTCCTCCGGGTGTTCGCTTTCCTCCCACAGTCCAAAAATGTGCAGGTTAGGTGGATTGGCCATGCTAAATTACCCCTTAGTGTCCAAAGATGTGCAGGTTAGGTGGGATTGTGGAGATGGGACTGGGTGTGGGCCGAGGTAGGGTGCTCTTTCAGAGGATCGATGCAAACTTGATGGGCCAAATGGCCTCCTTCTGCACTGTAGGGATTCTATGATAGGCAATGCAATTGCCCATTCAACCTTTCAGGAGTAAATATTTCCATGTAAACATCTGAAAGGACAATGCTTTGACAATACTTTATCTTCATGCATCAAGATATTTTTTCATAGAATCCATACAGTGCAGAAGGAGACCTTTCAGCCATCAAGTGTTCACCAACCCTCCGAAGGCCCACTCCCCCATCCTCTCCTCATAATCCCACCTAACCTCCATATCGTTTGACTGTGGGAGAAAGCCGGAGCACCCAGAGAAAAACCACGCAGACATGGGGAAAATGTGCAAACTCCACACAGTCACCCGAGGCTGGGGCCCCTCGTGCTGTGAGGCCATTTTAAATGTAATGTGATTCTGAGCTTATCCATGATAACAGCCCATTATGGTAACAGTGCAGAGTAGCCGTGCTGTTGATATGAAAATAAAATGCTGTGGGAATAATAGATGTTTCTATTCATAGAAAGGTGCTGCAGCTACTTGTATTTTTTCATTCAGCCATTATTTCCCCTCAGAGAAAACATTGCAATAATCACCCCAATCTCATATGGAGTGCTTGACTGCTCCACATCAACAAGTATTAGATAGTTTCCACAGCTCATGCACAATAAACACTGATTACTTGACTCTGCAATGGACGTCTCTGTGTGCTGCCTGACTACAACATCCACAGGAGTCCAAGAAGGTTAGACCACAAAGGTTTATTTAGTCAAAGGAAAATAAGAGTCCAAAGTGGTATACAGTCCATCAGTCTCAGCCGGGACTACCGATCATGCCGGTCCCAATCCGGGTCGGATTTTAAGTGCTTGGTTCACAAGTCCCAGCTGCGAGGCCTCTGCCCCTCAGCAGGGGAGCTTGGATTCCACAAGCCCTATGGGGTCTCGTGAGGGTTATTACACTGGCAATTGATTTCATTCTCAAGTGTACGCTGCTGCTTAGTGGTAGCACTCTTGAGTCAGAAGTTTGTAAGTTTATGTCTCACTCCAGGGATTTGAGCATAAATCCTAGTTTGATATTGGAATGCAGCACTGAGGGAGTGATTGTCTTTCTGATGAATATAAAAGATCGATGGCACTATTTCAAAGAGCAGTATAGTTTTCTCCAATGACCTGGCAAATATTGATCCCTCAGCTAACATGAAATGCTGCCATGGAGGCTGACGGCGGTATTCCTACCTTTCCTCCAATTAACAAAATTGTTTCAAAGATGTCCAGCAGAAGCTTAAAACCCGCTAATGCCCAGGGGCCTCCTAGAACATGCAAATTCATTGATCTCACCGTATAGTGTGAGGTGAGTTCCCCGCACTGTAAGTGTGAGGTTGTTAGAAAGTAACATCAACAGGGAAAGATAGTGGAGCACCAATTACAGCTGCCAGCTGAGTTTCCCAATATTGCGCCAGCTACAACTGGTACAAACAGTGATAATGCCTGTTTGGGGCGCATCGTCTATCATCAGAATGGAAATAGCTTGGGCCTTCCGCCGACAGGGTCAAACAGCAGCCAGATCGCTGTTTGAACAATAAAATCTACCTCTTTGAGTCTTTGTTGAGAAATGTCTCCACCCAGAGAGTGGTGAGCCTGTGGAATTCGCTACCACAGGAATCAGTTGTGGCCAAAGCATGCCCCTGGTCAAGGGGGTGATCGACGGGACGCATGTCCCCCTATGGGAAATGACGCATCAGGGGATGCCCTTCACAAACCGCAAGGGGTACCACTCTGGTGCGGCTCTCCAGTACAGCCCTAGTAGGGTCTCCCACACCGTGGTGGCCTGTTGCGTCCTCCACAACATTGTGCAGCAGAGGGGCGACGTGCTGGTGGAGGAGGAGGATGCAGAGGCCCAGAATGGGCAGGGCATGGGGCCCGGGCAGGCATAGGAGGCTGCACATGCGCGCCAGGGCCGGTGCACATGGGATAGTCTAATTTGCCACTAGGTTCACCGACTCACGGACATGGCATATGGCTGCTCGAACGTCCCCTACACCCGCCCCGCCAAGTCACCCCCTCCCCTGTCCATCCTCCCTGCATCGCACCCTCCTCGGTGCTTCCTATCTGCGTCACTACAGGGTGGTGGTCCTCGTTTGGCAGTATCAATGAGTGTGGTCCATACGATGCAGGATGATGACAACCGCTCCACGATGAGCCTTGGTGCTCCGCATCGTTTGACAATAGCTGACTCCTGTCCTTGGTAGCACTTTACACGTCTGCCTAGAAGATGCCTGCATGCATACTGCCCATCCCATCTCACAGCTCCATCAAACCCCTCGGGTGGCGGAGGGGGTATAGGATCTGGGGCCCGGGGTGGGGTTTGGTTTTTGGGGTGGTGTGCGGTTGTGGGTCACTCACTGGGTAAGCTCTACCACATGGCGCATCCACATATCTGGTACAGTCCCTTGCCGCCTTCAAGGATGACATCGTGGGTAAACCCCGACTGACCAAGGGCCCTAGTCCGTGCCTACCTCCAACGCCTGTGCCCCACATCAGTGGCCTCCCCCTCCCCCTGCCCGGCACACACTCCGCTCCCAGCCCAGTTCGCCCCATCTCTCACACCCTTCTGACAGAGGACTGAGGCATTCGGAAGGTTGGTGAACAGGTGTTTACTGTGCTATTTACAGGTTTTGTTCCCTAGCCCCTATCGCTAACCTATATGCTGCACCTATGCAATCTTAACAGATGTTTAATCTTTCAGCCTTACTTGCGCTAATGCCCCTTCACGTCGGTTCCCCAAGCAATAGATCAGGAGTGGAGGTGCCCTGCTGCATCGCTGCCCTGTTACCTGGGCTCCCTTTGGCGACCGTCCTCTGGAGAGACCTGGCCCGCGTGGGCCCGCCATGCGTCTGGGTATCACAGGTGACAAGGTGCCATCCTGTTCTGCCTGCTGCCCATCAGATGCACCAGGGACAGCTGGGGGTTATTCAGAGGCGCTGCGGTGTTCCGGCATCTCCCCTATGGCAGTCATCGGCACAAGACCCATCACCTCCTCATCCCTCAGTGTGCCCGATGACCCCCAGGCTACTCCTTGGGATATGGTCCTGGAGGCCAGCTCTCATCTCAACCAGGGTTTCAATGCTCACCGCCATGGAGCCACAGGGACTGTTCCACATCCCTCAGCAACCCTGGGGAACAGGGTGGCCTGCCTACGCTCCAGGGCATCCAGTAGCGTCTCCCGCTCGACATCAGCAAACCTCATTGCCGGTCTTCAGGATACCATCTTCTTGGCTGGAATAGGAGTGTGTGGGGAGTGGAGTGCTTATATGAAGCTGCAGCTTGTCAGGCTCTTGAGTGCCAATCCCAACCCTGGCAAATCACACGCCAGCGTCCGTTGGAATTGCATTAGTTCCACACGGCGCCTGTGCTAACCCATTAGGACATCCCGAATCGTTCCAGGAGCAGAGCCACTTTTGGGGCCGAAGAACTCTCACGATTCAATCCGGGCAACAGCACTTAGGCTCTGAAACAGAGAATCCCGCCCTACATGTTTTCAAGAAGGAGTTAAATATAACTCTTGTGGCTTAGGGATCAAAGGATATGGGGGGAAAGCAGGAACAGGTACTGAGTAGGATGATCAGCCATGATCATAATGAATGGCGGAGCAGTGGCGAAGGACTGAATGGCCTCCTCCTGCTCCTGTTTTCTATGCTTCTATGTCTTACAACTTCTTTTTTTTTCTTTTTTTAAAAATTTAGCTAATAATTTTAAAATTATTTTTTCCAATTAAGGGGCAATTTAGCGTGGCCAATCCACCTAACGTGTACATCTTTTGGGTTGTGGGGGTGAAACCCACGCAGACACGGGGAGAAAGTGCAAACTCCACACGGACAGTGACCCAGAGCCGGGATTCGAACCCAGGTCCTCAGCGCCGTGAGGCAGCAGTGCTCACCATTGTGCCACCATGCTGCCGCTGTCTTACGACTTGAAGCACAACACGTTACTTGACAAATAGTAACTGGCAATTCTAGCTGTTCGACTAGAGCTACTTATTCTAATCATGCAAACATGCGAATTAGAAGCAGGAGTTGGTCATTCAGCCCCTCGAACCATTCAATGCGATCATGGCTGATCTGATTGTGGCCTTAACTCCACATTCCCACCTACCTTGATTACCTTTGACTCTATTGTTATTTCATAGCATTTACAGTGCAGAAGGAGGCCATTCGGCCCATCGAGTCTGCACCAGCTCTTGGAAAGAGCACCCTACCCAAGCCCACACCACCCTATCCCCATAACCCAGTAACCCCATTCAACCAACACTAAGGGCAATTTTGGACACTAAGGGCAATTTAGCATGGCCAATCCACCGAACCTGCACATCTTTGGACTGTGGGAGGAAACTGGAGCACCCGGAGGAAACCCACGCACACACGGGGAGAACGTGCAGACTCCACACAGACAATGACCCAGCCGAGAATCGAACCCGGGACCCTGGAGCTGTAAAGCAATTGTGCTAACCACTATGCTACCGTGCTGCCCCTACTTGTGCCTAATGTGACTAATTCTTGTGACTCTTGTGGCTCTTGTGACTAATTCTTAGTCAAGAATTAACCTACATCTTCCTTAAAAATATTCCTTCACCCTTACTTCATCACTCTGTTTCGAAGGAGTTCCAAAGGTTCACAACCCTCTGAGAGAAAAAAAATGTCTTCTCATCTGTCTTAAATAGGAGACCACTTATTTTAAAACTAATTTTAGTCTTTCCCACAAGAGGAAATATCCTTTCAGTATTTTTATAAGGCCACGAAGGAGCCCATACCGAATAGTTCAAGAAACTTAGTTTATTTAAAATAACTATTACATACATGATATAGAGATGCCAGCGTTGGACTGGGGTGAGCACAGTAAGAGGTCTTACCAGGGGCGGATCTACTATGAAACTAATGAAGCTTAAGCTTCAGGGCTCCTAATCCCGGAGGGGCCCCAGAAGCGACTTTAGTCCACATTACTTAAAAGTTTTGGGTCTACTGTATGAGAAGGGGTTTTTAAAAAATAATAATATAGTGTAATTCAATACAAAATAATAGTTAAAATAAAAATTAAAAGGTTATTAAAGTATCAAAAACGTTCAAATTAAGGATGTTTCATTCTAAATATATTTAATATAAAATAATTATAAAGAATTTAAACCACTATTAACATTTATGACAGAAATACAGACAGTAGATGACGTGACGTAACAAAAAAGGGGAGCCGTTGAAAAGGCAATCACAATGCTAACGTGAATTTTCAACGTGATAGCACTCGTGATAGCGATCTAGACAAGACTTTTTTTCAATAAAGTGTTCATAAGGATACAATATTTTAATTACCCCTACTCAAAAATAAATGTTATATTTAGAAAAGTAAGGTAAGTAATGAAGGTGAAATAGTGTTAGATTAGCCTCAGCCTATTGTTTTTATGAAGAGGTGAACGGAAGGTAGGCTACGACCGCATAGCCCAGGCTAATACTATATTACAAGTATTTATGAAAAAGTAATAAAAGGATGAATTTGTGTTAAATTACAGGTGTTTATTATGAAAGTTTTCAAATAATTATAAAATTGTGTTACATTACCTTAGCCTATGAGTTTTGGTGGCCGAGTCTTGCCTAACTTAGTCTAGCCTAGCGTAGGCTAGCTTGAACATAGCCTAGTTTAGCCTATTTAGCTTATTTATTATAAATCTTAAAAAATGGTGCTTTACTTTCTGAGAAGGTTTTTTTTAAAAACCCTTTCTCAGAAAGTAGACCTAAAAAATTTTCCTTTCAAAGCATGCGACAATAGTCGCACGACTCAAATTGATTAATTTTTTGGTGTATTTATTTCAACAATCCCAACGTTTGAGAGTCAGTAGCACAGATGTTGTACAGGTGGAGTGTCGCGGTAAGTTGGCTGTTCTGCTGTGGCTAATGTAATTTTTTCCCCTTTTTAACAGAGGTCAAGACCCTAGAGGAATAGCAATGAGTTACAAAAGTACTTAAGCGGATACCAAAAACACAAACTCAATGAAAAGCGATCTGACAAAATTTCTAAATGTCAAAAACTAACAAATTATTTTGCAATGTCAAGTTTGTCAACACCTACAGTTGAAACAAGCCAAGCAAACACCATTGAAGCCAGTGATAGTGCACAAACCGTGGGAGCTCCTTCTACCAATATTCAACCCACTGTTGACGCTTTTCATACAGATGACGATCACAGTGGTCAACATGAAAGTATTGCGGAACAAGCAGAGACTGAGCAGAAACATGAAACAGACCCCGAAAACTGGCCCATAACGGTTGATAATGATTTCATACAGAATTGTTTAATGCAAGACATAGGTTTTTTCAAAATAAAAAACCAGATGATGTATATACCGAATCAAGCAGGGTTTACAAGGAGCAAAACAGAAGTTTCTCAAACAAATATTTTGAAAAAAGATTGAAAAATGACCAGACCGTGATGAGATCCTGGTTAGTATTGATATAGTGTAGATTTATTTGTTCTTAAGGGCAGCACGGTAGCATTGTGGATAGCACAATTGCTTCACAGCTCCAGGGTCCCAGGTTCGATTCCGGCTTGGGTCACTATCTGTGTGGAGTCTGCACATCCTCCCCGTGTCTGCGTGGGTTTCCTCCGGGTGCTCCGGTTTCCTCCCACAGTCCAAAGATGTGCAGGTTAGGTGGATTGGCCATGATAAATTGCCCTTAGTGTCCAAAATTTCCCTTAGTGTTGGGTGGAGGTGTTGACTATGGGTAGGGTGCTCTTTCCAAGAGCCGGTGCAGACTCAATGGGCCGAATGGCCTCCTTCTGCACTGTAAATTCAATGATAATCTATGATTAATCTAGGACAAAGGTTCGGCACAACATCGTGGGCCGAAGGGCCTGTTCTGTGCTGTATTTTTCTATGTTCTATGTTTACTCAAAGAGCAAAGGCTGTATATACTGTTTTGTTTGCAAACTCTTTTCTAAATGCTAAACATCACTTACAACAGGTGGGTTTTCTGACTGGATGAATGTACTCACAACTCTGGAGAATCATGAAGACAGCATGGAACATAAGAGGGCGATCTTGTGTTGGATAACAAGAAAGTCAAATAAAAATACTGTGGATCAGCAACTTGAAGAACAGATAAGAAAAACCATACAGTACTATTTTGAAGTACTGAAAAGAGTTGTAGCTGTTATAACGTTTTTAAGTGAAAGAGGTTTGGCATTTAGAGGTCATGAGGAGAAGTGGGGCTCACCAAATAATGGAAACTTCATGGAGGACATTGAACTTATTGCAGAATTCGACCCATTTTTACATGAACATCTCGAGAAATGTTAAAATGAAAAAGTAAATGCAACTTACCTATCCAAACCCGTGTATGAAGAATTGATAGAAATCATGGGAAAACATGTGCAAGATGAAATTGTGAATCAAATTAACAACCTAGACACCAAATACCACTCTATTATTGTTGACTCTACGCCTGACCTGACACATGTTGACCAGCTGGTAATTGCGGTTCGATACTGCTACAATGGAAAACCCTGTGAGAGATTTTTAACATTTTTACCGATGGAAAACCATTCATCCACAACCTTGTTCAACAAAATACAACATGACCTGGGTGAACGTAAGCTTTCACTTGAAAATATCTGTGGTCAGTCCTACAATAATGCATCTAACATGAAGGGCTCGGAGAAAGGGCTGCAAGCACTCTTTAAAAACATTAATAGGTATGCAGACTATGTACCATGTGCAGCCCATTCACTTAACCTTGTTGGAGAAAAGGCAGTGTCTACTGTACCTGAAATTGTTGACTATTTTGGCATTTTGCAGGAGCTGTATGTTTTCTTTTCTGGATCTCCACCGAGATGGGGGATTTTAAACACACAGGGCAATCTACATTTTTCTCTAAAGAGTTTAAGTGTAACTAGATGGTCTTCACACTATGAAGCAGTCCGGGCAATTAAAAATGGATATATGGGTATTTTACAAACTCTCAAACATATTTTTGAAGACTCAGAAGAGAAGCCTGAATGTAAACGAGATGCAAAGAATTTATACCACAAGTTGGTAAAGCTGGAATATGCTATTTTAACAGTCGTTTGGGAAGAAGTGCTGGAGCTTTTAACAAAACAAGTAAGAAACTCCAAACCCCTGGTTTTGATATAATTGAAGGTTATCTTCTCCTATCATCTTTACTTTAGTTTGTTAAAGAACTCAGAGAAAATTCAGCCGATAGGATTGCACACTATGAATCAGAAACAAAAGGTTTGTGTGAAGATATCACCTCAAGTTATTCTGATGCTTCCAAACGCATTGTTACAAGAACATTTTCAGATGGAACAAGTGGTATTGCTTCTTTAAGAGAAGCTGACAAATTTAGGATAGAAGTTCTATATCAACTCTATGACTGCTTGATAATCCAGTTACGCAAGAGGATTGACCCATATGAGCAGATTGCGAAAAGGTTCAAGTTCCTCTCAGAATTGGTGAACAATTCTGAAATTGATGAGGACAGTATTAAACTTATAATATCGTATTACAAAGATGATATTGACCACAAATTAGTAAACGAGTGTTATCAGTTCAAAGAATATTTGCACCTTAGGAAATCCCAGAACACAGAAGAAAACACGCCATCTAAAATGCAATGCGCAGAAGTTCTTCAGCTTATTTGTGAGCAACACCTAATTGAAGTGTTCCCCAATATTACTACTGCGCTTAAGCTGTACTTGACAATGCCTATCACGAGCTGCGAAGCAGAAAGGAATTTTTCAAAGCTCCTTTATAAAGAACAAATTTCGGTCGACCATGACTGAAGAGCGCTTAAATTCTTTATGCATATTGTCTCTGGAAAATGACATTGCAAGGAAGCTCTCATATGACAAAACTGTACGTGAATATGTTGCTAGAAAAAACAGATAAAATAGCATTTTGTAAAATGTGCTTCATGTAGTATGTATTCTCATAGGTGTCTAAAATAAAAGATTATATTGACTGTCGACTTTTCTATGTTTTATTTCATCATTCTATGATGCGTCATGCATGTATATAACATTTCCCTAATTTTCATCTCCCCATAACTCGAAAACTATGAGGCATAGGAAATTTTTATTCACACCAGTGACTTTGACACGTGAAATAATCCAGTACAGCAATTTTAATCAAAATCTGAGATGCAGTGGTTAAAGTTTTAAAAAATTTGTGGTGATCTGTCGTGGAACAACCCCATTGAAGAAGATAACAGTGGTTACCCAGACCACATTGCTGGTTGCGAAGGGGCCCCCATAACAGTTCAAGCTTCAGGGCCCCAAAAATGTAGGTCCGCCACTGGGTCTTACAACACCAGGTTAAAGTCCAACAAGTTTGTTTTGAATCATTAGCTTTCAGAGCGCAGCTCCTTCCTCAGGTGAGTGAAGAGGTGGGTTCCAGTAACACATATACATACCGAGGACTTCTCAGCTTTTAGTTTGAATAATCTTTGCAATTAACTTTCCCTGGTGTTTATAATTGTTTTAAGTTCCTCTCTCCCTTTCACTTCCTGATTCACGATTATTTCTGGAATGTTATTGGTATCCTCTACACTGAAGACAGATGCAAAATACCTGTTCAACACATCCACCATTTCCTTATTTTCCATTATCAATTCCTCATTCTCACTCTCTGGAGGACCAAAGCTCAGTTGACTTATTCTTCTCCTTCTTAAATTCTTGTAGAAATTTTTACTATCTATCTTTTATGAGCGCGATTCTCCGGAAAGATTTCTAAGTGCGGTAGCGAGTGGGAACTGCCGCAAGCTTCGCGGCCCAACGAGGCCGTCAACGCTATTCAACGTCAATTGGTCCACTTAACAAGGCCCCATGGGCTCCTCACAGCAAATGAAGGCTCACCAGCCAATTCGCCAGCACCGCACTCGCAAACCCCCCGGGCTCCAGTCAAAGGACCCGTCAAACATGAGTTGTTATTGCCTTACTGACTGACCCATCGCTCCCACTGACCACATGTCCATTCTCCCGCAGGTCCTCCAGCCGATGGTGCAGGTCCATCTCCAGCCTCCCATGAGAACATGCCACCATTATAGTCTCGGCACAGTTGTCATCCCCACCCTCCACCAGCGCAGAGACACACACCTCGGTGAGCCATGTTAGAGGTCAAGCTTCTGGGGCACAATCTGGTGAGCATCATACAGCTGCTGATGCACATCAGGTGGAGGCAGGAACCCCCAGGTAAGACAGCAGTCAGAGGTCTACTAGATCCCACAACCTAGCTGGGTCCCAGATGCTGAGCCTGTGGAAGAGGTCACCCTGGAGCTGATGGAGACATTAGGCTGCGGCCATGACATTCAGAGGGAGATGTCGGCTACACTCCAGCAGGTCCATAGCCACTTGGAGGTGCGACTACTGGCAGAGGAGATGTTGGTGGCAATGCATGGCACCAAGGCCAACATTGCTAGGGTGGCGACCACAGTGGAGAGCCTGGTGCACAACGTCAGCACCATTAGTGAAGGTGTCCAAGGCGTCACAAAGCCGACGACGGCCATGACTGAGGGTCTCGACAGAATATCTGCCTCACTGGGGGATGTAACCCAGTACCAGACTAACCTTGATGAGGTTCTGCGGGACATGTCCCGCTGGCAGACGGGAATGGCCAAGACGCTACGGAGCTTGTCCCAGTTGCAGGTGGGCATTGCTGAGGTGCTGCAGAACATGTCCCATTGAGGAACCGCAAGGGCTGGCAGAGCCAGATGATGCAGGGGTAGCCAGGGCTCGAACCAGCTGCTCCTCTGTCCCAAAGTGAACCACAGGGCCCTCGGGCACCAAGTGGGAGGAGAGGGTGCCGGGTGCCAACTTGGAGTGCCGACGGTGGCCACCAGCTTTCCTGAGCTCCACCGCTCTGATGAAGCTGTGTCTCGAGGTCAGCACACACGACGGAGCGGCTGTGCATGTGCTGCTGACAAGTGAGCCGGGGCCCTCCAGCCCCATAGCCCCCAGAGGACATCCGCAAGGGGCATCGAAGGCCACGGGACACGGTAAGCATCTGGCTGCCTCCACCTCTGATGTGCATCCTGTGGACACACCCAAATGTAGCGGTTGAGCTAGGAAGTCCAAGCATCTCGAGGATCACAGACGGCACCAGAGGAGGGGAGGCACCATCGGGAGAGTGGGGAATTGTTACACACAATAAACATCCTTGAGCACAACCAGTATGATGCCTGTGTCACTTTCTTCCGCACTGCGGGCCGACATCCAAATCCTTGGCCCATCTCTCCAGGCATCCCCCCTCCCCACCCAGGGCACACTGCGTGCAGGAGATGGGTGTGACCGAGCACTCAGCAGACAGGCAGGGATCAGACTATGGCATAGATTGAGGAGCACTGGCACTCAGCTCTCTGCGGGTTATCATCACTCTCTCCCCTCGACAGTGACCCGCTGACGGTGCTGACACAGTCCCAGCACCCTGGAGTGATGTAACACTGACCCTCCGAGGGTGGGAAATGGGAGTGCGGGGTGACAGACCAGGCCCCATCCTAAGTGAATCAGGCGAGTATGAGGGCCCTCCCTGGCCCCCCGGGGTTGTCGGACCCTCGCGCTGCCACCTGTCCCGCAACTTTCCGGCTGGTCTTCTGGTTCCTCTCTGGCCATGTCCTCCAGCCCCTGCTGGTCCAGCACCTCCTCGCCATCCTCCTCAGTGGCCACATGTTCCCCATCACCAACACCCAGCTCATCGTCCCGCTTCTGTGAAGTTATTTGAATTTTCGCATTTTGAAATTCTGCTCAATGGACTCTGGGAAATTGTTAATAATTGCATCATTATGGAAGTATAGTTGGTTTGACCTTGAGGCCAAAAGCTGGATGTTCAACAGCAGAATAGGAGACATTTTCACCGCTGAGATCTCGGTATAAATCCATGCAGACGTAAAAGTTCAATATTAACGACAGATACTAATTTAAGTTCAACTTAATGAGGCCACACAATGACTAGTATGGGATATGGTAATGTGTTAGGATCCCCGTAGAGACAAATAACTTTGGAAAAGAAGAAGGAATTTTCCAGTGGTCAATTCAAAGTATCACATGTGTTAAAACTTTTACTGTACCAAGCACATTAAAATCAAGAAAGACTAAACACTACTTAGAAGACAACTAATATATTAACCGACAGAAAAGATTTTTCCTCGTAACTGCATAACACAATGAAAACTCCACACCTGGGGCGAGATTCTCCGACCCCCCGCCGGGTCGGAGAATCGCCGGGGGCTGGCGTGAATCCCACCCCGCCGGTTGCCGAATTCTCCGGCACCAGAGATTCGGCGGGGGTGGGAATCGCGCCGCGCCGGTTGGCGGGGTCCCCCCTCCCCGCGATTCTCCGGACCGGATGGGCCGAAGTCCGGCTGCTAGGATGCCTGTCCCGCCGGCGTGGATTAAACCACCTCTCTTACCGGCAGGACAAGGCAGTGCGGGCGGGCTCCGGGGTCCTGGGGGGGTGCGCGGGGCGATCTGGCCCCGGGGTGTGCCCCCACGGTGGCCTGGCCCACGATCGTGGCCCACCGATCCGCGGGCGGGCCTGTGCCGTGGGGGCACTCTTTTCCTTCCGCTTTCGCCGCGGTCTCCACCATGGCGGAGGCGGAAGAGACTCCCTCCACAGCGCATGCGTAGGGATGCCGTGAGCAGCCACTAACGCTCCCGCGCATGTGCCGCCCGGCAATGTCATTTCCACGCCAGCTGGCGGGGCACCAAAGGTCTTTTCCGCCAGCTGGCGGGGCGGAAATCAGTCCGGCGCGGGCCTAGCCCCTCAAGGTTAGGGCTCGGCCCCCCAAGCTGTGGAGGATTCCGCACCTTTGGGGCGGCGTGATGCCGGACTGATTTGCGCCGTTTTTGGCGCCGGTCGGCGGACATCGCGCCGATACCGGAGAATTTCGCCCCACGTTTATACTTTACACTATACTCTCCATAGAGATGCAGCCATAAATTTAAAGTTCAAAACTCCTCCTAGCTCTAACAGCTGCTTCATCTGGTTGAATCTTCCATTATCCTTTTAAGCTGATTCGTCCTCATTCCCCTTAGAACATAATCACTAAACTTCCCATTGCAATGTGTCCTTGGGTGATTCCATCTTCTTCAACTCTTGACAATCCATGTTTCCTTGAACAGGGGTTGTATCTTCACCATTTGCCCCTGACTTTGAATGAACTTTGACATGAGTTTGTCTCCATAATAAGGTCACATTGGTTTGTCTCCATGCATATTTCGTATGAAGTTATATGGGTTTGTCTTTGGACAGAATTAGTAGGATGCCTCATCTGCTATTCTTCCATTTTCCCTTGAATTAAATGAGACAAGTTTTTTTTTAAATCTTATCATGTCCAGAGGTGTTACAGAAAGGTGCACTCTTCCAATGTTAGAGCCAAAGGAGCTTTCGGGATCAAAGTAGAGCAAGTTTCACTCTGCATTTGACTGTATTTTTAATAAGTTGGAGTTGCTTGATGCTGGCACTTGGTGTACAAAATAAAAAGTGTTCTATTAACCTGGATTAGCATCCCCTACCATTCTAAGTATGATTACCGTGGGGCAGCAAGGTAGCATAGTGGTTAGCACAGTTGCTTCACAGCTCCAGTGTCCCAGGTTCGATTCCCAGCTTGGGTCATTGTCTGTGTGGAGTTTTCACATTCTCCCCGTGTGTGCGTGGGTTTCCTCCGGGTGCTCCGGTTTCCTCCCACAGTCCAAAGATGTGCAGGTTAGGTGGATTGGCCATTCTAAATTGCCCATAGTGTCCAAAAAAAGTTAAGTGGGGTTACTGGGTTGCAGGGATAGGGTGGAGGTGTGGGCTTTGGTAGGATGCTCTTTCCAAGGGCCGATGCAGACTCAATGGGCCGAATGGTCTCCTTCAGCACTGTAAATTCGATGATTCTACGATTTATTCTTGACAGTTCAAAAACTGTGTGTCTTGAGGGCCTCCTGGCTCCCTAGGGATAAAGGACAGCACTCCGCTTTTTTCACTCCTCCACCAAATGTCTCCAGTGAAGCATCCGATAAACATGGAATTCACTTTCTCCTATATGTGCCATTTTTCAATACTTCCCTGATCAGATTCACTTCTTGCCTGACTGGCAGCACCTGCTCCATCACGGATGTGTTTCCTCTTTAAGACGTGAGGTTAGCTTTAACTGATGCGAGCCATCACAATATTGGTCTCCCTAAGATCTGTCCAGTTCGTAAAAATAGCCATAGTCCATCCAGTTAACCTTCACCATTCTGAAAGTCCATGATGCAATTATTATGGATCTATTAAATAATCATTGCAATCAGTCTCTATCAATCAATCTGCAACAGACCCAGAAATGACAAGAGCAGAGATGTACCATGAAGCACACCAAGCCATGGCACAGGGCCCCAAAGTGACAGGGGGGCCTTAAAAATGAGGAGAGTTGGGCAAGTCAATAGTGGGAAGTGTCATAATATCCACTCATGTATATAATGAGATGCAGAAAGGCAGTGATTGACACATAGAACATAGAACATAGAACATAGAAAATACAGCACAGAACAGGCCCTTCGGCCCACGATGTTGTGCCGAACCTTTGTCCTAGATTATCATTGAATTTACAGTGCAGAAGGAGGCCATTCGGCCCTTTGAATCTGCACCGGCTCTTGGAAAGAGCACCATACCCAAACTCAACACCTCCACCCAACACCAAGGGCAATTTGGACATTAAGGGCAATTTATCATTGGCCAATTCACCTAACCCGCACATCTTTGGACTGTGGGAGGAAACCGGAGCACCCGGAGGAAACCCACGCAGACACGGGGAGGACGGGCAGACTCCGCACAGACAATGACCCAAGCCGAAATCGAACCTGGGACCATGGAGCTGTGAAGCAATTGCGCTATCCACAATGCTACCGTGCTGCCCTTAAGAACAAATAAATCTACACTATATCATTTTACCGTCATCCATGTACCTATCCAATAGCTGCTTGAAGGTCCCTAATGTTTCCGACTCAACTACTTCCACAGGCAGTGCATTCCATGCCCCCACTACTCTCTGGGTAAAGAACCTACCTCTGATATCCCTCCTATATCTTCCACCTTTCACCTTAAATTTATGTCCCCTTGTAATGGTGTGTTCCACCCGGGGAAAAAGTCTCTGACTGTCTACTATATCTATTCCCCTGATCATCTTATAAACCTCTATCAAGTCGCCCCTCATCCTTCTCCGCTCTAATGAGAAAAGGCCTAGCACCCTCAACCTTTCCTCGTAAGACCTACTCTCCATTCCAGGCAACATCCTGGTAAATCTTCTTTGCACCTTTTCCAGAGCTTCCACATCCTTCCTAAAATGAGGCGACCAGAACTGTACACAGTACTCCAAATGTGGCCTTACCAAAGTTTTGTACAGCTGCATCATCACCTCACGGCTCTTAAATTCAATCCCTCTGTTAATGAACGCGAGCACACCATAGGCCTTCTTCACAGCTCTATCCACTTGAGTGGCAACTTTCAAAGATGTATGAACATAGACCCCAAGATCTCTCTGCTCCTCAACATTGCCAAGAACTCTACCGTTAACCCTATATTCCGCATTCATATTTGTCCTTCCAAAATGGACAACCTCACACTTTTCAGGGTTAAACTCCATCTGCCACTTCTCAGCCCAGCTCTGCATCCTATCTATGTCTCTTTGCAGCCGACAACAGCCCTCCTTACTATCCACAACTCCACCAATCTTCGTATCGTCTGCAAATTTACTGACCCACCCTTCAACTCCCTCATCCAAGTCATTAATGAAAATCACAAACAGCAGAGGACCCAGAACTGATCCCTGCGGTATGCCACTGGTAACTGGGATCCAGGCTGAATATTTGCCATCCACCACCACTCTCTGACTTCTATCGGTTAGCCAGTCCGTTATCCAACTGGCCAAATTTCCCACTATCCCATGCCTCCTTACTTTCTGCATAAGCCTACCATGGGGAACTTTATCAAATGCCTTACTAAAATCCATGTACACTACATCCACTGCTTTACCTTCATCCACATGCTTGGTCACCTCCTCAAAGAATTCAATAAGATTTGTAAGGCAAGACCTACCCCTCACAAATCCGTGGTGACTATCCCTAATCAAGCAGTGTCTTTCCAGATGCTCAGAAATCCTATCCTTCAGTACCCTTTCCATTACTTTGCCTACCACCGAAGTAAGACTAACTGGCCTGTAATTCCCAGGGTTATCCCTAGTTCCTTTTTTGAACAGGGGAACGACATTCGCCACTCTCCAATCCCCTGGTACCACCCCTGTTGACAGTGAGGACGAAAAGATCATTGCCAACGGCTCTGCAATTTCATCTCTTGCTTCCCATAGAATCCTTGGATATATCCCGTCAGGCCCGGGGGACTTGTCTATCCTCAAGTTTTTCAAAATGCCCAACACATCTTCCTTCCTGACAAGTATTTCCTCGAGCTTACCAATCTGTTTCACACTGTCCTCTCCAACAATATCGCCCCTCTCATTTGTAAATACAGAAGAAAAATACTCATTCAAGACCTCTCCTATCTCTTCAGACTCAATACACAATCTCCCGCTACTGTCCTTGATCGGACCTACCCTCGCTCTAGTCATTCTCATATTTCTCACATAGGTGTAAAAGGCCTTGGGGTTTTCCTTGATCCTACCCGCCAAAGATTGTTCATGCCCTCTCTTAGCTCTCCTAATCCCTTTCTTCAGTTCCCTCCTGGCTATCTTGTATCCCTCCAATGCCCTGTCTGAACCTTGTTTCCTCAGCCTTACATAAGTCACCTTTTTCCTTTTAACAAGACATTCAACCTCTCTTGTCAACCATGGTTCCCTCACTCGACCATCTCTTCCCTGCCTGACAGGGACATACATATCAAGGACACGTAGCACCTGTTCCTTGAACAAGTTCCACATTTCACTTGTGTCCTTCCCTGCCAGCCTATGTTCCCAACTTATGCACTTCAATTCTTGTCTGACAACATCGTATTTACCCTTCCCCCAATTGTAAACCTTGCCCTGTTGCACGTACCTATCCCTCTCCATTACTAAAGTGAAAGCCACAGAATTGTGGTCACTATCTCCAAAATGCTCCCCCACTAACAAATCTATCACTTGCCCTGGTTCATTACCCAGTACTAAATCCAATATTGCCCCTCCTCTGGTCGGACAATCTACATACTGTGTTAGAAAAGCTTCCTGGACACACTGCACAAACACCACCCCATCCAAACTATTTGATCTAAAGAGTTTCCACTCAATATTTGGGAAGTTAAAGTCGCCAGTAGGATGACCAGTAAGCATACAACACAGCACAGCCAATCACCAGACAGGGCACTACCACTATAAAGCCAGAGGGCACTAGGTTTCCCGCTCTCTCGGGACCCGGCTACTGAGACAGTCAGAGTCCACGAGCCAGCACAGTGCAAACACCATGCGGTAGCTAGTAAGTCTGGTCAGGCTAGTACAAGGTCACTAGTCAGATCAGTATAGTGTCGACCCACAGCTGAATATGTACAGCAGTTCATCTAGTTGAATAAAAGTGTTGGATCTTCTCCTGTGTTAGACATCTGTTTCTAACTTCCCTGCATCGAGTGCAGTGCACATCGAACCAACCTGCCTAACACATCAGGAAGCTCATCAGGCCAGTTCCTAAACACATTCAGATCAATCTGGAAATCAGATTGGCTGCCTGCTCCACAAGGAAGGAGGGCAAACAATTATGCTGATGAAGGCCTCATGCTGGTATTATTTTGCAGCCTCGCGGTGCTTTAAATATGCCAGTGAAGAGTTTGTCTCAAGGTCCTTTTGAAGCATAGATACGTTACGAAATTCAAGACAAGAACTCTTTCATGTTTTGAAATGCTACATCTGCCTCCAGGACGTCATTTCAAGCGCCTTCAGTGCCCAAAGCAAGCAGCATAAATGTAAAACTAGCATTCTGTGTGTTTGTAGCAAGATTTACATTATGCATAACAAAAATATAAACAGGTTGATTGGGTGCAACAATCTAATCTTTGTGGTCAATCACTGGATTGGTATGGGTAAGCCTGTCAAATTTTTTGCAAGGTTTCAAATTGGTTTTCCAAATGTGATAGTAAGATCAGCATGGGAGATTGGGCAGGAAATAGTGCTGGTGTAGGACTGTGTCTAATTGAAAACATCCTGCCAATCTCAAGTAACAGGATCAAAAATAGAAAATGCCGGGCAATCTCAGCAGGTCTGACAGCATCTGTGGAGAGAGAAGGAGTTAATGGGCGGGTTTCTCCGCAAACGCCGCAATGTCCGCTACGCGGCGCCAAAAGCGGCGCGGATCAGTCCGGCGTCGGGCCGCTCCAAAGGTGCGGGATTCTCCGCACCTTTAGGGGCCAAGCCCTCACCTTGAGGGGCTAGGCCCGCGCCCGAGCAGTTTCTGCTCCGCCGGCTGGCGGGAAAGGCCTTTGGCGCCACGTCGGCGGACGCTCACGGCATCCCCGCGCATGCGCAGGGGAGGGGGTCTCTTCCACCTCCGCCATGGCGAAGGCGGAAGAAAAAGAGTGCCCCCACGGCACAGGCCCGCCCGCGGATCGGTGGGCCCCGATTGTGGGCCAGGCCACTGTGGGGGCCCCCCCCAGGGCCAGATCGCCCCGCGCCCCCCCCCCACCCCCCCTCCCCCCCAGACCCCAGAGCCTGCCCACGCTGCCTTGTCCCGCTGTTGAAAAGGAGGTCTAATCCACGCCGCTGGCGAGGGTTGACAGCGGCGGGACTTTGGCCCATCGCGGGCCGGAGAATCGCCAGGGGTGGGCCCGCCGACCGGCGCGATTCCTGCCAACCGGCGCGGCGCGATTCCCACCCCCGCCGAATCTCTGGTGGCGGAGAATTCGGGACACGGCGGGGGCGGTATTCACGCCAGCCCCCGGCGATTCTCCGACCCGGTGGGGGGTCGGAGAATCGCGCAAAGGGCTGGATTCTCCGTTTGCCGACACCAAAATCGTGAAACATGATTGGGCGGAGAATAGCTTCCAATGCCGAAATCGCGGTAGACACCTGTTTGATGCCAAATCGGGATGCTCCGACACCCCCAAAATGGCGTAAATGAAGCGCTCGCCACGTGGGCTGAAAGTACAGGCGGCATATCATTAGCAGGGATGATGCCTGATTCACCACCTCCGATCGGCCGAGCTCCCGAAGGCTTTGTTCACTTGTGGTTATAAAAATCGTGAACCTGGTGTCCTGGCTGCTGAGCGAGAGAGAGGAAATAGGAAATGGCGTGGAGTGACTGCGGGCTGCCAGCCCGGTCACTGGCCATGCTGGCTGCAGCAGGGGGGCCCTGCCAGGGCCGAGGGAGGGAAGGGAAGTGGGGGGGGAGGGGAGGGCACCCTTGCTGCTCGGCCTGGTTCTACACAGTGACACCAGCCAGAGTATGGGAGTGCCCACCCCGCACCCCACCCCGCCACAGCGCGTCCCCCCCCCCCCACGAACATCCCACCCAACTGGCAGCCAACCACTGGGGCACCACCCAGGGCAACACCCACGGCAGCCCCCAGTGAGGGCAGTTCCAGTCAATGGTGCCCTTGGCAGCAGGGATGGGCGCCAGGACTGGGGGCACCGATGGGGCCGGCTACTGATGGGGCAGGGGTGGAGGGGGTGGGGGGAGACATGCGTGGGTGGGACCTGCAGTGCCAACCGGGCCACCATGTAGCCCATGGCACACAAAACACAAACAACGACACTGTTAGGCGTTCCGACGCATGCGGCATAGGGGTTGGGTAGATTATCGCATCAGTGGCCAGGGCACCTGGCCATTGCGGCTGGCATGGGTGCTGGCATGTGGGGCAGGTTAGGGGCTCAGCCATCCCCCAGGGTTGGGGGGGGGGGCGGGTTTCATGTGTGTGGGGGGTAGTGTGGATAGTGCGGGGGGCACAGCGCTGCCTACTCACCCTGACCCCCTGAGGAGGTTGTGCAGTTTCTTCCTGCACTGGATGCCAGGCCGGACGACTTTGCCCATGGCGCTGACCGACCCTGCCACCTGCGCCCAGGCACAGCGAACAGCGGTGTCTGGTGGCCTTCCTCCTGGGCCGGGGTACAGGGTTATCCGCCTCTCCTCCGCAGCATCCAGGATGGTGTCGAGCTCAGCGTCCCTGAACCATGGCACTGATCTCCTTCCAGCCATCTTGTTGACTGGGACGGTTTGTGTGGGGTAATGGATCGTTTCAATGCGGCTGCGGCGTATGAGCCTCATGTGCGGCAATCATGGACCCGGCGAATCCGGCGCAGTTTCGCTTGGAACCGGTTGTGTTCCACGTGGCGATGGTGCTAACCCATTTAGAGTTGCTGAATCGTTGCAGCTGTTGCGCTGGTTTTGCTGACGTAAAACACCTCTGTTCCCACGCCGGCGTCAGCGCTTAGTCTCAGAATCGGAGAATCCAGCCCTTTGTTTTAACCTTGTTGGGTCCCAAGTGGACAGGCTGAAAATGGAACTGTGCACAGGACCCGCACTAAATATAAATCCATTATTGGACAAGAGGAAAGCTACAGACAATCGTTTTCCTTCCCAGCTTGCTAAACTTACCATCTTCTGTCTCAAACTGTACATTGCATCGCAAAATGCAATTTGCTGGAATAAATCTGATTTTCTTCCAATGTATTTCATTGTGTTCCCAATGAACAGGCCGCCTCCATAAGTAGACTGAAAGCTGGATTTTTGTTCCCAGGACAGGAGCGCAGAGTTGGAACATTTGCCAGCTCCTGAGGGAAAGTTCAGATTTTCATCCTGGGATGGTGGGGTGGATATTGGGCCGAGCAACCCCATAATAAGTGTGGAGGCCGCCGGGTGCCTCATATTGTCACAGTGGGGTGTACCGTCGTTTCATCTAAGACCTTTTAAAGAGCACTTATACATAAAACAGCCCTCCAACTCTCACCCCTGACATCCCCTCAACCCACCCCAAGCACTCTCCATGCCCGTCCATTCCCCACAAACAACCATGGCCTCTCAAACCCTCCATGCCAGCTCATGTCCCTCTGTTCACTCCATGTCCTTTTATAGCTCCATGTGCCACCTTTGTGCCAACTAATGTCAACACTTGACCACCACCCACCATCCTTTGTCCTTATACCTACTAGCCAACTCTCCCAGTATCCACCATGGGCAAAATTCAGGTGCCATGCTGAGATAAAATAATATAATCTTCTAAGTGTCTATTTCAGATATTATGTTTTTAAAAACACTCATTTGTAAAAATCTATTTATTACATTTACACACCTTCAACCACATAACCCCTTATGTTTCATTCAAGTTCATAACCCCTTAGAAAAACAAGCATTGGAATTCAAAAAGACTGTACCACTTGTAGCTGTCAATCAAACTGTGGAATGGCAGGCACCCCACTGTGATAATGGGTTGCTGTGAAATCAATCATGTAGCACTAATCCAGTAACCGTCAGGTTTATGACAGTAGACAGAGTGGAATAGAAAACAATGGGGGGTTTTCAGCACTACAAAGATGTAAAGGTCAAAATCCTTGACGGCTTGACACTTGTCTTTGATAGTTCATTTGGACACTTTTGACAGTTGCCTCTCCATTTCCTTTTGATGCCTTTCACAGTCCCAATGACCTTGACAGTAAATTAGTTTATGCACTTCTTAGGCATATGCATGCCTACGTTTAACAAACCCAAGAGTTAGCTCACCTCTCCCAAGCCCCTGCTCCCTCAAATATGTCCCTTATATTCTAAAATAATAAACCACAACTCCAAAATCTCCAAAGGGTTCCACACAGTTCAGACCTGCTTCTTCCAGGTCGCCGGCACGCCGGGTGGGAGAATCGCCGGGGCGCCGCGCAAATCACGCCACAGCGCCCCGACCCCCGCACGCGATTCTCCCACCTCCCGGAAACCAGCGGCACACGATTCGCACCGGGCCGCTTGGAGAACAGGCGAGCGGCGATTCTCCGGCCGGATGGGCCGAGCGGCTGCTACGACACGAGAGGTTCCCGCCGGCAACGTCCATCCTTGGTCGCTGCCGGTGGGAACTCTGTGGGAACGCTGGGGGGGCGGCCTGTGGGACGGGGAGGGGGGCTCCTTCACTGGGGTGGCCTCCGATGGGGTCTGGCCCGCGATCGGGGCCAGTCTCTCCCACCACTGGGCCTACCTCCTTCCATGCGCGGCCCCAGAAGACTGGCTCCATGTTGGTGAGGGGCCGGCGTGCGTAAGACGTTCCCCGCGCATGCACAGGATTGGGCTGCCCCAACTGCGCATGCGCGGGTTGGCACGGCGCTCATTTGGCGCCGCGTAACGACGCAGGAGCGTCAAAATAGGTCGTGTCCGGGCCTTGTTTGCGCCGTTGTGAAACGCGACGGCGTTCACGGCGGCGCGAACACTTTGCCTCAATATCAGAGAATCGTCCCCCTGGTGTTTCACACACATGGGGCGAGATTCTCCGACCCCCCGCTGTGTCGGAGAATTGCCGGGGGCTGGCGTGAATCGTGGCCCCGCCGGTTGCCGAAGTCTCCGGCACCGGATATTCGGTGGGAACGGGAATCGCGCCGTGCGGGTTTGCGGGCCCGCCCCCCCGTGATTCTCCGGCCCGAATGGGCCGAAGTCCTGCCGCTAAAATGCCTGTCCCACCGGCGTAGATGAAACCACCTACCTTACCGGCAGGACAAGGCGGCGCGGGCGGGGTCCTGGGGGGGACGCGGGGCGATCTGGCCCCGGGGGGAGCCCCCACGGTGGCAGAAGAGACTCCCTCCAATGCGCATGCGCGGAAATGCCGTCAGCGGCCGCTAATGCTCCCGCGCATGCGCCGCCCGGAGATGTCATTTCCGCACCAGCTGGCGGGGCACCAAAGGCCTTTTCCGCCAGCTGGCGGGGCGGATATTCGTCCGGCGCGGGCATAGCCCCTTAAGGTTGGGGCTCAGACCCCAAAGATGGGGAGCATTCCGCACCTTTGGGGTGGCACGATGCCCGACTGATTTGCGCCGTTTTGGCCGCCAGTCGGCGGACATCGCGCCGTTTCCGGAGAATTTCGCCCATGGATCCCCAAAATTAGATATGAGCAGAGGCAGCTGTCTCCATGAAAAATATACGCACCAATCCCGACCCGGACCTATTGCCGCCCCAGCGGAAATGGTAGGAGCTAGGAACCTGAAATCTGGGGCGTCATTCTCCGACCCCCCGCCGGGTCGGAGAATGGTCGTTGGCCGCCGTGAATCCCGCCCCCGCCGAAGTCTCCGGTACCGGAGATTGGGCGGGGGCGGGAATCGGGCCGCGCCGGTTGGCGGGACCCCCCGCTCAATTCTCCGGCCCGGATGGGCCGAAGTCCCGGCATAAAATTGCCTGTCCCGCCGGCGTAAATCAAAGCTGGTATTTACCAGCGGGACCAGGCGGCGTGGGCGGGCTCCGGGGTCCTGGGGGGGGGCACGGGGCGATCTGGCCCCGGGGGGTGCCCCCACGGTGGCCTGGCCCGCGATCGGGGCCCACCGATCCGCGGGCGGGCCTTTGCCGTGGGGGCACTCTTTCCCTTCCGCCTCCGCCACGGCCTCCACCATGGCGGAGGCGGAAGAGACTCTCCCCACTGCGCATGCGCGGGAAACTGTCGGCGGCCGCTGACGCTCCCGCGCATGCGCCGCATTTCCGTGCCAGCTGGCGGGGCACCAAACGCCATTACCGCCAGCTGGCGGGGCACCAAACGCCATTTCTGCCAGCTGGCGGGGTGGAAATCCCTCCGGCGCCGGCCTAGCCCCTCAATGTTGGGGCTCGGCCCCCAAAGATGCGGAGCATTCCGCACCTTTGGGCCGGCGCGATGCCCGTCTGAATGGCGCCGTTTCTGGCGCCAGTCAGCGGACATCGCGCCGTTGGGGGAGAATTTCGCCCATTATCTCTGAAATATTGTATATTGTATCAGAAGTCATATGACATAGCCAATGCATTTTCTGCTCTGAATGACGGTTAATATTACACCGTCACATGATTGCATTCAAATTAAAACTAATCTATTTATTTTCAAGTAAATTATCACACAGAGAAAGCAAGAAAGTAATAGTTCAATACTTAAATTATACAGTGCGTACCAGTTGTCCAATCTTTTGGAGTTCTATTCAAATAGCTTTTATGCTGTATCTTTCATAGAACATGTGCAAAATGTAGTTTCGAAAATGTCAAGCTGGAAACTGGGGATCATATCACTGCTCAGCAATTACAAATATCAAACTGGATACACACAGATCATAATTAAAATGAACTATTCTCAATGGTCAGGCAATTAAAAGTTTAATCATTTATATTAATGACATCACACTTATTCCAGTTTACCTGAGGCGCAAACAGCAATTTCCTGGGTGTCTAAACCATTGCTTTCCTTTTGAAACCTAACAGCAAGTTGTCTAGTTTTTTCATTCCTGCCAATGCTTTAAAAGTTCCCTTGATGGTTTAGCTATTTAGAATATAATTCAAATGTCTCTAAGCTCACATTTGTCACTTGCCAATAATTGAAAATATTCCGATGTCTGGCGAGTTTGAGCGTGAGTCGTCCACATTACAAAACACTCATTTTGTTTTGAGAGAACAACAGTTAGACTAACACATTGAGCCGTGTTTCTGCATTCTTTACAATCGAAAATATAAAGCATCTGCCTGCATCTTGTAAACAGCAGAGGCTCCAATCTTAATTCTCAAATTTAATAAGGGAAGTCATCACAATCTAAACCTCACTATTCTAAACCAAATTTACCACATAATTCTATGGTCTCATGACTATTATTTAGCACAGGATAAAAGCACAGTTTTTTTGCATCAGAGCCAACTTGCTGCAATTTTCCACACTAGACACATAATTGGAATAAAGGGAGGGCCAAGTCAGCTATGCACTGAAACCTAAACCTCGAGGCATTTTGTGCTCCAGATAGCAAGTTGCAAGGGTTAAAATCTACCTGTGAACTATTGTGGGTTACATCAGAAATCGCAGTCACAGATTGAGTTTAAAAAAGCTGAGATTTGTTGCTAAAATTATAAACATATGTTTGTATTTTTTATCCATTGGACTTTATTTTCCTGAAGAAGAGAAGTGGCATTAATCTGGGTGAATGTATTCGCCTGCAGCACAAAAGGCCTGGGCAGACTGCATTTTTAATCCCCCAATATGAAGGTGCTACCTCTTGAGGGGTCCATAAAAATGGGTCCTAAAGCAGTCACAAGTGCAAACTCAACAGTAACAACTTGGATTGATATATACATTTAACATAATACAATGTTCTAAGATGCTTCGGAGAAACACATAAGGAGATACTGGCTGAATGACCAAAAGCTTTGTCAAACAAAAATAAAAGCAAAATACTGTGGATGTTGGAAATTTGAAATAAAAACAGAAAATGCTGGATAAACTCAGCAGGTCTGGCAGCATCTGTGGATTGAATTGGATTAGATTGGATTTGTTTATTGCCACGTGTACCGAGGTACCGTGCAAAGTATTTTTCTGCAAGCAGCTCAAACAGATCATTAAGTACGTGAAAATAAAATAAAAAGAAAATAATAATAATCGCTTATTGTCACAAGTCGGCTTCAATTAAGTTACTGTGAAAAGCCCCTAGTCCCATATTCCGGCACCTGTTCGGGGAGGCCGGTACAGGAATTGAACCCACGCTGCTGGCCTTGTTCTGCATTACAAGCCAGCTGTTTAGCCCACTGTGCTAAACCAGCCCCTTCAAATACATAATAGGGCAACAGAAGATACACAATGTAAATACATAGACACCGGCATCGGGTGACGCATACAGGAGTATAGTAGAGTGGAGAGAGACACAGAGTTCACATTTCAAGTCTAATTGATCCTTCTACAGTTCCGGTCCCTGGACCATTAACCTGTGCCACGATATTTGAATTTCCTCCTCGACTTACTTTCAACCTGCCCTTGCAGAACCAGAACGATTCTGCCCATTGCATCAAATTCCAAGCCAGCACTTTTGAAAGGAAGTGAAAATAAGATTCAGAAGAAATGTTCCAGGGATAAGGAACTTCAGTTCCATGGGTGGGTGGCACGGTGGCACAATGTGGCGAGGATTAGTGAGAAGCCAGAAGTTTGGGAAGCCTTTAAAAGCGAGAAGAGGATAACTAAAAAAGCAATAAGGGGAGAGAAGATGAGATATGAGTGCAAGCTAGCTGGTAATGTAAAAGAAGATAGGAAGAGTTTCTTTCAATATATAAAAGGTAAGAGAGAGGCAAAAATAGACATTGGACCACTGGAAAATGTGGCTGGAGAAGTTAAAATAGGAAACAAAGAAATGGCAGGGGGCAGAGGTGAGTGCAGTGGCAGTGACTAAGGAGAAGGTTCTGGGGAAACTGAAAGATCTGAAGGTGGATAAGTCACCTGGACCAGATGGACTACACCCCAGGGTCCTAAGAGAGATAGCTGAGGAGATTATGGAGGCACTGCTGGTGGTCTTCAGGAATCACTGGAGGCAGGAAGGGTCCCAGAGGACTGGAAAGTGGCTAATGTAGCACCACTGTTTAAGAAGGGAGGGAGGCAGGAAACGGGAAATTATAGGCTGGTAAGCCTGACTTTGGTCATTGGTAAGATTTTAGAGTCCGTATTAAAGATGAGATCGCGGAGTACTTGGAAATGCATGATATAATAGGACTGAGTCAGCACGGCTTTGTCAAAGGGAGGTCATGTCTGACAAATCTGTTAGAGTTCTTTGAGGAGGTAACAAGGAAGTTAGACAAAGGAGAACCAGTGGACGTGATTTATTTAGATTTCCAGAAGGTCTTTGACAAGGTGCTGCATAGGAGATTGTTAAATAAGTTAAGAGCCCATGGTGTTAAGGGTAAGATCTGGCATGGATAGAGAAGTGGGGATAAAGGGGTCTTTATCAGGATGGCAGCTGGTGACTAGTGGTGTGCCTCAGGGGTCGGTGCTGGTACCACAACTTTTCACAATATACATTAATGATCTGGAAGAAGGAACTGAAGGCACTGTTGCTAAGATGATACAAAGGTCTGGAGAGGGATAGGTAGTATTGAGGAATCAAGGGGGCTGCAGAAGGATTTGGACAGGCTAGGAGAGTGGGCAATGAAGTGGCAGGTGAAATACAATGTGTGAGGTTATGCACTTTGGAAGGAGGAATTTAGGCTATTTTCTAAATAGGGAAGTGCTCAGGAAATCAGAAGCACAAAGGAACTTGGGAGTCCTTTGTTCACGATTCTCTTAAGGCTAACGTGCAGGTTCAGTCGGCAGTGAGGAAGGCAAATACAATGTTAGCATTCATGTCAAGAGGACTAGAATACAAGACCTGAGATGTATTTATGAGGCTGTATAAGGCTCTGGTCAGACCCCATTTGGAGTATTGTGAGCAATTTTGGGCCCCATATATAAGGAAGGATGTGCTGGCCTTGGAAAGGATCCAGAGGAGGTTCACAAGAATGATCCCTGGAATGAAGAACTTGTCATATGAGGAACGGTTGAGGACTCTGGGTTTATACTCATTGAAGTTTAGAAGGATGAGGGGGGATCTTATTGAAACTTACAGGATACTGCGAGACTTGGATAGAATGGACGTGGAGAGGATGTTTCCACTTGTAGGAAAAACTAGAACCAGAGGACACAATCTCAAACTAAAGGGGCGATCCTTTAAAACAGAGATGAGGAGGAATTTCTTCAGCCGGAGGGTGGTAAATCTGTGGAACACTTTGCCGCAGAAGGCTGTGGAGGCCAAATCACCGCGTGTCTTTAAGACAGAGATAGATAGGTTCTTGATTAATAAGGGGATCAGGGGTTATGGGGAGAAGGCAGGAGAATGGGGATGAGAAAAATATCAGCCACGATTGAATGGCGGAGTAGATTTGATGGGCCGAGTGGCCTAATTGTGCTTCTATGTCTTATGGTCATCTGGTTAGCACTGCTGCCTCACAATGCCAAAGCCCCCGGTTCAATTCCAGCCTCGGGTGACTGGCTGTGTAGAGTTGTACGTTCTCCCAGTGTCTGTGTGGGTTTCCTCTGGATGCTCCGGTTTCCTCCCACAGTCCAGAGATGTACAGGTTATGTGGATTGGCCATGATAAATTGCCCCTTCGTGTCCAGGGGTGTGCCGATTAGATGGAGTTACTGGGTTATGTGGATGGGGGACTGGAGTATCCCACCCATTGCGTTTATGATGTTTCTATGGGGCAGTATAGGGGGTAAATGAGGAATAGGAGAGGAACAAGGATAGATCCATCAGGGTCACCAGAGGTAAACATATGGGAGTGGGAAGAGAAGCTTTTGCAGATGGTTTTTTTGATAGGAATGAAAGCAGGTCAGTTCTGATAAAAAGTTATCTACATGAAAAATTAATTCTGTTGCTCCCTCCAACAGATGCTGCCAGACCTGCTGAGCATTTCCAGGGTTTTCCGTTTTCCAAAAAAAAAACAAATGCTTGTTTGAAAACTGGGAGTCTGTCTACATTTAATATACTTGGCGACTAGGGACTTTTCACAGTAACTTCATTGCAGTGTTAATGTAAGTCTACTTGTGACAATAGAAAGATTATTATTATTATTCTATACCTGATCAGCAGGTTACGCTGAGAATCCCCAATTCAGCACTCATTTGAGGAAGCCATTCTTGAATAATTATATGGGGTTAATGAGGCATACACAGACTGGCACCATGGCCTTAGTTCTGCACCAAAAGATGCAAGATAGGAAGGCCATAAATAAGCTGTGACCCCCTGACCTCCAACCATTTCCATGATCCCAGTGGATGATGTACGATTGACATTACTGCAAAAAATAATTGCAAAAGTAACATATGGAGACACATCTTTCAATCCTAGTGTCGAAAGGCAGGTCCTGAGGATTGTGAGCTTTTTCATTCACACAAATCACAAGTAACCAGTCCTGTTGGACCACAGGGTTCGGTCATCAGTTAGAGGGTACAGGGAGGAACCAGCCGACCTTTTGCCTCATAAGAGCGCACCGATGTGGGTGGGGAAGCATGGTGTTGCTCTCTTTGGTTGGCTCTGAATATGTCTTCCTTAATCCTAATTATGTTTCCTCGAGAGTCGCCAGGTATCTTTCGATACCGCCACAAGGTTCAAACCCGAATACTGATCAAAGAGTCGGTACACCAGTTAGTTAGTTCAAAGTCAACAGTATTTATTTACACACACAGTAATATCTACTCATGCACGAAACGCTACAGGCTAAACTATCACTACTGCTAAAGCCTATACTTAGCTTCGGGAGCCCACTCAGTCCGAGGAACAATGGCCGTTGTTTGGTTCTGAGGCTGCTGGGGTCGAAGTGGTAGAGGGGAACAGCTAAGGTCGTCCGTCTGGTAGCGAGCATTGGCCTTGGACTTACTTGCTTCTGGTGCAGCTGGTGGACGGGTCTCTCCGCTGTGATAGCCGAGTCCAAGAGAGCGATTCTCTCTTGGGGCCTTCTTCTTATGCCTGAAAGGGCTTTGCGCACTTTTGGGTGGGCCTTGAACTTGGCCCCAATCAATTGGGCCGTATCTTGATCACTCGTATTGATCTTGACCAATAAAGGGGTGGGTGCCCTGAAGGCTGGGCGTGTCCTAGGTGGCCGTTGGCCTGCTTTGTTTTCTGCTTTCGGTTTGGGGAACTGGCGCCACGAGGTCTGGGGCCAGATCGGTTACTTAAGTGTCTTCCTTTGTTCCCAGAGATGGGCCAGCCATATGCTAATGGGCCTACAGTTTCGGTCTTGTCTGGGAGCTGCGGCTCCAATATGCAGACAGGCTCTGTGCCTGCTTGCTTTCTTAACATTGTCCACTATTCCCTGCAATCTTTGCAAATGTCCATTTTGTATTCTGGAAGTGGCCATCCCAGATGGCTACAATGGAAAGAGGCCGAATTCTTCTTCTCACTTGTCGAAAAACAAGCTGTAGAGTAGAATTAAAACTATGCGGTGATTGAGTGGCAAAAACGGACTGGAGGCTCTATAGGGCGACAGGAAGTGAATGGCAAAACAAAAATGGAGTCAGGAATCAAAGTGGAAGCAGGGAAACAGTACACCATCCGAAACCCTGCTGTGATGGTGAAGTGGAACTTGTGCTGCATGAGGTGAGTGTAAGGACAGTTTTCCTGAGTGGCAGATCAGGGCATCATCCTCAGAACACAGATTGGCTGACAGCAACAGATGGCTATAATGTATATATGCTGCCAAGGTAAAACTGCCCAACAGAAGAGGATGAACTTGGACGAGGTCACCTTGGACTGCCTTCTTAACTTGAATGTAAAGAAGTAGGGGAATGGGAAGCTGCATCCCTCTCCCAAGTTTCAATATAACTCAGGTGGAACAAAGTCGAATCTCCATGTGGAGTATCCAAAATGTGAGTGGTAGGCCCAGTGCATTGTACATTTTCCAATTCACACAAATGGCAAAAGGATCGCTGAAGCCAGTCTCTATTTAGCATTAACAGTGAACAACCGGCCAATGCCAGGAGTTCAACAATACTCGGAGGGCGGAGGAACTGGAGGGCTGGAGGACTACAGGAATTCCAGTCATCAAGGGCTATTCAAGACTTGGACCTGATCTGGTTCCAGACTGAAAATTACTTTTTCCAATTGTGCGATAGTGGAGTGGGAAACCAGGGGCGAAATTCTCCGACCCCCCGCCGGGTCGGAGAATCGCCGGGGGCTGGCGTGAATCCCGCCCCCGCCGGTTGCCGAAGTCTCCGGCACCGGAGATTCGGCAGGGGCGGGAATCGCGCCGCGCCAGTTGGCGGGCCCCCCCGCTCGATTCTCCGGCCCGGATGGGCCAAAGTCCCGCCGCTAAAATGCCTGTCCCGCCGGTGTAAATTGAACCACCTACCTTACCGGCGGTGGCCTGGCCCGCGATCGGGGCCCACCGATCCACGGGCGGGCCTGTGCCATGGGGGCACTCTTTCCTTCCGCCTCCGCCACGGTCTCCACCATGGCGGAGGCAGAAGAGACTCCCTCCACTGCGCATGCGCAGGAAACTGTCAGCGGCCGCTGACACTCCCGCGCATGCGCCGCCCGGAGATGTCATTTCCGCGCCAGCTGGCGGGGCACCAAAGGCCTTTTCCGCCAGCTGGCGGGGCGGAAATCCCTCCGGCGCCGGCCTAGCCCCTCAATGTTGGGGCTCGGCCCCCAGTGATGCGGAGCATTCCGCACCTTTGGGGCGGTGCGATGCCCATCTGATTTGCGCCGTTTTGGGCGCCAGTTGGCAGACATCGCGCCGTTTCCGGAGAATTTCGCCCCTGATACCAATCTTTTTATCCATACCAGATTTATTTACAGAATTCAACATTTCAAATATCTGTCTCCTCCCGAACCAACACCCAGTGCCCCACAAGCCTCTTTAAACCTCTTTTGAAAATCTAATAATGATCAACACCTTACCAGTTAAGTGGTTCATTTGAAAGGTGATCTTTTATGTGTCAAAACATTGATGCCGAAGAGAGGAAAGCAGTCAGGGTGAGAAAAACAGCCTGGTCAGGCCCAGGAGCAGACCAACAAGGAGGTCCCTTCCTCCCCCCACCCCTCCACCCCACCCCTTGAACTCACACTGCACACTGGTTAGCCAAAGATCTGTGGGCGGGATTCTCCGTTGCCCGATGCCAAAATCGTGTTTTTTCAGAGTACCCAATTATTTTTTCCAATTAAGGGGCAATTTAGCGCGGCCAATCCATCTACCCTGCACATCTTTGTGTTGTGGGGGTGAAACCCGCGCAAACACGGGGAGAATGTGCAAACCCCACACGGACAGTGACCCAGGTCCGGGATTCGAACCCGAGTCCTCAGCGCCGCAGTCCAAGTGCTAACCGCTGCATCACATGCCGCCCCCAAAGAATGGGCTCCGACACCCAAATTAGGTCCGGCGCCGGTTTGACACCGATTAGCCATGCTCTGCTCGCTCCGAAATGGCGTCATCGCGCTGTGCGCTATTGCAACAGTGTGAGCGTGTCATCGGCTGGTCCTCCCACGATGCTTTGCCCCAATGGGCTGAGTTCCCGACGGCAGGGGACACATGTGGTCTCAGCCGTATGGGATCCCGGCATGGAGGCTGCGGACTGTGTCCAGCGCCGCTACACTCGGCCGGGATCGTGCCGCAGGCCGGGTGGGCTTTTACAAGGGCTGGGGGGCTGGTGGGGGGATGGCCAAGGGGTGGCCAGGGATTGGGCTGTGGGGTCACGGATGGGGCGTCGGGTGGGGTCCACGCACAGCCAGCACCATGCTGTACGGCGCGACCGCTGCAGGTCGTCAGCCGTGCTTATGCGCGGTCTGGGACCCGGCCATTCTTCGGCCATTTGCGGCGCGGCAAGTGGGAGTTTCACCCAACGCCAGTGCTAGCCCCTCACCGGTCCTAGAATCGACTGTACACGCTCCGCTGGCGCCAGCACTGCTGAAACGGGAATCCAGCCCCCGGAGCGTGGGGCTACGGTGCAACGGAAAAGTGAGGCGTAACCCCCTCAGATATTGAAAAGAGGCTGTATCCTCACACATTTCGACCACAGAACATACAGGCAGCGTGGGAGTCCATGAATCAATGTAACTGTTTGTTGCAAGGGAATGCTGTGTGCAACACCCTCCATGCCAAATCCCCAATGGAGGAAGGGAGTACACGCATCGAGAGCCCACCACTTGACACATCCAGATGGCAGGATTTAATGCCACCATTTTGTCCAGGTGGCCAATGATGGTGAGGAAGTGGAGGGTGTGCAAGAATAGACTGTGCATGAATTCCCTCCATGCAGAGTGGGATAGTTTAGAGTGGATTTCAAAGAGAGGGCTAAAATTGTGGGGCTGCAAATCCTGAGTGAGACTTCAGAGCGCAGCACCAAGGAGAAATTCACTCCAAACAGGGCAGTAGTTCTATCAGCTACACCTGTGTCTTTTCGTAGGATTTATAATTTGTCACAAGAATGACAAGCAAATTGTCTGTCTGACTTTAAGACATTTTTTTCTCCAATTCTTATCCCCAATTGATAAGGAATTTAGCCCCCAACCATCTGAAGCAAATTATTTTCATGCCCCAGGCCAGGGCAGTTGTTAACTTGCAGTTTGATTGATTGGCTAAGTTCAGATGGAGCGTCTCATCGATCACTCTGTGATTTCCCTCACAGGATCCATTGCTGAGAGCACTTTCATTTCTGCTTTTTACAGGGAAAGCTTGCTGAGCAGCGAGAGTATCTCACCACACACTGTATCAGTGTGAGTAAAGTGGCTCACTCCAGCTGTTCTGCATGGAATCACCTCTCTTTTCAGTGACTCCAGTGTGTTATCATCCTCGAACCTGAAACACGTGGAACTTCCATACTCCCCACTTTGATCCTTAATACTGGGTGAATCTCAAAAAGGTATTTTAACTAATCCATTCCACACACTAATACCACACAATTAAATTAATCTGGAACTATTTAACTCAATACTGGATGAAAGCTTCTTTTGGCCAGTACAATTCACTCAGACTCCATCAATAGTTATCTTCACATTCCAAATTCTACGTGTTGTGCATTGTGTTAAAAACCCAGCTGTTCTGCTTTGAGCACTTATCAGACAATTATATTTTGAGTCACATCAGGAACATCTGTTAACTGATCCCCGGGCATTCCTGCTACTCCAATCCTGTTGTTTACCAGATCTGCTAAAAATGCTTCAGCCTCATTCCTTTTGTCTGTAACTTGTGCTGTACTGATGCCAGCGCCCTGAATCTGAACGATCTCTAATCATTGAGTCCTCCATCCTTTGTGACACCACAGGATGTCCCATTTGCATCATTGAAGCTACAGGAAATGACTGCTTCACCAGGATTGTTTTCAAAGCAGCAGAAATTTGATCCAAAAGGATGTATTTAACTGACAACCCAAACACCGGTTAAGGCCTGGAGCCAATCCATATGCGATAACTGAGCACAATCCAATCATTTAAACATGATCACTGAATAACAAATCTTCAAATTGAATTTCTGTAATCTTTTACATGTCCTGTTAAAAGTCTATGATACTATAGTATGACCTATGCATCTTTCGAAATAATTGGATCATTCAATAAAGCGGGAAGGTTTGTGGTGCTGCCTGAGAAAGGTGAAGAGGGTGGCACGTGGTGAACTGCTCTTGAAGAGAGTTGGCACAGAGACGATGGACCAAATGGCCTCCTTCTGTGCTACAACATTCTATGATTCTATGATCCATCAAAGTCTAACCACGCCTCAAAGGCACCTAATAAATTTAATAGTCGAATATTTATTTTAAATTTCATCCCCGAAGCTCAATAGATCAAACCTTCATCATCATACTTTTTACATTCATTTACGGGATTTGGGCTTCACTGGCTACGTCAGCATTTGTTGCCCATCCCTAATTACCCTTGAGAAGGTGCTGGTGATCCGTCTTCTTGAACCACTGCAGTCTATGTAGTGTAGGTACACCCACTGTGCTGTGAGGGAGGGAATTCCAGGATTTTGACTCAGTGACAAAGAAGGAACGCCGATAAAATTCCAAGTCAGGATGGTAGTGACTTGGAGGGGAACTTGCAGGTGGTGTCTCATGTATCTGCCATCTTTATCCTTCTAGACGGTAAAGGCTGTGGATTTAAAAGGTGCTGTCAGTGAGTTGTTCAGTGCATCTTATAGATGGTACACACTGCTGCCACGTGCGTCATTGATGGAGGACTGAATATTGAAGTTAGTGGATGGGATGCCAATCAAGCGGGCTGCTTTGTCCTGGGTGGTGTTGAGCTTCTTGAATGTTTTTGGAGCTGCACTCATCCAGGCAAGTGGACAGTATTCCATTGCACTCCTGACTTGTGGCTTGTAAATGGTGTGCAGCGTTTGCAAAGTCAGGAGGTGCGTTTATATAAATGATTTGGAGGAAAATGTAACTGGTCTGATTAGTAGGTTTGCAGACGACACAAAGGTTGGTGGAATTGCGGATAGCGATGAGGACTGTCAGAGGATACAGCAGGATTTAGATCGTTTGGAGACTTGGACAGAGAAATGGCAGATGGAGTTTAATACGGACAAATGTGAGGGAATGCATTTTGAAAGGTCTAATCTAGGTAGGGAATATACAATGAATGGTAGAACCCTCAAGAGTATTGAAAGTCAGAGAGTTCTAGGTGTACAGGTCCACAGGTCACTGAAAGGGGCAACACAGGTGGAGAAGGTAGTCAAGAAGGCATACGGCATGCTTGCCTTCATTGGCCGGGGCATTGAGTATAAGAATTGGCAAGTCATGTTGCAGCTGTATAGAACCTTAGTTAGGCCACACTTGGAGTATAGTGTTCAATTCTGGTCACCACACTACCAGAAGGATGTGGAGGCTTTAGAAAGGGTGCAGAAGAGATTTATCAGGATGTTGCCTGGTATGGAGGGCATTAGCTACGAGGGGCGGTTGAATAAACTCGGCTTGTTCTCACTGGAACGACGGAGGTTAAGGGGCGACCTGATAGGGGTCTACAAAATTATGAGGGGCATAGACAGAGTGGATACTCAGAGGCTTTTCCCCAGGGTAGAGGTTTAAGGTGCGAGGGGCAAGGTTTAGAGTAGATGTACGAGGCAAGTTTTTTACAAAAAGGGTAGTGGGTGCCTGGAACCCGCTACTGGAGGAGGTGGTGGAAGGTGGGACGATACTGACATTTAAGGGGCATCTTGACAAATACATGAATAGGATGGGAATAGAGGGATACGGACCCAGGAAGTGTAGAAGATTTTAGTTCAGACGGGCAGCATGGTCAGCACGGGCTTGGAGGGCCGAAGGGCCTGTTCCTGTGCTGTACTTTTCTTTGTTTGCTTGTTCTTTGTTACTCCCTGGAGAATTGCCAGCCCCTAACCTGCTCTTGTTTCTGGTCAAAGGATGAAGAAACAGAACTGTGCAGGAATTCTTGAGACATGTACTGTAGCCACCTGGGTTGGCCACTTCCCGACTTAAAATGGAGATCCGCAAAGAATGTAGGGAAATTCAGTCAAGCCAGGAAAAACAAGCAGGTGCAAAGTTTCCTGTGTATTAGAACTTGCAGAAACCCAGACAGCACTGAAACTAACAACCATCTGCATATTAATCAGCGATCCCCGGGAACAATTGGAAACATTTAAGGTAAACAAGGCCAAGCCAGACTCCTCGGCGCCAGCAGGAGCCAAGACAAAGGAAGGCCAACGGACACTTAGGAACCGCCCAGCGATCAGAGAACAGCTCCAGTATTGGAGAAATCGATCCAAGTGATCAGAACATAGTCCAATCACTTGGAACCAGGTACGGGGTCCGCCCAAAAGGGCGCGAAGCCCCTGGGGACTATAAAATAGAGTCCCCAAGTTCAATTCGTCCTTCTTGGCAGGGTCACTCAGCAGCTCGAAATAACCCTTGACAGTGACCTGCCTAGCCGCTACATCAACCAAGTAAGTCTCCAGTCAACGCACTCTACGAGATAGGCGCTCCTAGTTACCAGTCCATACCAGCTTTGAATCCTGCAGACTCAGAATCGAATGAAAGGCCATTTGTTCCCCTGACCTGGTGGGCCAGTTCCAAAGCTAAGTATAGGCCTTTTAGTGTTAGAGATAGTCTAGTAAGTAAAGTTTTATGCATGAGTAGTAATTGACTGTGTATAATAAATGTGATTTGATTTGAAGCTTACTAACTGGTGTATTGATCAGCACTTGAAATTGAGCCTCGTGGTGGTATCATAAAGATACCTGGCGACTCTAGGGCAAACGTTATAGAAACAGAGCAAATTAAATAAAGACAGATCGAGCAACATTTCAGAGTCAACCAAAAGTTAGCAACATTTACTGGCGAACTCTGACAGGATCCGACTTAGAAGTGGCCTAACCACTCCGGGAGAACCCAAAATTTGAATTGAGAATCCAATTGGGAACAGAAACATTCACAAGTGTTCAAGCAGTTCTGATCAATCCTCATAATTCGGAAACGTGTTAATGCATGCGTAACTAACAGGGCTATAAGGTAAAACTGAGAGATTTTGTTGCGAAAAAACTGTCGGGAGTTTGTATTCCGGAAAATAGTGAATGCCGTACCCGTGTTTACAGCACCACCTTAGTACCCCTCGTTCCAAATTTTAAAAGAGAGCATTCAGATAGGAAAAATGGCCTCAGGAATTTGTGGTCACAGCGACCAGCAGCAGAGTAGGACAGTGTCCCGTTTGGGAAGAAGAGATCAGAAAATATCTCAAAGGGAAAGGATGGACCCTTTGGAGTGAATTCTGTGCTAATGAGGAAACAGGATCCGGGAGTTTAGGACATACTTGGTGGGAGAACCTGAGCGAAATCCATAAGAAGAGCTTAGGGAAAGCTCGCAAGCCGATGGCAATCGTGTCCTGTCTGGCACAATTGCGAGGCACAGGGGAGGTCGTTCAGACGCTCTGCAAAGAGATAGAAGAGAGACATCGAATGAGCAAGGTCGATGTTAGTGAGATCGAGAGAGAGAATATAGAATTAAGAAGGAAATTGGCAGCAAAGGACGGAGAGGTGGAGGATGCCAAGAGGGCACACCAGTCTTGTCCAGCGCATCTGAGCAGCTTCCAAACTCAATACGATAAGGCCTATCAGGACACACAACGTGCAGTCCTGGTAAGAGAAGAGACAGAGAAACAGGTAGAGGCATTGCAAAGGCAGTGCGGCGATCTAAAAGCAGCGTTAAGAGCACTCCGTGCTGCCACCACGGAGCACAGACAAAGCTCAGTGGATCATGCAAAATGTCGGAAGCAGATTGCGGAACTGCAGTCTTTGCTTTCAGTGCAAAATGGGTTTCAAAGCACCTTTGGATCCCAATTAGATGAAGAAGACAGCCCTGATTGGCAAGAACTAAACAAAACCGTGCATAGATATGTACAGGGAACATGTGCGCAAGGAAAGCCCCAAAGGAGAAAAGCACCCCAACCCCCCACAGAGCAGATAGATCAGGCACCCATGAACCCAGTAACTACCCACCGCACAGTCACATCGGAAGGAGACGCGGAATTCCTTTACACCACCCCCTTAACCATGACCCAATTACGGGACGCGTACAAAAAGATCACACCGTTCCTTCCCACTTCAGACCCCCACCACTTCTTTGCTCGAGTGAAGCAGCAGGTGACCATGTACGGCCTGGATGAGCATGAGCAAGTGAAGCTCACAGTTTTAAGCCTAGACTCTTCTGTTGTAGCAGCCCTTCCCGACCCACAGAATGTAGGAGGAGGCACCCTTGCAGAGATGCACACGGCGATGCTAGACGCGATCGGTTATAACAGAGGTGACACAGTAGAAGACCTGAATAAGTGCAGGCAGAAGAAAACAGAACACCCCACAGCGCTTGCTGGACGCCTGTGGATCCATTTTACAGCCATTTTCGGAAACTTAGGCCGCGCCCATTTGTCCCCAGACAACATGGCCAAATGGACCCGCACCCTTATTTCCCATGCCACAGAGGCAGGACAAAAAGCTTGGACTAATTATGACCCCTCGGAAGAACCGCACAACATAAAGTGGATTTTTAAAAGGTTGTCCCGCCCCTGGGTGCAATCTGTCCACAACAAACCCGCGATTAGAAAACCCGAAGAACAGCAGGCAGAGGCAAATATTCAAGCAGTTAAAGTGCACCAGAACCCCGCATGGGTAAACAAAGGCATGAACAGCCCCCCACAGAAACCACAGGAGTGTTACAACTGTGGACAATTAGGACACTTTGCTCGAGAGTGCAATGCCCCACGAAAGCCACAGAGAGCCCAGCAGGCAGGCACTCTGAATAGAAACAGGACAAAGCCCATACTCAGTGTAAGCACCCGTTCAGACCAGACAGACATGAACAGAACTGGCTGACGGTGTTCGGGCTCCCCCAGTTGGGTCTGCGACACCCTTTAGGATAGGTCCGGCCGACCAGTCGTTGCAGCGAAAATATGGGAACAGCCCATCGAATTTCTCTGGGACACAGGAGGGCCCCGCACCACAATTAATTCCTCCACCATGTTCCAAAAAGACACGTGGCCCACTACAGCCACAATCACCCTCAGCGGCTTCACAGGCCATTCACAACAGGGACACATCACAGCCCCTGTACCCATTCAAATTGGCAACATTACAACAAAACACCCCCTAGATTTGGTCGATCTGCCCCACACAGCAGAACACATTTTGGGCAACGATTTCATGAACACCCACAACCTATCATTTGACCCAGTAAATCAATCTCTGTCCAAGAGCCGGTGCAGACTCGCTGGGCCGAATGGCCTCCTTCTGCACTGTAAATTCTATGATAATGTGTCTGGAAAATGCCAAAGTCAGCAAGAGGCCCCGCAACACTCATAGTAGGTGAGTATGCTAATACGATTAGCGCAGTCGGCGATTTTTGGTTTGACCCGACCACGATTAGCGCAGACAAACAGGTTAGGGCAGTTCTCCAGAAGAACAGGACCGTATTTGCAAGTAATAAACACGACTGCGGCAGGATAGTTGGTTCGGTTCAAATAACAGGACCTGACCCTAGACCCCAGAAGCAATATGGATTTCCCCAAGAGGCACAGGGAGAAATTTCAAAGGTTATTGATAGCTTATTAGAACAAGGCGTACTTAGATCAGTAGCCTCTACTAATAATGCCCCGATTTGGCCAGTGAGAAAGCCCGATGGATCATGGCGACTGACCATCGATTACCGGGAACTCAACAAAGTCACCCCCGCAGCAGCCCACTTGGTAGCCACGAGTCCCGAGACCATGCTCAAACAGGGGGCGCAATTCTCCGACACCCCACCGGGTCGGAGAATCGCCGGGGGCTGGCGTGAATCCCACCCCCGCCGTGTCCCGAATTCTCCGCCACCAGAGATTCGGCGGGGGCGGGAATCGTGGTGCGCCGGTTGGCGGGAATCGCGCCGGTCGGCGGGCCCACCCCCCGCGATTCTCCGGCTGCCGATGAGCCGAAGTCCCGCCGCTGTCAACCCTCTCCTGCCGGCGTGGATTAAACCATCTACTTACCGGCGGGACAAGGCGGCACGGGCAGGCTCCGGGGTCCTGGGGGGGGGGCAGGGGGCGATCTG
This sequence comes from Scyliorhinus torazame, assembly GCF_047496885.1. Classification (NCBI taxonomy): domain Eukaryota; kingdom Metazoa; phylum Chordata; class Chondrichthyes; order Carcharhiniformes; family Scyliorhinidae; genus Scyliorhinus; species Scyliorhinus torazame. Next base: position 231,129,667 of record NC_092707.1, on the reverse strand, counting down.
GCCCTGGAGGGTGCCCCCACGGTGGCCTGGCCCGTGATTGGGGCCCACAGATCCGCGGGCGCGCCTGTGCCGTGGGGGCACTCTTTTTCTTCCGCCTTCGCCATGGTCTTCACTATGGCGGAGGTGGAAGAGATCCCCTCCCCTGCGCATGCGCGGGGATGCCGTGAGCGACAGCTGACGCTCCCGCGCATGTGTTGCCCGGCGAAGACCTTTTGCCGCCAGCTGGCATGGCGCCAAACGCCTTTCCCGCCAGCCGGCGGACTGGAAACCACTCCGGCGCGGGCCTAGCCCCTCAAGGTGAGGGCTTGGCCCCGAAAGGTGCGGAGAAGTCCGCAGCTTTGGGGTGGCCCGATGCCGGAGTGGCTCCCGCCACTCCATTACGCTGGAACCCCCCGCCCCGCTGGGTAGGGGAGAATCCCGCCCAGGGACTCAACTCACGATATTTTACGGTTTTGGACATCAGTAACGGATTCTGGTCCATTCCATTGGCAAAGGCGTGCCAGTACAAATTTGCCTTCACTTTTAAAGGTCAGCAGTACACGTGGACATGCCTTCCACAAGGATTCCACACCTCCCCCTCCATTTTCCACCGACAGCTGGCCAATGGTTTATCAAAGTTTTCTCGCCCCGAATGTCTGGTCCAGTATGTGAACACCTAATCCTGCAGACAGACACCAAGGCAGAGCACATCACACTTCTGTCCGAACTCCTGGAACTCCTACAGCAAATTGGATGTAAAGTGAACCCCAAGAAGGCCCAAATTTTGGAAAACAAAGTGGTATATTTGAGAACAATTATCACACATGGTAAACGCGAGATCGAGCATAAAGGAATTGACTCGATTGTCAAATTGCCCCTTCCCCAGAATGTTTCCGCCCTCCGGTCGTTTTTAGGACTGGTTGGCTACTGCCGAAACCATATTGATGGTTTCGCCAGCAAGGCAGCGCCCCTCTCAGACCTCCTAAAGAAAGGAGCGCCTTGGGAATGGCTTCCGCGGCACACGGATGCCGTAGATACTTTAAAGCGCGCACTCATTGCAGCCCCCGCACTACAGGTTCCAGATCCGCTTTCCCCCTATGCTATAGAGATAGCTAGCACAGATCGTACCCTTTCGGCCGTTCTCCTCCAGGAACGGCACGAACAGTTAAGACCCATCGCTTACACCTCCAGAGTTTTAGATCCTGTGGAGCAGGGATTTTCAGCCTGTGAAAGGCATCTGCTCGCAGTTTTCTGGGCAGTTCAATACTTCTCATATATGACCGGACTGAACCCCATCACAATCCTCACGGAACACACACCCCCACCCAACCTTTACTAGACGGACGACTTAAGGATGGTACAATAAACCTGATCAGAACAGCCAGATAGACCCTTCATTCGCAGGGACGGAACATCACTGTTAAAAGGACCAAGACCCACACTTTCCTAGCCGACAACCTTCAGTACCCAGGCACCCCCCACGAATGTGAAATCATCTCACTGCACCACAACATAGGCCCCGCAAAAACACCACCCAAAAAGATAGGTAATTCACCCCAGAGCCCCCAGCACACAGACACGTGCGCACCCTTGAAAATATATGTGGATGGTTCTTCCACTGTATTAAACGGGAAGCGCATTACAGGATGCGGCATCTATGTTGAGGATGCGCAGGGACGCGCCCCAGAAGAAATCTCCTTAAAACTGCCAGGACACTTAGGCGTGCAGGCGGCAGAACTAGCAGCCATTGCATACGTTATAGATCACCCAGATTCCTTCCCCAGCCCAGCAGACATATACTCGGACAGCCTCTATGTCTGTAACAGCCTTACGGAATTTCTGCCCTTGTGGGAAGCAAGAGGATTCGTTTCCGTGGACGAAAAACCCCTCCGTTGAGCCCCATTGCTCCGGCACATTTTGGAAAAAGCACAAGACAGGATATTTGGCATTATTAAAGTACAAAGTCACCATCGTTCCTTCCCCCCTGGAAATGTAAAAGCCGACGCACTGGCTAAAGCAGGTTCCAGACATGGACATTTTTGGAACCCTCCCGAAAGCGCCCCAGTGAATGCAGTTCAGGTCTCACAGACTAATATCGAGGATTTAGTGCAGGCCCAGAAGCAAGAAAATAATCTCAGGGAGATTTTAAAAGGAAAATTTCCAGTCCCATGCGATAGGTTTAAAAATGCACTGACCACACATGACGGTGTGGTCCTAAAAGACACTTTTTATGTGGTTCCTGAACAGGACAGGAATCAACTGATTTGTTTGTTCCATGATAGTCATGGGCATCAGGGAATTGACCCCACTACAGCCCACCCCAGGCAGCTCTGTTGGTGGCTGAATTTAAAGGAAGACGTCACGCACTATGTTAAAAATTGCCTTATCTGTGCCCAAAACAATCCGGATAGATATGTGAAGAAAGCTCAGCTTAGCCACACCCGCCCCGTTAATGGCCCCTGGACTAACCTCCAGATTGATTTTATAGGACCATTGCCCCCTAGCAGGAATGGTCATAAGTATGTGTAGTTGTGATGGACACGTTTACGAAATGGGTAGAAGCATTCCCATCTAGAACAAACACGGCAAAGACTACCGCTAAGATTTTAACCCACCACATCTTTACGAGATGGGGACTCCCCCGCAGCATTTAATCCGACCAAGGTTCCCATTTTACAGGACGTGTCATGAAGAACGTCCTCACGATATTTGGCATTACCCAAAAATTCCACATCGCATACCACCCCCGGTCAAGTGGCATCGTGGAGCGAATGAATCGGACCCTAAAAGCAACCCTCAGGAAAATGGTCCAACAAAACAGCACCACTTGGGTTTCAGTCCTCCCTTTTGCACTAGGGGCAGCACGGTAGCACAAGTGGATAGCACTGTAGTTTCACAGCGCCAGGGTCCCAGGTTCAATTCCCTGCTGGGTCACTATCTGTGCGGAGTCTGCACGTTCTCCCCGTGTCTGCATGGGTTTCCTCCGGGTGCTCCGGTTTCCTCCCACAGTCCAAAGACGTACAGGTTAGGTGGATTGGTCGTGCTAAATTGCGCTTAGTGACCAAAAAGGTTAGGAAGGGTTATTGGGTTACGGGGATAGGGTGGAAGTGAGGGCTTAGGTGGGTCGGTGCAGGCTCGATGGGCCGAATGGCCTCCTTCTGCCCTGTATGTTCTATATTCTATCTATGTACGAATGTTTTTGCGTAACACTGTTTCGACATCCACAGGATACAACCCACACACTCTCATGACTGGACGCCCCATGAAAGGCACAGAATTTTTATTAGGACTTGACTTGACCAGTCCCGAAGTGACGGTCCTCACACACGAGAACACAGTGAAACAATTAATAGAAAATGTAAAAACGGCTCAGCTAGCAGCCGCAGTAAAATTAGGCACCAGGAAGAAACAGAGCAAGGCCTGTTTCGACAAGACAGTGCATGCGACTGAGTTTGAGGTAGGACAGCAGGTCATGCTCTCCATCTACAACCCCAGCACGTTCCTGTCACCTAGGTATTCGGGTCCGTACTCCGTTGCGGACAAAGTAAGCCCCTCCGTCTATAAGATTAGGTATCCCAACGGGAAGACCGCGTGGTTTCATATTAACCAGCTCAAGACATATGGCTCGCAGTCTAACCACGCACACCACGTCATGCTCGACGCAGCAGACCATGCCCCGCCCACAGCCAACGTATCTCTACCCTCCCCCAACACGTCCACCCCCATCCACGGACTTGACCTCGACTCCACCCCTGAACTCTAGACTCCGCCCCGGGACACCCACAGACAGCAGCAGCAGCGACAGCGTCTGTGACACAGGCAATAGCCACAGCACGCCTCCCTACTATCCCCACGCAACAGACCCCACACCCAGTGACTCTGAACACGATTCGAGGTATCCCTTCCTGATCAAATTCCTTAACAAACCTCACCAAAGACCACCGCCCTACGATGACGAACCCGACTCCGTCCCCACAGAATTAGACACGACTATTTGGCACCGTGACAATTCGTACAGGCTCGTCTGAAACGACGAGATGGATCCTAAGTCACACCATGCAGCTTTAGCAACCCTCATCCATTCAAGAGTATGGCATCCGGGAGAAGATGATGACATTGAGTCTGACTCTCAAAACGAGAACCCCTTTGCGACCCTGTTCGCAACTGATAACTGAGGTGTCCAGATGATGTTTTAAAAGGAACCGCTTGGGAGAAACGGCGTCCTTTCTGATGGAACCTGCAGCATGTTTGTTCAATGTTTGTTCGTTAACGTTATCGTTAAGTGTGGTGTGTAAACTCAAATGTTTTCACGGCCCCACGTCACCACCCCCTTTGACGGCCAATGGCTGTTAGAGGATCTAGTTTGTCCCAGGCAACAGTTCAGAGGAACTAGTCTGTCGACAGAAAATTGTAAAAGGTACAAGTTTGTCCCAGACAATAGTTCAGAGGAACTAGTCTGTCGGCAGACAACAATCATAACTACTCTCCTGATTCGAAGGTAATCACGAGAGGCAGCCCCCACGACGACCACATTCTTACCCGTTCTTGCCGGTTGCTCAGGCAGTGGAGAAACGGCATTGGTCTCCGCCCTGCCTGAGGACCCCCCTCTGGTCAGCTACGCTCGGGTAGAGCACACACGGCATCGGTCACCTTCCTACCCGGGGATTCCATCCAAACCTTACCCGCCACAGCCCATACGCACCCCATTTTGGCTCGATGATGCTCAAAATTCTTTTGTTTGGTTTTAGCAACCCTTAGGATTGCTCCCCTATGCTATTTACATCCTCAAACACTAGGATGGCAAATCACACAGGCTGCGAGATGGCTCGCAGTACGGCAGTATTCTCTTCGATGTCTAGTCCAAATATTTGGTTTTTTTTTAAAATGAGGGAGTCACACATGGTGACAAATTATAAATGGAAATTGGCACTAAAAGACAGACATGCTAACGTACAAGATATTAAACAAGATAGTAACGGAAACTATGCTTGATTCACAGAATTCCTGAAGGTCCAGGAAGAGAGAAGAGATGAAAAGGAAGAGAAGAGAAGAGACGAAAAGGAAGAGAAGAGAAGAAAGAGAACAATAAAGACATCATACGTGTTTTTCGTTATCATTGCCGTTACTCGCGAACGCGAACCCCCTGACCCCAAACCCCCCGGCCGTTAATGATTCACTTCCCCATAGCACCCAGAGCCCAATGACAAGTAACAACACACCATCATGGTGTGATAGGTTTATAACATGGTACTCCCTTTCATACATAATTGAATCACTTTTAGCATTGCCGATATTCTGCAACATCGTGCAGACTATCCGCATGAGAAAATGACGAAGGAGAGCCCACCGCTCTCGCACCCCGGTATGCAGGATAAGATCCCCTATCTTTGGTTTTCACCAGGCCCCCGAACCCCTTGATCTACAATAAAGGACATTCGTTCGGTGTCATTTGTGAATAAAGACAATGGAGAGATTGTACAACTCTGTGCTTGACCGCCAAGCCAGAGGGAAATGTGAATGCTGCTATTATTTTTGTATTGTTAGGAAGTTAGTATGATTGGATGTTTAAGTGAGTGTAGTTTATCGAAGATAGTTAGAGGTACTGTTTTTTTTCATATGTTGCATTGCATGTCCCTGTTGTGACATAGCGCCACTTAGAATTGTCAGTTAAAAATGTCTTACCTAGTTATGGTCAGTGTAGAGGCCATGGAAGAGTGCTCGCTGGGTCAGGGAGTGAAGACGATGCAGTTATGTGATCCTTCACGCTTCGCGTTAGGGATCACAAGGAGGGAGTGTAGCCACCTGGGTTGGCCACTTCCCGACTTAAAATGGAGATCCGCAAAGAATGCAGGGAAATTCAGTCAAGCCAGGAAAAACAAGCAGGTGCAAAGTTTCCTGTGTTTTAGAACCTGCAGAAACCCAGACAGCACTGAAACTAACAACCATCTGCATATTAATCAGCGATCCCCGGGAACAATTGGAAACATTTAAGGTAAACAAGGCCAAGCCAGACTCCTCGGCGCTAGCAGGAGCCAAGACAAAGGAAGGCCAACGGACACTTAGGAACCGCCCAGCGATCAGGGAGCAGCTCCAGTATTGGAGAAATCGATCCAAGTGATCAGAACATAGTCCAATCACTTGGAACCAGATACGGGGTCCGCCCAAAAGGGCGCGAAGCCCCTGGGGACTATAAAGTAGAGTCCCCACGTTCAATTCGTCCTTCTTGGCACGGTCACTCAGCAGCTCGAAACAACCCTTGACAGTGACCTGCCTAGCCACTACATCAACCAAGTAAGTCTCCAGTCAACGCACGCTACGAGATAGGCGCTCCTAGCTACCAGTCCATACCAGCTTTGAATCCTGCAGACTCAGAATCGAACGAAAGGCCATTTGTTCCCCTGACCTGGTGGGCCAGTTCGAAGCTAAGTATAGGCCTTTTAGTGTTAGAGATAGTCTAGTAAGTAGAGTTTTACACATGAGTAGTGATTGACTGTGTATAATAAATGTGTTTTGATTTGAAGCTTATTAACTGGTGTATTGAGTTATTGATCAGCACTTGAACCTGAACCTTGTGGCGGTATCATAAAGATACCTGGCGACTCTAGAGCAAACGTTATAGAAACAGAGCAAATTAAGTAAAGACAGATTGAGCAACATTTAAGAGCCAACCAAAAGTTAGCAATAGTACTGAATATGAGCGATAAGTAGACATGTCCCCTCCAAGAATAAGAGTGGTGCTGCCAAATCTAGAGCCCTCTACTTGTCCAGAGGAATACAGGGGAAGATCAAACAGAAAAACAAAGCATACAATAGGCATAAAGAACTAAGCACTGCGGATAGCCTAGACGAATGTAGGACATGCAGGGATGAACTAAAAAAGGAAATAAGGAAATCAAAGAGAGACCATGAAAAAAGATTAGCAAGTAAATTTAAAGAAAACCCCAAAGATGTTTTACCAATATATTAATGGTAAAAGTTAGTGAATGATAAAGTGGGACCTATCAGAGATGAAGAAGGGAACTTATGTGTCGCTACAGAGGCTGTGGGAAGAGTTTTAAATGAACATTTTGTCTCCGTGTTTACAAAGGAAAGGGATGATGCAGATGTAGCAGTCCAGGAGCAACACTGTGAGATATTAACAGGATAATCACAAAGGGAGAGGAAGTACTCAAAGGGTTGGAATTCTTGAAAGTTGGTAAATCACCAGGGCCAGATGGATTGTTTCTGAGGCTACTGAAGGAGGTCAGGGAGGAGATAGCAGATGCTCTGAGGAATGATTTTCCAATCCTCACTAGATACAGAGGAGGTACCACAGGACTGGAGAAATGCAAATGTGGCACCATTGTTTAAAAAGGAATCGACATAAATGCCAAACAATTATAGGCCAGTTAGTCTTACGTCAGTGGTGGGCAAATTAGCAGAATCAATCCTGAACGATAGGATTAACTGTCACATAGAAAGGCATGGACCAGTCAGCATGGATGTGTTAAAGGAAGTTGTTGCCTCACAAATTTGATTGAATTCTTTGAGGAAATTATAAGAAGGGTTGACGAAGGAGTGCAGTGCATGTTGTGCAAGGCATTTGACAAGGTCCCACGTGGCAGATTGGTCAAAAAAGCCAAAGCCCATGGGATACATGCAATGTGACAAACTGGATAAAAAGTTGGCTCAGTAACAGGAAACAAAGGATAATGGTTGATGGCTGCCCTTGCAAATCGCACAGTGGTTAGCACTGTTGCTTCACAGCTCCAGGACCCCAGGTTCGAATCCCGGCTTGGGTCACTGTCTGTATGGAATCTGCATATTCTCCCCGTGTCTGCGTGGGTTTCCTCCGGGTGCTCCGGTTTCCTCCCACAAGTCCCAAAAGATGTGCTTTTAGGTGAATTGGCCATTCTGAATTCTCCCTCTGTGTACCTGAACTGGCGCCAGAATGTGGCGACTAGGGGGTTTACACAGTAACGTCATTGCAGCCTACTTGTGACAATAAAGATTATTATTAAAATGGAATGCTGTTTCAAGTGGTGTTCCACAGGGCTCAGTTTTGGTACCATTACTGTTTGTGTTATATATGGACGTGAATGTGGGGGGCACCATTGGGAAATTTGCAGATGACACAAAGATTGGCCGAGTGGTGGACAATGTAGAGGACAGCTATAATCTCCAAAATTATATGGATGGGTTGGTGGAGTGGGCGATTAAGTGGCAGATGGAATTTAAAGCAGAGAAGTGTGAGGTAATGCATTTAGGAAGGTCAAACAGTTGTAGGGAGTACACAATAAATGGGATTATACTAAGAGGAGTAACTGAAGTGATAGATAGTGACATACAAGTACACAGATCTCTAAAGGCAGCAGTTCAAGTAGACAAGGTTGTAAAGAAAGCATATGGAATACTCTCCTTCATTGGCAGAGATATAGAATATAAAATAAAGATAGAATGTTGGAATTGTATAAAACACTGTTGAGGCCACACCTGGAGTATTGTGTGCAGTTCTGGTCACCACATTACAGGAAGGATGTTATTGCTCTGGAGACAGTGCAGAGGAGGTTTAATGAGACTGTTGCCAGGGCTAGAAAAATGTGGCTATGAGGAGAGATTGGATGGGTTGGGGTTATTTTCCCTGGAACAAAGAAGGCTGAGGGGTGACTAAATTGAGGTGTACAAAATTATGAGGGGAAAAGATAGAGTGGTCAGGATAAAATTATTTTCCTTGTTGGAGAATTCTGGAACCAGGGGACATAGATTTAAGATAAGTGGCAGAAGGTGTAGAGGGGACATGAGGAACTTTTTACACAAAGGGTAGTGGGAGTCTGGAATTCGCTGCCTGAGTTGGTAGTGGAGGCAGATACTCTAAACTCTCTTAAAAGGTACCTGGATCTGCATCTTTAGTGCTGTAAGATACAGGGCTGTGGACCGGGTGCAGGGAGGTAGGATTAGAAAGGGCACCTGGGTGTCCTCGGGCTGGCATGGACAAGATGAATCGAATGGCCTCCTTCTGTGGCTGTAACTTTTCTATGGTTCTATGGTATATCTCAAATGAGTGGAGCCCAGAGAAAATCTGCCAAACTACTAGGGTGGCACGGTAGCATAGTGGTTAGCACTGTTGCTTCACAGCTCGAGGGTCTCAGGTTCGATTCCCGGCTTGGGGCACTGTCTGTGTGGAGTTTGCACGTTCTCCCCGTATCTGCGTGGGTTTCCTCCGAGTGCTCCGGTTTCTGCCCATAGTCCAAAGATGTGTAGGATAGGTGGATTGGCCATGATAAATTGCCCCTTAGTGTCCAAAAAAGTTTAGGAGGGGTTACTGGGTTACGGAGATAGGGGGAGTTGTGGGCCTAAGTAAGGTGGACTTTCCAAGGGCTGGTGCAGACTCGATGGGCTAAATAGCCTCCTTCTTCACTGAAAATTCTATGATTCCATGAGAGAGCTGTGGGATTGTGAATCCACACTACTCATGTTTCCCTGGATGTGGGGTCAGCTCGTGATGGGTTAGAACAGATTCAGTTTTGCTTTCTGATGCAGGCCCAAGGCAAGGAAGAAAAGCTGAAGAAAAGTGTGACGGTCATTCATCCATTTCCTGAGAGTCTGGGGATTTGTTGTGGTTACTGTTTATACTAATAAAATGGATGAAGAGCTCACATATAACAGAATCATTGGCAGAGATTGACAGAATATAAATATGCCTTCTTGGTTCTGTGTTAACTGATGTCTGTGTTGTGTGTTTTTGATTTATTGTAATTTTTTTGTTGGCATGCATAGAATGTAGAGACTTGAGGTAGAACCGGTATCAGAGCCCTGAGTAAACTATTGTGTGCTGCAATTGTGGAGTACCATATACCTGAATTTTCACAGTGAATTGTGAACTTGATAAAGAAGTATAATCATACTGGAATTGTGCAGTATGATTTTCAATAGTATTTATGTTGGATTGTGAACATGAGCTTGTTGGAGGGATGATTCTATGGTTATTACAACTGATGTCTGTGTATACCGGTGTTTAACGTAACAAAATTAAAAAACAGAGCAGGAAAGCCATTCAAACGGGAATTGTAGCAAAGTGCAGTGGTTAAAGGGCGCTCTAGTCAAGGGGAGGGAGAGACAGCCACACCGACAGCTCTATCCAAATATTCTGCTTTGACAAAGAGACATCCAGACATGAAACATTAGCTCCCTTCCCTCTCCACAGATGCTGTCTGACCTGCTGAGATTACACAGCATTTTCTGTTTTTGTTTCCAATTCCAGCATCCGCAGTCATTCGTTTTTATACTCTTCTACTGTGTTGTCTCCCTGGTGGAACAGGTGCAAAACCGTCTGCAGGGTGAAAAAGAATAGCACTTAACATAGAACAGTACAGCACAGTACAGGTCACGTTGTTGTGCCGACCACTTATTTGCAAATAGATTTGACGAACGAACATTGCTTAACACTTAAATAGTAAATGGGTAGCAAAGGATAGGTGGACCCAATTAGGGACCAACAGATCTTCTTGTGCAGGCAGATATCATGACTCAGACACAAAATGAGCATTAAATGACTCTCTCCTTACAGAAGAAGAGAAGGCCAAAAATGTCATGGTAGAGGAGGAGGTAGTAGAAAAATTGGACAGGTTAAAATTAGATACAGCGGAAATACTTAAAAGATTGGCTGGCCTTGCTCAGAGTAGACAATTCCACCAATCCAAGTTGGTTGAATTCTAAGGAAGTAAGGGTGGGAATTGTGAAGGTTTCGGCTACAAACTCCGACAGTAGGGATTCTATGATATGGCAGCAGTGGTAGAGGACTGGAGGAGAGTACATCAAACAATGAGAGAGGGACAAACCTGGCAACATAGGCCAATCAGACTGCCAGCAGTGGTGGGGAAACTTTTAGATCAGAGGAAAATTTAATTTTCAGTTGGAAAAACATGGGTTTATAAATGAAAATTGACTTAGATTGGTTAAAGGAAAATTATATTTGACTTGATTGTGTTATTTGATGGATTAATGAAGAGAGTAGATAAGGGTGGTGTACATAGAAACATTAAATAGGCTTTTGATAAAGTAGCACATAATGGGCTTATGAACAAAATTGAAACCCACAGTATCAAGGGGCATTGGCAATTTCAATGCTAAATTGGCTGAAGACAGTCAGCAGAGTGTAGTGGTGAACGATTGTTTACAGACTGGAGGGGAGTGTACATTGGTGGTCCCAAGTCGTCAGAATTGGGACCAGTGCTCTTTTTAATATATATTAATCACTTGAACGGGTATATGCAACATATTTTCAAAGTTTTGCAAATGATAGAATACTCAGAAATGCAGCAAAGAGAGAGGGGAATAGGAACAGGAGGATAGAAAAAAGGATGTCAAGAGATCAGAGGTCAGAGATAAAGGTTTGGGATCAAAGATGCCAAGTGGCTGAAGGTTATGCATAAAGGGGCAAAAGCAAACCAAATTAAACACAGAAGAGATCAACAGTATGGTGTTGGTATAACTTCATAAGACAAATCCCTGGGGCGGGATTCTCTGGTCTCCGATGCCGAAATCGCATTCGACAATAAATTAAATCAATCAATCAAGTTGCCTTTCCATTTTTCCGACGAAAATGGATGCCCTCACACTTATCCACGTACAACTCCATCTGCCACATTTTGGCCCACACTCCTAACCTATCTATATCCATTTGTAAAGTTCTTGGGCGGGATTCTCCGACCCCCCGGCAGGTCGGAGAATCACCAGGGGGCGGCGTAAATCCCGCCCGGCCGCCCTGCGATATTCTCCGGCTCCCCAAAAATGCCATCGACGTGAATCGCGCCGCGCACCTCGGAGAATGTCGAGGACCGGAGCGATGCAACGGGCCCCGGGGCCGTCCCAATTCTCCCGGCCGGATGAGCCGAAGTCCAGCCGACATGACCACGGGTCACACCGGCGTAAATCAAACCACCTATTTAAGGGGCTGGGGGGGAGAGGGGCTGAGGGTGGGGGGGGGGGGGGAAGGAGGGGCTGTAGGGGGAGAGATGGGCTTGGGGGGAGGGGGTGCAGGGGTTCGGGGTGGCTGGGGGGAGGGGCTGGGGGGTAGGGGCTGGGGGGGAGAGGAGGGGGGCGTTGGAGAGGGTGCATGATGGAGAGGGTCCGTGCCGGGGAGGAGAGGGGGGGGTTGGGGTGGGTGCGTGTCAGAGAGGAGGGGGGATTTGGGGAGGGTGCGTGCCAGGGAGGGGGTGGGGTTGGGGAGGGGGGTGTCGGAGAGGAGGGAGGGTTTGGGGAGGGTGCGTGCCGGGGAGGAGGGGAGGGGCCGGGGACGAGAGGGGGGGTTTGGGGAGGGCGCGTGCCGGGGAGGAGGGGGTCGTGGGGGGTTGGGGAGGGTGCGTGCCGTGGAGGAGGGGGTGGTGGGAGGTTGGGGAGGGTGCGTGCCGGGGAGGAGGGGGTGGTGGGGGGTTGGGGAGGGTGCGTGCCGGGGAGGAGAAGGGGGGGGGCTTGGGGAGGGTGCTAGCTGGGGAGGAGTGGGGGGGGGGAGGTTGGGGAGGGTGCGTGCCGGGGAGAGGGGGGGTGGGGTTGGGGAGGGTGCGTGTCGGGGAGAGAGGGGGGTGTTTGGGGACGGTGTGTGCCGGGGAGGGGGGGGGGGGCGCCTGGCCTTGTGCCAGCTGGCAACAGTCGTGACCATGCAGCCCATGGCACCTAGCTGTGGGGGCGGTATGGACAATGATGACATGTCAACTATCCGCCCCACCCCCACCCCCCACCACCTGCCGGCTGTTATGTTTGGTCATCACCCAGCGATGTTGACCGCCGTGGCGGGAGCCGCACTTCTACATGTTGCCCCAGGGGAGCAGGAGCGTTCCAGGGAGGCGATGGAGGCTGCCACAGAGGAGCGTGCCGCAGGGAGCCAGGTGGCAGCTGCCCAGGCTGGAGGGCCACCCGCACGACAGGACGAGGAGGAGGAGGAGGTGGTGGTGGTGCCATGGCGACGGAGACGCCCGATGAGGCCCCGTGTGTACCGGCCCTGCTCGTCGTACCAGGACCTCACGGACCGGGAATGCAGGGGGAGACTCCGGATGAGCCGGGAAACCATGGCACACATCTGCCACCTGATGGCACACCTGGCACTGCGTGACACTGGGGGGAGGACACCCTCTCCCCGTGGCCGTCAAGGTTACGGTGGCCCTGAACTTCTATGCCACGGCGTCATTCCAGGCGCCGACTGGACACCTGTCCGGCATCTCGCAGGTATCGGTGCACCGGTGCATCCGGGCAGTGACAGACGCCCTATATGCCATTGATGACCGCTACATCTGCTTCCCCGTGGACCGGGCCAGCCAAGATGCCCGGGCCGTGGGCTTCTCTGCCGTGGCCGGGTTCCCCATGGTCCAGGGCGCAATCGATGGGATGCACGTCGCCGTGCAGCCACCTGCAGATAACAGGGCCGTGTTCACCAATAGGAAGGGGATCTTTTCCATGAACTTGCAGGTGGTCTGTGACCACCGCATGAGGATCCTGCACGTCTGCGCCCGGTACCCGGGCAGTGTACATGACTCATTCGTAATGGCGCAATCTTTCATCCCCACCATGTTCAAGGAACGCCATCCCCGGCTGAGGGGCTGGTTGCTGGGCAACAGGGGTTACCCGTTGCGGTCGTGGCTGATGATGCCACAGACTGACGCGGAGAACCGCTACAACGATGCCCATGCAGCGACCAGGGGTGTGATAGAGAGGTGCTTTGGGCTGCCGAAGATGCGTTTCAGGTGCCTGGACCGCTCTGGAAGGGCCCTCCAGTTCCCGTCAGATAGAGTCGGCAACATCATTGTGGTGTGCTGCGTCCTGCACAACATAGCCCAGCAGAGGGGCGATGTGCTGCAGGTAGAGGAGGGGAAGGGGAGGAGCAGCAAGGGGAGGCGCAGACCTCCCCAGATGAGGAGGATGGGGGCAATGGTCAGGGCTGGACATGGATGGGAGGCTGCCCACCGTTCCCAGCTGGGCCAGCGGGCACGGGACAAGCTGATAGCCGCCCGGTTCACGGACTAGGGGGGCGTGGGAATCGCCGAGTATGGGCACAGACTGCACACCACGGCACTACCTACCACCCTCACCTCACCCACCCAACAACACCAACCACTCTCACCCCACCCACCCAACACCAACCACCCTCACCCCACCCACCCAACACCAACCACCCTCACCCCATCCATCCAACACCAATCACCCACATCCCACCTTCATGCACACCACCCCTCCATTGCACATCCACCTGCAGAACAACGGGCCGGGCTCACACAGTCGCCGGTGGAAGCGTGCCTAATGCAGGCCATGGAGGATGATGACAACCCGCCCTGCGATGAGCTCTGGGCTCTACATCGTTGGACAATATCTGACCCATGGCCACAGTACCACCCTCCACCCGGACCGTCCCTGCATGTGGCCGTGACACTGCAGCGCACGGTCCCGTCCTCTGCCCAGAGGGATGGCGAGGGCGACCTGGGGGGAGGGGGGTGGGCACACTCGCCTGAGGCCGACGTGCTATCACCCCTCACACACACACTGGTGCTCATCTCACACCACACCCCCGCACACATCGTTCAGAGCACAAAGGCAGCTTCTGTAGGTGTGAAAGTGATTTTAATAACAAACAGTTCATACACGTGCCCTAGCCGCAGAACTACTCTGTGCCCTGCACCCGTGCCAACTTACTCAGTGTCTAATTTTTTGGCCTTAGACTATGACTACCTATGACTACGCCTAGGTGGTTCCCCAGCTGGTACAGCAGAACTGGAGGTGGACTCCTGTGATTAGTGCCCTGTGACTAGGGACCTCTTTGGTGGCTGTTTCCTGGGGCAGCCCGGCCTAGATGGGCCAGTCTGTGGCCCGGGAGACTGGGATGGCAAGGTGCCAGCCTGTCCTGCCCGTTGCCCACCTGATGCACCTGGGACGGAAGGGGGTGAGTCCGAGGTGTCGCAGTGTTCCGGGACCTCCCCTACAGGGGGACCCGGGACGGGCCCCAGCACCTCCTCCTCCCTATGGGGTGCCCAATGGCCCCAGGCCTCTACATGGGTCGGGGATGTGAACGGACCGAGCACCCGACGCTCCCCCGACACTTGGCGCTGCCAGTCCTGGAGGCCCGCCCTGGTATCAACAAGGGTCTGCAAGTTTGCAGCCATGGAGATCAGGGAGTTGGCCATCCCTGTCTGTGTCTGGGTGACGCCGACAAGCACCTGGGCAATGGCGCCGATGCCCTCTGCGATGGCCTGTAGAGACTGGGCCATTGCCTGCTGAGACTGGGCCAAGGCGTTGAGCGCCTCTGTGATCTGCTGCTGGCGCTGGCTCATGGCTGCCTGTGAGAGGGCAGCCATGTCCTGGGCCACGGACGCTGCCTGCACGGAACGCCCCAGGCCTTGCATACTGGGACCCATGTCAGACACCGTCGCACCCATTGCCTCCACCGCAGACGCCACACATGCGGTGTCAGCCTGGGTGGCACGCATGACCGGCACCACTCCCTGCTCCTGCACGCGGGTGGACTCCTCCACCTGCGTCTGCAGCTGTCGCAAGCCAGCCGTCACCCCCTTCGATCGTCCCTTGGTCCGTGACTGCATCGGGTCTATGGGCGGGTGTGGTAACTCCAGGAACCTGGGACCCATCTGGGCAGCAGATGGTTGCTTGCGCCAGGCTTCCCTCCGACTGCCCGGCCCCTCGGCTGCTCCTGCCTCTGCCTGCTGTAACGGGACGGCTGTGTTGTGCGCACCAGTTAGTGTCCCAGATGCCTCATCGCTAAAGGGCCCAACCGAGGTGAGTGTCTCTGCAATGGTGGAGGGTGTAGGAGATAGCAGAGGCGTAGTGTCGTGCTCCTCATCCGACCCGAAGTCCAGGGTCCCCAGGAGTGGTGATTCCTGTCCATCCGTCCCCTGTGTGTGGGTGTCGTGTGCGTCAGTGCCCTGGGTCGGCTGCGACGGGGGTCTGTTGTTGTGGCTGCCCTCCTCGTCGCTGGATGTGGCCCGCCGGCATCGCCGCGCTCGCACTAGATGTGGGCGGATCCGTCTGGTGCTCCGGGTCTGTCCCTGGCTCGAGGCCGCCCTGGAACGTCCTGGGGGCATCGTATGCCTGATGGGCCGGGCCTGTCCCCCCTTCCCCATATCCCCTCTCCCCCCATATCCCCCTCCCCCATATCCCCCCTCCCCCATATCCCCCTTCCCCCATGGGGGAAGGGGGATATGGGGGAAGGGGATATGGGGGAAGAAGGGATATGGGGGGATATGGGGGAAGGGGATATGGGGGATATTGGTGAGGGGGGAAATAGGGGAAGGAGGATATGGGGGCAGGGAGATATGGGTAAGGGGGCTATGGGGGAACGGGGGTATGGGGAAGGCGGATATGGGGAAAGGGGGATATGGTGGCGGGGAGATATGTGGAAGGGGATATGGGGGAAGGGGGGATATGGGGGAAGGGGCTTTGGGGGATATGGGCAAGGGGGAAATGGGGAAGGGGATATGGGGAAGGGGATATGGGGGAAAAGCATATGGGGGGATATGGGGGAGGGGGATGTGGGGGCAGGGGGGATATGGGGAAGGGGGATATGGGGAAGGGGGGATATGGGGGATATGTGGGAAGGGGATATGGGGAGGGGGATATCGGAGGAGGGCAGATATGGGGGAAGGGGGATATGGGGAAAGGGGATATGGGGAAGGGGGATATGGGGAGGGGGATATGGGAGAAGGGGGATATGGGAAAAGGGCTGGATATGGGGAAGGGGATATGGGGAAGGGGGGAAATGGGGGAAGGGGGATATGGGAGAAGGGGGATATGGGGGAAGGGGGATATGGCGGAAGGGGGATATGGGGAGGGGGATGTGGGGGATATCGGGTGAGGGGAGATATGGGGGAAGGGGTTAAGGGGGGATATGGGGGAAGGGGGATATGGGGGAATGGGGATATGGGGAAGGGAGATATGGGGGAAGGGGGACATGGGGGAACGGGGCTATAAGGGAAGGGAGGATATGGGGGAAGGGGATATGGGGAGTGGGATATGGGGGGGATAGGGGGAAGGGGATATGGGGGGGATAGGGGGAAGGGGATATGGGGGAAGGGGGAATATGGGGGATATGGGGGAAGGGGCTTTGGGGGATATGGGCAAGGGGGAAATGGGGAAGGGGATATGGGGAAGGGGATATGGGGGAAAGGCATATGGGGGGATATGGGGGAGGGGGATGTGGGGGCAGGGGGGATATGGGGGAAGGGGGATATGGGGAAGGGGATATGGGGGATATGTGGGAAGGGGATATGGGGAGGGGGATATCGGAGGAGGGCAGATATGGGGGAAGGGGGATATGGGGAAAGGGGATATGGGGAAGGGGATATGGGGAGGGGGATATGGGAGAAGGGGGATATGGGAAAAGGGTTGGATATGGGGAAGAGGATATGGGGAACGGGGAAATGGGGGAA
Organism: Scyliorhinus torazame; assembly: GCF_047496885.1. Lineage (NCBI taxonomy): Eukaryota > Metazoa > Chordata > Chondrichthyes > Carcharhiniformes > Scyliorhinidae > Scyliorhinus > Scyliorhinus torazame. The sequence continues at coordinate 231,112,286 of NC_092707.1, read as the reverse complement.
GGGGGATACGGGGGAAGGGGGATATGGGGAAGGGGGTATATGGCGGAAGGGGGATATGGGGAGGGGGATGTGGGGGATATCGGGTGAGGGGAGATATGGGGGAAGGGGTTAAGGGGGGATATGGGGGAAGGGGGATATTTGGGAATGGGGATATGGGGAAGGGAGATATGGGGGAAGGGGGACATGGGGGAACGGGGATATAAGGGAAGGGAGGATATGGGGGAAGGGGATATGGGGAGGGGGATAGGGGGAAGGGGATATGGGGGAAGGGGGATATGGGGGATATGGGGGAAGGGGATATGGGGAGGGGGTTATGGGAGTAGGGGGATATGGTGAAAGGGGATATAGGGGAAGGGGGGATATGGGGAAGAGGGATATGGGGGAAGGGGGGATATGGGGGAAGGGGCAATATGGGGATATTGGGGGAGAGGGGATATGGGGGAAGGGGGATATGGGGAAGGGGGTTATGGGGGAAGGGGATATGGGGGAAGGGGATAGGGGGAAGGGGGATATGGGGTAAGGGGAGATATGGGGTAAGGTGGAATATGGGGGAATGGGAGACATGGGGGAAGGGGGATGTGGGGGAAGTGGAGATAATGGGGAAGGGGGATATGACGAAAGGGGGGCTATGGGGAAGATGGATATGTGGGAAGGAGGGATATGGGGAAGGGGGATATGGGGGAAGGGGGAGGGCGAAGGGGGAAAGGGGGGCAGGCAGTGGGGGGTCTCACTTGGCGCTGCGCGGTGGGCGGCCATTTTGCCGGGTCTCCGGGCGGGGAGCGGCGCGTCTTTTGTGCAGTGACGCCCTGCGCGTCCGCGACAGGTGACGCCATCGCAAAAGGCGTCATGCCGCTACTAGCCCAGTCCCTGCCGGAGAATTTGCGACGCTGCGGGGGGCCCGGCGCCGGAGTGATTCGCACCGTGTTTGGCGCCGGGTTTAGGCCATGGCGCTATTCACGGAGGATTCCGCCCCTTATTTCCTCATTGCAATTTATTGTCCCACCTATTTCATCTGCAAATTTGGCTATAGAATCTTCTATACCTGTATCCAAGACATTAATATAAATTGGAAATAGTTGGGGCTTGAGGACAGATCCCTGTGGCAGCCCACCGGTTACATCTTGTCATCCAGAAAAAGATCCATTTATCCCAACTCACTGTCTTCAGTCGGTTAGCTCGCCTTCTATCCAAGCTAATAAATTACCCCGAATCACATGTGATCTAACCCTTGTGTATTAACCTCCTCTACAGTCATAATGGGCTGATTGATTCTATAATTCTCATTTGAAACGTTGATAGAAAAATGTAATGTTAATTTGATATAGACAAAATTTCTGTCATAAATATATATAAACCACATGTTTTGCTTTCCATGTGATAGCTTAATACTAAGAAACGTCAAAGATGGTGGGCACGATTTTTCAGACCCATTTGTCATGGGCGCGAATCCATTTATAGCCGCTAAATCTCACAAGAGTGCCATAATGGGATTTATGCCAGTGATATCTCAGTTTGAGATCTTCCCCACCCCTCACTAGTGACGAGATTAGGTTTACACCCAGAAAAGGCATACATTTTAACCATGATGTGGAGATGCCGGCGTTGGACTGGGGTGAGCACAGTACGAAGTCTTACAACACCAGGTTAAAGTCCAACAGGTTTGCTTCGATGTCACTAGCTTTCGGAGCGCTGCTCCTTCCTCAGGTGAATGAAGAGGTCTGTTCCAGAAACACATATATAGACAAATTCCAAGATGCCAAACAATGCTAGGAATGCGAGCATTAGCAGGTGATTAAATCTTTACAGATCCAGAGATGGGGTAACCCCAGGTTAAAGAGGTGTGAATTGTATCAATTTTAACATAATTAAATGGAGTTGCAGATCTTCCAGACCAATGCGATATTTTCCCCCCGTCGGCATATCATCACTTCGGCGTGAATCACTACTGAGTTTCAAAACTGAACACCATTCGTGATGATCACACCGGGGGTGAGGAGATGCTTGGAGACCCCGGGGCTGAGGACCGAGACTGGGCCCTCCGGCAGTGTCAGAGGGCAGTGCCAGGGGGCACTGAGCAGGTGCACGAAGAGAGGGCAGTCGGGGTGGGAGGACAAACCCTTCTCCAATATAGGACTGGGCTTCTGCTTATGTGTGATTGGGGAGGGGGAGGTGTGCACTACAACAAAAAAAGAGATTTTGAAGTTTCTTCTGGAAAATCCCAATTGGGACATTTTGCATCTCATGGGGGCCATTTGACCAGGTCCCACAACATGTCTAAATATGAAATTTGAGCTTTAACAAATTTGCTTTTTGTCAAATTCATGACGAGAACAGCCTCTTTTAAGCATCAAGCAGTTCTTTTATGTGTTACAGATGTTCTTCCCAACCTCGACAAAACACCACTAAATCGTCAATGTACATTGCGCAATGACTTAATCCTTGAATAACTTTAGCCGTTAGTCTCTGAAATGTTGCAGGTATGTTCTTCATCCCGAACAACATAACTTAAAATTGATAAAGTCCATTCGGCGTCACGAAAGCTGAGATTTCCTTTGCCCTCTTAAGAAAAGGTACTTGCCAACAGCCCTTTGACAAGTCTATTTTTGTGATGAATGCAGACAGTCCAACTCTTTCAAGGTCATCCTCCAACCCCGGTATGAGAAATGAATCCCTCCTGGTGACAGCGTTCACTTTCCTGTAGTCCACACAAAGTCATTGTGTTCCATTCGGCTTTGACACCATTACAATAGAGGAGATCCAATCATGGGCAGCACGGTAGCATTGTGGATAGCACAATTGCTTCACAGCTCCAGGGTCCCAGGTTCGATTCCGGCTTGGGTCACTGTCTGTGCGGAGTCTGCACATCCTCCACGTGTGTGCGTGGGTTTCCTCCGGGTGCTCCGGTTTCCTCCCACAGTCCAAAGATGTGCAGGTTAGGTGGATTGGCCATGATAAATTGCCCTTAGTGTCCAAAATTGTCCTTAGTGTTGGGTGGGGTTACTGGGTTATGGGGATAGGGTGGAAGTGTTGACCTTGGGTCGGGTGCTCTTTCCAAGAGCTGGTGCAGACTCGATGGGCCAAATGGCCTCCTTCTGCACTGTAAATTATATGATAAATTCTATGATAATCTATGATTAGAACTCAATTCAACAACGTCATTTTGGAGCATATATTCAATTGCCTCCTGTACTTGTGATAACTTTGCTAAATGTAACCTACATGGATTTTGCTTTATTGGAACTGTTTCCTCCACATCTACATCATGCATCGCTATCTCTGTTCTACCTAATCTGAATAGCAAACATCCATGTACAATTTAGACTACACTCACTAACACCATCTCTATCTACTAATTATAAATATTATATCTTAACTAACTCTGCAATACACTCTAAACCTTGGGCAGGATTTTCCGACCCCTCACCGGGTAGGAGAATCCCCAGGGGGCGGTGTGAACTCCGCCCCGCCGTTCCAGCGCCGGCTGCCGTATTCTCTGGAGCCGGTTTTCGGGTGGGAGCAGGCTTTACGCCGCAATGGTCGGGGGGCGTTGGCAGCGGCCCACGTGGCAATTCTCTGGGCCCCGATGGGCCGAGTGGCTGTCAGTTTTTGGCCAGTCCCGCCAGTGTGAAATGGACATGGTCCATCACAGTGGAACCTGGTTTGGAGGCCGGCCAGGTCAGTCCTCGGGGGGAGGGGGGGGGGGGCCGGCGTGGATGATCCGGCCCCGGGGGGCACCCCCACGGTGGCCTGGCCCGCGATCGGGGCCCACCGATCTGCGGGCGGGCCTCTGCCATGGGGGCACTCCTTCCTTCCACGCCGGCCTCTGTAGGGCTCCGCCATAGCTGGCGCAGAGAAGAACACTCCTGTGCATGCGCAGGAACACACCCGCCGATCTGCGCCTGCGCGGAACGACACCGGCGGTTCTGCGCATGCGCCAACTCACGCCGGCCCTTTGGTGCCTGGTGGTGTGGCGCCAAACCTTCCGGCGCCAGCCTAGCCCCTGGAAGTGCAGAGGATTCTGCACCTTCCAGTTGGCCCGGTGCCGCCGTCGACCCATCCGGCCAGTTGTGGGAGAATCCCACCCCTTATCTTCGTCAGCTTCAGTCTAATCTCCTCCCCTTACCTTAAGAGTCATTGCAATTTATAGTACTGTCCTGTCCCTTAGCTCCCTCTAGTGGCTAGGCATAACAAAACATTAACTCGTCACATGCTGTACATTTGCATAATGTCACAATAGCATTAGATTTTCTCCCCTGTTACAAAACTACAAGTCTGTGTTTTCCTATCAGCCATTGCCTTCATTCCCTGCTGGGCTGTCTTTAAATGCTTCCTTTCCACCTCACAAACTCCAGTCAGTCTTTCTCTGAAATTCGGTATGTAGTCCAAAAGTGTTGTCCCTGACTTCTAGCTTAATAACACTTCTTGAATTAGTCTTCTAACTTCATGTCCATAGACCAATTCAAAAGGACTAAATCTAGTAGAATCATTCGGTGCATCCCTAATGACAAATAATAAAAATGGAATCTCTTTTTCCCAATCATGAGAGTAATCTTTCTTTAATTAAAGTACCCGATTCATTTTTTACCAATTAAGGGGCAATTTAGCGTGGCCAATCTACCTACCTTGCACATTCTTGCCTTGTGGGGCTGAGACCCACACAAACAGGGGGAGAATGTGCAAACTTCACACAGACAGTGACCCAGGGCCGGGATCAAACCCGGGTCCTCAGCACCATAAGATGAGGGTAATCTTGGCCTTACGCTCTTATCATTGTTTTCAAAATTTGATGCTGCCTCTCTAATGCCCCCTGTGACTCTGGATGACATGCCGATGATTTGTACTGATTTATTTCCAGGCTACTCATGACCTCTTTAAATACTGCTGACATGAAATTTGACCCTTGATCAGATTGTATCCCTTTCAGCAAGCCATGTCCAGTAAAGAACTTGGTTAATTCCGCTACCACTTGCTTGGCTGTAATTGTTCTTAACAGTAGAGTTTCTGGAAATCTAATAGATATATCCATGATAGCTGTATTGATTTCCACTTCGCATTTTTGACAAAGGTCGTACCCAGTCGACTGGAAGTCTTGTAAAAGGTTTTCAAAAGCTGTAATAGGGATCCATGGTGTTGGCTTTATTGAAGCTTGTGGTTTCCCCATTACTCAACATGTGTGATATGTTTGCAAAATGTAACAACATCTTTATGTAGTCCCGGCCAGTAAAACCTTTTCTGTACCTTCGTTTCTGTTCTCTTTGTTCTTGATGCTCCCCTAATGGAATTTCATGAGGCAGCCATAGAATCTCTTTCGTATACTCAGGACGCAATGCAATTAATGTATTTCTGCCCATTTTGCATCTGCACTAACATGTGTGGGACATTATTTTTTCAATAATATGTGAATCCTTTACATAATAGCATTCACGAACACCCTGGGCGGGATTCTCCGACCCCCCGCCAGGTCGGAGAATCACCGGGGAGCGGCGTGAATCTCGCCCAGCCGCTCGGACGCCGGCTGCCGAATTCTCCGGCGCCGTTTTTTTGGCGGCGGCGGGCGTCACGTCGCGCCAGTTGGGGGCCGTTGGCGGTGGCCCCCCCCCCCCGGTGATTTTCCGGCCCCGATGGGCTGAGCGGCCGCCCGTTTTCGGCCGGTTCCGCTGGCATGGATTAGACATGGTCCATACCGGCGGGACCTGGCTCTGCGGGCGGCCTGTGGAGTCCGCTGGGGGGCGCAGGGGGATCCGGCCCTGGGGGGGACCCCCATGGTGGCCTGGCCCGCGATCAAGGCCCACCAATCAGAGGGCGGGGCTGTGCCGTGGGGGCACTCTTTCCTTCCTCGTCGGCCTCTTGAAAGCTCCGACATGGCCGGCGCGGAGAAGAAACCCCCTACACATGCGCAGGGATCATGCCAGCAGTTCTGTGCATGCGCAACGCGGCCGGGATTCTCCCCCAACCGGCGGGCGGGCGGTACCGGCACCAAAGAATGCCGTGAACCACTCTGTCATCGAGCCGCCCAGAAGTTGCAGAATCCTCCGCACGTCCGGGGGCTAGGCCGGCGCTGGAGTGGTTGGCGCCTCCGCCGGCCGCCGCGAGTTGGCGCATGAGTGCGAGCGGGTCACTGTCCATGTCGAGGTGGTTCATTCGCCCCAAGTATGCGTAGGTCTTGTTGTGTTGCCCGCGTGGTAATCTCCAGTATAATTGGAAAATTTTCCGTCAACACTTTAATCTATTTCTGGAAATTAAGGACATGACTGCTGCGCCAGATTCTAAAAAAATAGCCTACCCCTTATTGGCGGCGGGGAAACAGGCCATGGAGATACATAATTCATTCAATTTCTTGGAAGGTGAAGACAAAACTAAATTTAAAGTAATTATCACAAAATTTGAACAACACTGTAAAAATCAGTCTGGTGAGACGCTGGAAAGACTTAAATACCGTAATAGGTGCCAGAGATTCAGAGAGTCAATCACTGATTTTATTGCAGACCTCCAGGTACTAGCACAAGGCTGTAATTATGCTGATTTCAGAGATGCTATGATAATAGATCAATTAATTTATGGACTATCTGATAAAAATTTAACGAAAAAAATTTCACAACAACAGTATCTAATTCTAGAAATCACGATTAAACAGTGCATAGTGCATGAACAGAAAAAAAATCAGTACCTTCAATTTATCCAAACAAAAAACGGCACCAAAACTTACCACGAGGCAGAGGCAGGATCTCACTTGATGCAGCAGCACTTTTTGCGGGCAGCCATCTTGAGCGAGAGTGTTCCAGCCAGCACGCACATGCGCAGTTCTCAAACAGAGAACAAACGGCAAAATACACTTGCGTGCATGCGCGAGAAGCCGCACATGTGCAGTTGCGAAAAGAAAGCACAGTACAGGAAACTCGGACTGCGCATGCGCAGTTGATTCCTACGTGTTACGTCACGAGCGGCATGACGTCAGAGGACCCGGACCATGCCCACTTAAAAGGGAAATGCCCAAAAATTCCAAATAAGAAATTTAACGTTACAAACCACAGAATTCTTTCCTCGAACGACAAAATGAAGACCGAGCCTCCACCAACAGTTAAAGATTACTTCCGCAGCACCTTGAAACATACAGTTTGCAACACCCAAAGAGAAGAGCACAATGACAAATCCATAGCAAAAGGATTTGTTCATTGACGATGATTACTCAGGAGATGAGTTCCTCATTGGACAAATAGAGCACCATGACACACCCTTGACAAGAAGCGATGATTTGCTCGCTGTCGAATGCCACTCAGCCATTGATCAGTTCTCCGGATCCGATGGTCATTGCAGCAGCAACATGGGTGCCAAATTCCATATAAATCTCATGGTGGGAGAATCCAGTACCATGACGACATGGCAGCTCGTTGACAAAATGCATGACAACCAAACGTCACATATCCTAGCAGAAGGCGACGCCACGCAGAGAGCACAGATTGACTCCACTGAGGGAATGATACCGGCCTCCATAGCGAGCTCGTTGACAGGCTCCAGAATGGCCGCAAGCAACGACTCCGGAGCGACAGCCGTGAACCAAGAAGACTATGAAAGTCTACCCAGCTCATTTAATCAGCAAGAAGACACTGAATATCTACCCACTGTAAGTGAAAACAGTGACAAAGCGATCACACTCGACATACAGAGTGTGCAGGATCACAGCGAGACTGACAGATCTCAGCTCGTCTGTACAGAAGCACAGAGTAGGACTACTCTTGGGTCCAGTGAGACCACGTCAATTGAAATTTTGAAGATTTTAACTCCTGAAGAGGAGCATAAAGAGATCACAGATTATTCAAATGTACCGGAAATGTCTCCAGCAGAGGGGCACCAAGGCAGCAAAGAAGAGCAATCAAATCCACCACAAATGACTGATGTCACCAACATCAATATGACATCAGATCATTCTCACAGTTCTCAAGAAGAAACGCTCAATGTAACTGACACCAATAACTGTGACAATTACTCAAATTATCCACACGGAACACACATTGAGTGCAACAAGAGTACAAACATGCCATGGCATGGCAACAAATCTCGTGAATTCGCATTTGCTCCACAACAAACAAACAAACCAGCTTTCAAGAAAGGTGCAACACAGGATCGCTACCACAAGCATAAAAAAAAGTATAAATCAGACAACAAAATGATTCGACCATTCCGATGTCTCGTGATGTTCTCATGTACACACATCAACACTGACGGTGGTCACGACGACATGACGACATCAGCTGCCACCTCAACAACAGGCGACGAGATCGACCCACCTGATCAAACTCATACAGTCTGGACTCACAAAGTTTTTCGTTAGGATTGGACTTTTTAAACGTTGATTGACTTTGTACAGTCATTATTACCATCCCATTGTGTACACAGCATTACTCGTTTTATCTGTTCCCAGTTGACTTAATTCATTATGTTTGTTCAATTTTTGTTATACCATACAGAAAATCTGTAACACATTAAAAAGGGGGAGATGTAGTGATCTCTGTAGGTGCATGCACACAAGAGGTTAATGGGTAAAGAGCAGCACCATATGATCACTAGAGGGCTGGACCAACAGGGGTATAAAAAGCAGCCACAAGGGGTCTCTCGCTCCCTCTCTCGTGGGTGCATTGTGAACAGAGAAACATTAAAATCACATAGATAGTTAGTGGAGTTACGTTTAGTGGAGCTGGAAGTGAGTCCATCTTACCGTTTTTTTTGCCCGAGAGGTCCGACTGCTGCGATGCCTTCCGTGGTTGAATATCTATCCTAGTTTTTTTTCTTTTTCTTGTCTGTCGAACCTAATCTAGCTAGTTTCTGTTTTTGTGATTAAGGCCAACACTACTTGGCCGAATGTTTTGTTAACTGCGTGGTCGATAACACGTGTTACTCAATCCTTGGTTGATGGTGAGGTTGTCTGAATCTTGTTGAAGAAGACGCAAACTCGTCCAGTAATAACAAAGATTTATTGAGTAACTATAACTATTAATGCATGAGTTCTTTAACTTAACATGGAAACTAGGAATTGGATAACAAGATTTAACAATAATAATTAAACGTAACTCCACTAACTATCTATGTGATTCTGATGTTACCCTGTTCAAAGTGCACCCACGAGAGAGACAGAGACCCCTTGTGGCTGCCCTTGTTTGTCCAGCCCTCTAGTGATCATGTGGTGCTGCTATTTACCCATTAACCCCTTGTGTGCATGCACCTACGGAGATCACTACAGGTCTCACCCCCAAAGATGTGCAGGATAGGTGATTGGCCACGCTAAATTGCTCCTTAATTGGGAAAAAAAGATTGCGTACTTTAAATTTTTTTTTAAATTGAAACACATCAGCCACCTGCTGGTCACTCTGCTCTTGTACAACTGGTGCAAATGTTTTCACCCCTGTTGTTTGACCTTCTCTGTGTATAAATCCTGACAGTTTCTCTTCTTCTCCAGTCTCGGAATTAATCGTTTCTTTCTTAAGATTATAACTCCAACCAGCTTTCCATTTAACCCCCAGCATGATGATTTTATTACAATGAAGGCATCTAATTTTCTTCATATCTCTCATTCCCTCTGCACCATCTTTTTTAAATTTGAGGTGAAGGCTCGTTGGAATTTTCAAACACTCCATCTCTTGCTTGACTGTCTTTTCTCGAACCTTCTAATTTTCTATCTTTCTCAGACTTAAAAGTATGCTGAAAAAGTTTTTGACCTGTGCACCAACCCCTAGCCGTCAGCAAACTCTTCCTCCACATGAGTTCTTATCGCTGTAAGTAATGAATCTTTAAATTCTTGCGACAGAATTATTTCTCCAAGGACATCATAGGTTTCTTCTGTTTTTAATGCCGTTAGCTGCCTCTCAAAATTACTTTGTGTAACCCTTTCAAATTCAATATAAGTCTGTCCAGACTGTTTTCTTACATTTCAAAATGTTTGTCTGTAAGCCTCCAGTACTAACTTAGTAACACTCAACATAGCTTGCCAACAAGCTACCCACTGGCACGGTTGTAATAGCCTGCACGGACCTATGGGGTTGGAATGATTGGGCAAAATTCTCCCAAAACGGCTCGATGTCCGCCGACTGGCGCCCAAAATGGCGCCAATCAGACGGGCATCACGCCGCCCCAAAGGTGCGGAATGCTCCGCATCTTTGGGGGCCGAGCCCCAACATTGAGGGGCTAGGCCAACGCCGGAGGGATTTCCGCCCCGCCAGCTGGCGGAAACGGCGTTTGTTGCCCCGCCAGCTGGCGTGGAAATGACATATCAGGGCGGCGCATGCGCGGGAGCGTCAGCGGCCGCTGACAGTTTCCCACGCATGCGCAGTGGGGAGAGTCTCTTCCGCCTCCGCCATGGTGGAGACCGTGGCGGAGGCGGAAGGGAAAGAGTGCCCCCACGGCACAGGTCCGCCCGCGGATCGGTGGGCCCCGATCGCGGGCCAGGCCACCGTGGGGGCACCCCCCGCGGCCAGATCGCCCCGCGACCCCCCCAGGACCCCTGAGCCCGACCACGCCGCCTTGTCCCGCCGGTAAATAGGTACTTTAATTTACGCCGGCGGGACAGGCAATTTATCGGCGGGACTTCGACCCATCCAGGCCGGAGAATCGAGCGGGGGGGCCCGCCAACCAGCGCAGCCCGATTCCCGCCCCCGCCGAATATCCGGTACCGGAGACTTCGGCAACCAGCGAGGGCGGGATTCACAGCAGCCCCCGGCGATTATCCAGCCCGGCGGGGGGTCGGAGAATGACGCCCCCTATCTTCCCCGTGGTCCTTGCGCAGTACCAGTTTGCCTGCTAGGGGCACGGCACCTCTCTTAATCTCTGTGTGAAAGGTCGGCCAATGAGGCATCGAACATAACAGGAACGTGGTAGGGATCTACCAGGCATTGTATATAGTGTGTTATAAATAATCTACGTTTCTTTATTTTTACTAAGTGTGGACTCCCCTTCTCCTTATTAAAACGGTCCTCTGGGAGGCGATCTTCTAATTGACCACCTCTGTATTGATCATCCAATTAGGATGATAATCTTTATTATTATTGTCACAAGTAGGCTTACATTAACACTGCAATGAAGTTACTGTGAAAATCCCCTAGACGCCACACTCCGGCGCCTGTTCGGGTACACAGAGGGAGAATTCAGAATGTCCAATTCACCTAACAAACACGTCTTTTGGGATGAAACCGGAGCACCCGGAGGAAACCCACGCAGACACAGGGCAAACATGCAGACTCCACACAGACAGTGACCCAAGCCGGGAATTGAACCTGGGACCCTGGCGCTATGAAGCAACAGTGCTAACACTGGGCTACCGTGCCGTCCTAAATTGATAAATGGGTTCCCGAGGCCCCTGGAGCCTGTGCACCACCTGGAAAATCCTGCCGGCATGCTCAATATGCCCACTAGAGGGCACTTGATAATTCTAATTGGCCACCTGCCGCTGGTGTTGCATAGCCACTGTCTTTGATTACCCTCCTCCAGCAGGTTTGCCAGTGAGCCAGCAATACCTTGGACAGCTGAGCTGATTGACCAACTGATGTGCCATCAATTGTAACAAAGACGAGTTGTGGAACAAAACTGTGGCTTTACTAAGCTAAACGAGAACCTGCTGGCAACTGGTCCCGAACTGGGGCAGGGCCAGAGGTCGGCCACCTTTATACAGAGCCTGAGGGGAGGAGCCACAGGCGGAGCCAGCAGAGACAACAAACAATAAATACAATACAGTAGCAGTGGTTTGCCACATTCACCCCCTGTTTAAAAAAAGAGTCCGGCGGGGGTGAAGTGGACTTAAAGATCGAATCTGTTGGGGGCTTTGACCTTCTGCCGTGAACGCCTCAGTCCCGGCTGTGGTGTGGGCACTGGTGTCGAGACCTGTGTGTCCGGGAGCGTGTCGGTTTCTTCTTCGTCCAGTAGTTGAGTCGGTGGAGAGGGAGACGGTGTAGGGGTGGTGATGGTCACTGGGGGGGTCTGCGGGTGCCAAATCCTGAAGGGAGATTGTGTCCTGCCGCCCGTCATGGTGTGCCACATAGGCATATTGTGGGTTGGCATGGAGGAGAAGAACCCTTTCGATCAGGGGATCTGATTTATGACTCCTCGCATGCTTCCGGAGGAGGACGGGCCCTGGGACTGTCAGCCAGGATGGGAGCGAGACCCCTGTGGTGGACTTCCTGGGGAAGACAAACATTCGTTCGTGAGGGATACATTGGTGGCGGTGCACAGGAGCGACCAGATGGAGTGGAGCGCATCGGGAAGGACCTCCTGCCAGCGGAAGACTGGGAGACTTCTAGACCGTAGGGCAAGAAGGACATCCTTCCAGACTGTCTCGTTCTTCCTCTCCAGCTGTCTGTTTCCCCGGGGGTTGTAGCTGGTAGCCCTGCCCTTGCTAAGCAGGTACTGATGCAGCTCATCACTCATGAAAGAGGAACCCGATCACTATGGATGGAGGTGGGGAAACCGAATCAGGTGAAGAAACTGTGCAGGGCCTTGATGACAGTGGCAGAGGTCATGTCAGGGCATGGGATGGCAAAAGGGAAACGTGAGTACTCATCAACAACGTTGAGTAAGTACACGTTACAATCGGTGGAGGGGAGGGGCCCTTTGAAGTCGATGCTGAGGCGCTCAAAGGGGCGGGCGGCCTTTACCAGGTGCGCTCTGTCTGGCCGATAGAAGTGCGGTTTGCACTCCGCACAGACCTGGCAGTCCCTGGTCATAATCCTGACCTCCTCAATGGCATAAGGCAGTTTGTGCGCCTTGACGAAATGAAATAAACGGGTGACCCCCGGGTGACAGAGGTCATTGTGGAGGGCCCGAAGTCAGTCTACATGTGCACTGACACATGTACCGCGGGATAGGGCATCTGGGGGCTCATTGAGCTTCCCAGGTCGATACAAGATATTGTAATTGTAGGTGGAGAGCTCGATCCTCCACCTCAGGATCTTGTCATTCTTGATCTTGCCCCGCTGTGTATTATTAAACATGAAGGTAACCGACCGTTGGTCAGTGAGGAGACTGAATCGCCTATCGGTCAGGTAATGCCTCCAATGCCGCACAGCTTCCACAATGACTTGGGCTTCCTTTTCAACGGAGGAGTGTCGAACTTCGGAGGCCTGGAGGGTACGGGAGAAGAAAGCCACGGGCCTGCCCGCCTGTTTGAGGTTAGCGGCCAGAGCAAAGTCAGACGCATCGCTCTCCACCTGGAACGGGAGGGACTCGTCTACTGCGTGCATTGCGGCTTTAGCAATATCTGCTTTGATGCGATTGAAGGCCAGGCGGGCCTCAGCCGTCAGGGGAAAAAGGGTAGATTTAATGAGTGGGCGGGCCTTGTCCGCATAATTGGGGATCCACTGGGCATAATAGGAGAAGAACCCCAGGCATCTTTTCAGGCAGTGGGGGAGGGGAAGTTCCAGCATGCGGTCGGGGTCGGGCCCTACAACCTCGTTTTTCACCACGTAGCCAAGGATGGCTAGGCAGGTTGTGCGGAAAACGCATTTCTCCTTATTATATGTGAGGTTAAAGAGCTTAGCGGTGTGGAGGAAATGTCGGAGGTTAGCGTCATGGTCCTGGCCGCCGATGGTGGCATTATCTAGATACAGGAACGTGGCCCGCAGCCCGTACTGGTCAACCATTCGGTCCATCTCCCGTTGGAAGACCGAGACCCCATTGGTGACGCCGAAGAGGAACCTGAGGAAGTGGTAGAGGCGGCCATCGGCCTCGAAGCCAGTGTTTTGGCGGTCCTCCGGGCGGATAGGGAGCTGGTGGTACGCAGACTTCAAGTCAACAGTGGAGAAGACTCGATACTGCGCAATCTGATTGACCATATCAGATATGCGGGGGAGGGATACGCATCGAGCCGCGTGTACCGATTGAGCATCTGACTGTAGTCGATGACCATCTGGTGCTTCTCCCCAGTTTTAACGACCACCACCTGGGCTCTCCAGGGGCTGGTACTGGTCTCTATGATCCCTTCCTGCAGGAGTCGCTGGACCTCTGACCTGATAAAGGCCCTGTCCTGGACACTGTATCGTCTGCTCCTAGTTGCGATGGACTTACAGTCCAGGGTGAGATTAGCGAAGAGCGAGGGTGGAGCGACCTTAAGGGTCACGAGGCTACAGACAGTGAGGGGGGGCAGGGGTCCACCGAACATCAAGGTAATGCTTTGGAGGTGGCACTGAAAATCAAGACCCAGTAATAGGGCAGCGCAGAGATGAGGGAGGATGTAGAGCTTGAAATTAGCGTATTCTACACCCGGTACCGAAAGGGTTGCGACACATTACCCCCAGATCTCCACGGAATGTGATCAGGAAGCCAGGGAGATTTTCTGGGTAACGGGTAAAATTGGGAGGGAGCAGCGCCTTACCGTATCTGGGTGGATGAAGCTGTCGGTGCTCCTGGAGTCGAAGAGGCAGGCCGCCGGTGCCCGTTGATCCAGACGACCATCATGGATTTAGTGAGGTGATGAGGTTGAGACTGGTCGAGGGTGATGGAGCGAGCTTCGGAAGGTGGGTGGGCTGGTCGAGAGTAGCGGAGGCCAGCTTATGACTGGGTGAGCAGGGGTTCCGGAGGCGGCGGGGTGATTCCAAGATGGCGGCCCCCACGGGTCGCACGTGGCAGGTGGTGTGGAAGATGGTGGCCCCCACGTGGCGGGTGGCATCGAAGATGGCGGCCCCCACGGGTCACACGCAGTGGATGACGTGGTAGATGGGAGCAGTCCCGACAGGCAACACGCAGCATTGCTGCTGCTGGGTCCGGAAACTTTAGGGACAGGTCGGGCCTGGCAGACTCTGGCGAAGTGGCCCTTCTTTCCGCACCCATTGCAGATCGCGCTCCGTGTTGGGCAGCGTTGTCTGGGGTGCTTACCCTTGCCACACAAGTAGCATCTCGGGCCTCCGGAGTTGGCGGATTGATGCGCGGCACAGGCTTGCGACGCACCCGGGTTGGGTGATGGCGGCGCCCACGACGTCCACGAGGGTGCCGCGTGATCGCCGGTGAAGGCATCCATGTTATGGAAGATCACTTCCAGCGAATTCGAGAGCTGCACTGTCTCTTGGAGGCCGAGTGTACCCCCTTCTAGCTGGCGCTGGCGGATGTAGTTAGATTTTATGCCAGCGACATAGGCGTCCCTGATCAGCAGCTCCGTGTGCTGGACACCCGATACCGCCTGACAAATACAGTTCCGGCCGAGTACCCGCAAGGCGCGCAGGAATTCTGCCTGCGATTCTCCGGGGCGTTGACACCTCGTGACAAGGAGATGCCTAGCGTACACCTCATTTATTGCCTTTACATACTGCCCCTTCAGCAGCGTTATCGCCTCCGCGTATGAGGCAGCGTCCCTGATAAGGAGGAAAACCTGCAGGCTTACCCGGGCGTTGAGGACTCGAAGCTTGGTGATGGCGGTGATGGCATCGGCGGCAGATTCGAGGTAAGCTTCGAAGCAGCTTAGCCAGTGCTCGAATGTCGCAGTGGCGTCGGCTACTTGGGGGTCCAGTTCCAGGCGATCAGGCTTGAGTGATGCATCCATCTTAAGCATTTAGCTTATTAAATTGATGTGCCATCAATTACAACAAAGACGAGTTGTGGAATAAAACTGGCTTTAATAAGCTAAACGAGACCCTGCTGGCAACTGGTCCCGAACTGGGGCAGAGCCAGAGGTCAGCCACCTTTATACAGAGCCTGAGGGGAGGAGCCACAGGCGGAGCCAGCAGAGACAGCAAACAATATATACAATACAGAAACAGTGGTTTACCAAACCAACAGTCTAAATTTCCTCCCAGTCTCGACTTCAAGCTGCCTCTGCGAGTATGGGAACAATCCATCCTGTAGGTGCTCAATTTACTCATAAATAGAGCCAGCATTTAATTATTAATCCCTCCAGTTAGCATCACACAATAATAGGGCAATTCTCTGGTGTTAATTGGATGTTCCCAATATTGTGAACCGAGCAGGAAGCTCCACTATTGTTGATGAGATCCATTCTAATAGCGCGCTTACATAACATTACCAGTGATTAGCTGAAGTGAAGATATCTTCCATTTGGCTCATGTTTGTTTCTATCCATTTTTATCAAGAAGATTTTAAGCAGCTTGTCTATTTTCCCTTTATTGTTGACTCTGTGGTTTCTGTCCTGTGATACTAGTCACTGCCTACTTCTGCTCAGAATTGAAACAGAAATATCGACTAGGTCGGTGACAACAATAGATTTCTATCTGTGCATGCCAGATCAGTGAGCATTATAGATTTATACCAGCATGTGTTCACAATCAATTTATACAAGCATAGAGGAGGTGAATGTCTACTCAAAATTTATACCGATATATTCCAGGTTATTGTCCATCGTAGATTTAAAGTAACATATGCTAGGTCAGTCTGTACAGTAGATTAGTATATAAGTATATAAAGGTAAGTGTCTGACAGACTAGGCAACCTAGAATATGAGCAGAATGGTGTGTGCTGGCAGTCTATCCTGAAAATGCATTATGGATATTTATATAGCCATCCACCCCCCCCCCCTCCCCCCCCCCCCCCCCCCCTCAGTCCTTGCATCCAACTCATTGACATTTCAATCCCTAGCTATTCAGGTTCTTCCAGTAAAATTACAAAGGAGGAAGCTTACTCTCACCTTTCAAGCTCATTCTTTTTGACCCCCAGGCCTGTTCTGCCCCTACCCCCAGTTTCTTTAATCGAGTAATTTAAAATCTTGTCACTCAAAATACTCAAGGTTGGATTCTCCATCCCAGGATGCCCGGGATGCATTCCCTAATGGGACGGAAAATCGGGATTCCAAAGAACAAAGAACAAAGAAATGTACAGCACAGGAACAGGCCCTTCGGCCCTCCAAGCCCGTGCCGACCATGCTGCCCGACTAAACTACAATCTTCTATACTTCCTGGGTCCGTATCCCTCTATTCCCATCCTATTCATGTATTTGTCAAGATGCCCCTTAAATGTCACTATCGTCCCTGCTTCCACCACCTCCTCCGGTAGCGAGTTCCAGGCACCCACTACCCTCTGCGTAAAAAACTTGCCTCGTACATCTACTCTAAACCTTGCCCCTCTCACCTTAAACCTATGCCCCCTAGTAATTGACCCCTCTACCCTGGGGAAAAGCCTCTGATTATCCACTCTGTCTATGCCCCTCATAATTTTGTATACCTCTAACAGGTCTCCCCTCAACCTCCTTCGTTCCAGTGAGAACAAACCGAGTTTATTCAACCGCTCCTCATAGCTAATGCCCTCCATACCAGGCAACATTCTGGTAAATCTCTTCTGCACCCTCTCTAAAGCCTCCACATCCTTCTGGTAGTGTGGCGACCAGAATTGAACACTATACTCCAAGTGTGGCCTAACTAAGGTTCTATACAGCTGCAACATGACTTGCCAATTCTTATACACAATGCCCCGGCCAATGAAGGCAAGCATGCCTTATGCCTTCTTGACTACCTTCTCCACCTGTGTTGCCCCTTTCAATGACCTGTGGACCTGTACTCCTAGATCTCTTTGACTTTCAATACTCTTGAGGGTTCTACCATTCACTGTATATTCCCTACCTGCATTAGACCTTCCAAAATGCATTACCTCACATTTGTCCGGATTAAACTCCATCTGCCATCTCTCCGCCCAAGTCTCCAAACAATCTAAATCCTGCTGTATCCTCCGACAGTCCTCATCGCTATCCGCAATTCCACCAACCTTTGTGTCGTCTGCATACTTACTAATCAGACCAGTTACATTTTCCTCCAAATCATTTATATATACTACAAAGAGCAAAGGCCCCAGCACTGATCCCTGTGGAACACCACTGGTCACAGCCCTCCAATTAGAAAAGCATCCTTCCATTGCTACTCACTGCCTTCTATGGCCTAGCCAGTTCTGTATCCACTTTGCCAGCTCACCCCTGATCCCGTGTGACTTCACCTTTTGTACTAGTCTACCATGAGGGACCTTGTCAAAGGCCTTACTGAAGTCCATATAGACAACATCCACTGCCCTACCTGCATCAATCATCTTAGTGACCTCCTCGAAAAACTCTATCAAGTTAGTGAGACACGACCTTCCCTTCACAAAACCATGCTGCCTCTCACTAATACGTCCATTTGCTTCCAAATGGGAGTAGATCCTGTCTCGAAGAATTCTCTCCAGTAATTTCCTTACCACTGAAGTAAGGCTCACCTGCCTGTAGTTCCCGGGATTATCCTTGCTACCCTTCTTAAACAGAGGAACAACATTGGCTATTCTCCAGTCCTCCGGGACATCCCCTGAAGACAGCGAGGATCCAAAGATTTCTGTCAAGGCCTCAGCAATTTCCTCTCCAGCCTCCTTCAGTATTCTGGGGTAGATCCCATCAGGCCCTGGGGACATATCTACCTTAATATTTTTTAAGACACCCAACACCTCGTCTTTTTGGATCTCAATGTGACCCAGGCTATCTACACACCCTTCTCCAGACTCAACATCTACCAATTTCTTCTCTTTGGTGAATACTGATGCAAAGTATTCATTTAGTACCTCGCCCATTTCCTCTGGCTCCACACATAGATTCCCTTGCCTATCCTTCAGTGGGCCAACCCTTTCCCTGGCTACCCTCTTGCTTTTTATGTACGTGTAAAAAGCCTTGAGATTTTCCTTAACCCTATTTGCCAATGACTTTTCGTGACCCCTTCTAGCCCTCCTGACTCCTTGCTTAAGTTCCTTCCTACTTTCCTTATATTCCACGCAGGCTTCGTCTGTTCCCAGCCTTTTAGCCCTGACAAATGCCTCCTTTTTCTTTTTGACGAGACCTACAATATCTCTCGTTATCCAAGGTTCCCGAAAATTGACGTATTTATCCTTCCTCCTCACAGGAACATGCCGGTCCTGAATTCCTTTCAACTGACACTTGAAAGCCTCCCACATGTCAGATGTTGATTTGCCCTCAAACATCCGCCCCCAATCTATGTTCTTCAGTTCCCGCCTAATATTGTTATAATTAGCCTTCCCCCAATTTAGCACATTCATCCTCGGACCACTCTTATCCTTGTCCACCAGTACTTTAAAACTTATTGAATTGTGGTCACTGTTACCGAAATGCTCCCCTACTGAAACATCTACCACCTGGCTGGGCTCATTCCCCAATACCAGGTCCAGTACCGCCCCTTCCCTAGTTGGACTGTCTACATATTGTTTTAAGAAGCCTTCCTGGATGCTCCTTACAAACTCCGCCCCGTCTAAGCCCCTGGCACTAAGTGAGTCCCAGTCAATATTGGGGAAGTTGAAGTCTCCCATCACCACAACCCTGTTGTTTTTACTCTTTTCCAAAATCTGTCTACCTATCTGCTCCTCTATCTCCCGCTGGCTGTTGGGAGGCCTGTAGTAAACCCCCAACATTGTGATTGCACCCTTCTTATTCCTGATCTCTACCCATATAGCCTCACTGCCCTCTGAGGTGTCCTCCCGCAGTACAGCTGTGATATTCTCCCGAACCAGTAGCGCAACTCCGCCTCCCCTTTTACATCCCCCTCTATCCCACCTGAAACATCTAAATCCTGGAACGTTTAGCTGCCAATCCTGCCCTTCCCTCAACCAGGTCTCTGTAATGGCAACAACATCATAGTTCCAAGTACTAATCCAAGCTCTAAGTTCATCTGCCTTACCCGTAATACTTCTTGCATTAAAACATATGCACTTCAGGCCACCAGACCCGCTGTGTTCAGCAACTTCTCCCTGTCTGCTCTGCCTCAGAGCCCCACTGTCCCTATTCCCTAGTTCTCCCTCAATGCTCTCACCTTCTGACCTATTGCTCCCGTGCCCACCCCCCTGCCCTACTAGTTTAAACTAGTTTAAATTCCGGGCAAAATGGCGGTGGAACCAAGGTCCACTGCGCATGCCAGAGGGAGCATGTAAATATATGCAAAATTTGCATCTATTTAGCTGGCCTGGTGCGCTAGACTCTGCCCTTCCGTGATTCTCCAGACCCGTGGCCGGTAATCACTTGGGCGTGGTTCACTTGTGCTCTCTGCAATCATGGCCCTGACGTGGTAGGCCCAGGGGTCATGATGGTAGAGACCATCCGAGCCCATCTGTGGCCCAAATCCCTCCGCACCGCAAATCGGCACCAACCTCCCCTCTACCCCCGCACCACACAGCAGCCCACTAATCCCAGGTTTGCCTGGGTGTCCCCCCCCACCCCCAAGTATGGGGGTGACCAGGCCTGCCCCCCACCAGGGATCCCTGTGATGGGAGATCCCCCACAAGGACCCCTGTAATTGAAAGACCCCCCTCTAGGACCCATGTAATAAGGAGAAACCCCCAGCGACCCCTATGATTCAGAGACTCCCCACAGGGACCCCCTGACTAAAGGGACCACCCAAGGGCCCCCTGATTAAGGAAACCCCCCAAAAATGGAACCCCTGACTGGAAGCTCGAGAGCAGTCCAGGATAGGCGCAGTATGAAGCATTATAGCTGTAATATTTACCTTACAGCTCCACGTGCCCAATCGCGGAAGGAGAGCAGCTGTGCCTGCCTCTGGTTCCCACAAATCTACTATCTAAAAGTATTCATAGCTTTTGAGTAGTGGTCTGTGATTGATAGCTCCTAAAAGCCATCTACAGCTTTGATCCATTCATATCCCTTCACACTTTAGTGGCCTAAGTGGTGAGACCCCAATGTTTGTAAACATGGACCACATCAAAGAGAGGTAAGTGCAGTAAAATCACACACTTGATTGGGATGCACTTAATGCTTGGAATGCACTTACATCTCCGGAGGAGGCATGCGCGTGACCTTACAACCGGGCCACCCGCTCAATAGTAAGGAAGGATATAAGCTCCGACAATGTGGAATCTGTATGGGTAGAGAAATACCAAGAAGCAAAATTCATTAGTGGCGTTGTATTTAGATCCCCAAACTGTAGTGGGTATGTTGGGAATGGCATTAACTAGGAAATTAGAGATGTATGCAATAAAGGAACGTCTGTAATAATGGGTGATTTAAATCTGCATATAGATTGGGCAAAACAAAATAGTCACAGTTCCGTAGAGGAGGAATTCCTGGACTGTATGCGGGATGGTTTTCTGGACCAATATGTTGAGGAATAAACTGGTGATCAGGCCATCCTCGACTGGGTACTGTGTAATGAGAACAGAATCATTGGCAATCTAGGTGTGTGAGACCCCTTGGGGATGAGCGACCATAGTATGATGGAATATGTCATCAAGATGGAGAGTGAAGTCGTTGATTCTGAGACTATGGTCCTGAAACTTAATAAAGGAAACTACGATGGAATGAGGCATGAGTTGCCGATGATCAATTTGGAAACTTTACTTAAAGGGATGACTGTGGATAGGCAAAGGCAAACATTCCAGGAGTGCATCGGCAAACTGCAACAATTGTTTATTCCTGTCTGGCACAAAAGTAAAATTGGAAAGGTGGCCAAACCATGGCTTACAAGGCAAATTAGAGATAGTACTTAATCCAAGGAAAAAGCATACAAATTGGCCAAGGAAAACAACAGGTCTGAGGATTGGGAGCAGTTAAAAATTTAGCAAAGAATGACAAAAGGTTTATTTAAGGGGAAAGTAGAGCATGAGAGTAATCTTGCAGGGAACATAAAAACTGACTGTAAAGATTCTATAGATACGTGAAGAGAGAAAAATTGGTGAAGTCAAATGTAGGTCCCTTACAGTCAGAAACAGGGGAATTTATAATGGAGGACAAATAAATGGCTGAGCAACTAAACACATACTTTGGTTCTGTCTTCACAAATGAGGACACAAATCAGATACCAGAAATGTTGGGGAATGCAGCGTTTAGTGAGTGGGAGGAACTGATGGAGATCAATATTAGTAGAGAAATGGTGTTGGGAAATTGATGGGATTGAAGGCTGATAAATCCCCAAGGTCTGATAATCTACATCCCACAGTACTTAAGGAAGTGGCTCTAGAAAGGTGGATGCATTGGCGGTCATCTTCCAGGACTCTGTGGACTCTGGAACAGTCCCTGAAGGTAGGAGGGTAGCTAATGTACCTCCACTATTTAAAAAGAGAGGTAGAAAGAAAACAGGGAATTATGGACCAATAAACATGATGTCGGTAGTGGGGAAAATTCTAGAATCCATTGTCAAAGAATTTCTAGCAGAGCTCTTAGAAAACAGTGGCAGGATCGGACAGAGTCAGCATGGGTTTATAAATGGGAAATCATGCTTGACCAATCTACTGGGATTCTTCGAGGATGTAACTGGTAGAGTTGATGAGGGGTAGCCAGTGGATGTGGTTTATTTGGACTTTCAGAAGGCTTTGACAAAGTCTTGCATGAGAGATTAGCGTGTAAAATTAAAGCGCAAGGGATTAGGGGTAGTTTATTGTGATGGATAGAAAACTGGTTGGCAGAAAGGAAACAAAGAGTCGGAATTAACAGGTCCTTTTCGAATTGTCAGGCAGTGTCTAGCTGGGTACTGCAGGGATCGGTGCTAGGACCCTAGCTATTCACGATATATATTAATGATTCAGATGAGGCAACAAAATCTAATTGGCGCGATCTACCCGAATGGGGCAGAGTCCCATAGCACATGGAGCTCGCAGAGCGACCCCACTATCCAACACCCATCTGGGTAGATCGGGGGCCTCAGCAGGGAACGTGCGGCTGAGGCCACAGTTAGCCCGCTCCCTGCACTGAGGAGCTCAGCTCGCTGGAACTCCTCAGTACAGGGAGAGATTGGGACACCATTTTTAAATGGTGACAGCCCTGAACTCCCCAAGTACCAAAACACATGTAAGGGTGTCATCCAGCCCCTGCACCCCCTACGCCCATACAGGGCACTCTCAGCCGGATCCCCGCCACCTGAAAAGTGCCAGTTTGGCACCTTGGCAGTGCCAGCCTGGCACCCTGGCAGTGTCCCTGCCAGCTGGAAGTGCCAAGCTGGAAGTGCCAGGATCCCAAGTGGCACCACTATTGCCACGGTGCCACCCTGCCCAGAGGACTAGCACCTGGGGCCTCAGATGCCCTGGGAGACCCCTACGAGTGCCGTTCCATCTGGTCTGTGTTTATGGAAACCAGAACTGAACGGTGCTCCCTCGAAGTCTCCAAGGTGAAGGGGATAGATCCCATGTCTTGGTTAGATCTCAGGAACACAGCAAGTCTTGCTTTAATATGCAGATTTGCCAGTCAGTGACTCAGCTCACAATGGGCGGGATTCACAATGCGATGCCTTGCAAGATCTTGCGAGACGTGGCAAGCTGTGTAGATCCCAGAAGAGGGATCTCCCGGCAGCTGCCGACTGCAACGTGCTGCTTTTCTGGTGCAACGTGGTCAGTAGATCTTGCCCAATATCGCCACAAATGAATGGTAGATAGAATGGTAATTTGGAGAAATGCGAGGTTATCCACTTTGGTCGCAAAAACACAAATGCAGAATACTATCTAAATAGCCATAAATTAGAAGAGGGGTGTGGCGATATGCATATGCATAGTAATGTATTTAGATAGAGGTAAAACCTCCACTAGCAGGTGGCAATAGTGACCCCGATATGGGATTGGGCAGTTGGTACTAAGTCATACTAGAAGACAGTCGCATTAGAAGTAGCTCCAGGAGAATTCACTTATTCGTTACCGTTTGTATTATAGTTCATTAGTTATCTTTCCACATGTTCATTTTGATAATAAACTATCTTACTAGTCAAAGAACTAGATGCTTTGTGTGCATCTTTACCATGGCCGCAACACAGAACATAACATGATACCAAAAGCGTAGAACAATTGAAGATAACTATGGTGAAGACGGGACGAAATAGACCGAAGAAAGAAAAAAGATCATTCTTCCACCTACCTGGTAAACTACTGACAACTGGAACTCATGCACAGAAAGACTGTGAAGCTCGAGAAGGCACCTCACCAGCTTCAGGTCACCGGTAATGTAGATGAGAATTGGTGTGTTTTTCAGCAGCAATTCACATTCTATGTTGCAGCCTTTGGCCTGCAGGCACAACCTGACGAGAGGAGTATTGCGTTGGTGCTCATGGTAGCAGGTCCTCAAGCCATCAAAATTTATAATACCTTCGCATTCGACCACGAGGCTTACAGCAAGAGCTTTGATGAAGTAATAAAGTGCTTTGATCGACATTGCTCCCCGAAGAAAAACAGAAACGTTTGAGCTTTATACCTTTCGCACGTGTACTCAGAAGGCAGACAAACCTTTCGATAGTTTTCTAACTGACTTACGGTTGAAGGTGCAGTCGTGCAATTCTAGTACATTAAAGTCGTCGATGACTTGTGATCAGATAGTGTTTTGGATATCAAATGACAAGGTATGCGCAAGGCTATTGAGAGAAGAAGAGCTTCAATGGAATAATGCTATCAAACATTTGTCATGCAAGTGAGCTAGCTGCACAGCAGATTAGCGCGCTCAATCTGAAACATTTTGGCGCCAATCTGGAAGAAGATGCCAGTGCTATTAGCACTGTGATGCAGTCAAATAAGAAATGTGCTCTTACTGCATGCGGCCGTTTTAAGCGACGGACCAGGTTCGGCATTTTATGCCAGCGATGCTGCAATCGGCATTTGCCAGGGCAATGTCCAGCTAAGGGCAGCACGGTAGCATTGTGGATAGCACAATTGCTTCACAGCTCCAGGGTCCCAGGTTCGATTCCGGCTTGGGTCACTGGCTGTGCGGAGTCTGCACATCCTCCCCGTGTGTGCGTGGGTTTCCTCCCACAGTCCAAAGTTGTGCAGGTTAGGTGGATTGGCCATGATAAATTGTCCTTAGTGTCCACAATTGCCCTTAGTGTTGGGTGGGGTTACTGGGTTATGGCGATAGGGTGGAGGTGTTGACCTTGGGTAGGGTGCTCTTTCCAAGAGCCGGTGCAGACTCGATGGGCAGAATGGCCTCCTTCTACACTGTAAATTCTATGATAATTTAAGAAGGTGTGTTCCAAGTGTGGCAGAAGAAATCACTTTGCGAGGCAATGCTTTTCACGTCCAACAGTGGACTAAACAGGATCGGTCAACGTGATTGATTTTATGTGCATTGAAGACCTGTTTTTGTTGATCTGATTTCGACCGAGGACACGATGAATCCAAATATGCAAAGTGAAGAGTCTTACTTACCAGTAGCAGCAATAGCGATGGTGATGTTGATACCATCGAAGACAGATGGACAATGCCATTGATGCTGAATGGCACATTGATCAAATGCAACCTCGACATGGGAGCGAGGACCAACCTTATCAGTTTGCCTGATTTTCACGAGCTGAGAGTTAAACTGAAAGTCGTCAATCAATGTTGGGAGCATGTGAGCTCGAAGTATGGGTTCACAACATACCATTTTCCATTGTGGACACGGAACGCGGAAGTGGGTGAGGCACTGGAGCTAGTTGAGCGGCTGTACATTCCACACAGCACTGCAACAGTGGATGAATGCAAATGGCAATGAGATGATGAAAAGGAATTCCAGAATTCTGGTTGACAGTCTTCAAAAATGTGGATTTGCTCAGTGACGTAATACAGGACCATGGTGAGTCTACCTTAAAACAAGGTGAAATTTTCAGATCCTGGACAGCCAATGAATTTCACTCTGGAGTTTAAGTTTGAGCTAAATGAGTATTTCACAAATGAAGCAGTGACAACAACATACCAGATGGAGTCACAGCTTGATGAGTCAGACCTTTCCTTAATTGATGAACAAGAAATCACGTGATGCACAGGGTGCCAGATCAACTGGGAGAAGGACAAAAACATCACATTGAAAACGATTAAAGCAAAGCAGAAGCATAAGGGTCGGGCCACTGGTAGAACAGTTACAAAAACTGTACCAAATAACTCTTTAATTGTTTTAGTCATCCTGAAGTTCCAGAGCATGAAGATGTAGATGAAGGTTCTGCAGCAAGACTCGCTGCTGACTTTGAAATTGGTCACTTCTACCATGAACACATAATTGCACGAGCAATTATGAAGCTAATGCAGACGATGATGAAGATAATTATATTGATAATTACGATAATGATAATTACGACGATGGTGATTACAATGATGATGATTACGATGAGGGAAGTGAAGAATCAAATGATGAGCCAGAAGAGGAAGACTGTGAAAGCTTATTTAGTTTATTTGACATTAGTGACCAGATGATAATAATTAGCATCCAATCTGTGCAGGATAACAATGAGTGTGAAAGCTCTAAGATGGAGTGCGCAGAGGGTGAAAATGAAGTTGCAGCAGCAGACAAATTAGCTGAGAGCAAATCAACTGCGAACAGCCAAATAACAGACAATTAATCCCTGTTTGGGAGAAATTGGCTCCAGAGAAGTACAATGATTCATCCTATGCCCACGGAAAGGTTCCTGCAGTGGATTCACAAGTACTTGAGGCCAGTCCGTCAAAAAGCTTGCAGGAAGAACTTTTGGATACATCTTTGTGCAGTTCTCCAACAACAGACGCAGCATGTATCAGATGAGGATGAGCCACTAATTGAGACTCAAACACAAAGTGCAGAAGTAATACCTAATGTTGAGGACATTGATCCAGCTAACATACCCGAATGCAAGGGTTTGCAGATCATCCCTGAAGTCGCAAACTTGCCTGCAACTTCGAACCCGTCCAAAAGTATGGGGCCATTAGATTCCTCACCAGTTGATGGGCATGCAGTGCAGCATTTGAGCACAAACAGCATGGATCAACCAAAACTCCTCGAACCAGGAAAGGCTCCAGGAGAAGCTATTGGAGCAGAAGAGCCAGAAACAGCTATTGCAGAAAGGGATCCAGAAACAGCTAATCCCTTGGCCGAGACCAGGAGCAAGAGTGAGGCTCTAGATGCACAGGCAGATATGAGTGTGCACTGCACCAATTTCATGGATGATGCCACTAAAGCTAAGAAGAAAAGGAGAAGGAAAGAGCTGATTATTACAAAAAGGAGGAAGGGTATGAGAAGAATCGAGGACACAGTCTGTCGGTCAGGTAGCAACCGTGACAGTGAAGACACGAGCATCGGTAATAAGTGTGGTGAATGTAAATTCAGTTAATTCACCAGTTATGTTCTATGTTATTAACCCTGTGGGTTTTATCTGTGGGCCATTGTATGGCTTCACCCACAGGGGGAGATGTTGGAGGATGTTGGAGCATGTACGGGCTCCACCCATGGCTCCGCCCCTTTGAAGGAGTATAAGAGTAGCTGGCCTGTGGGACTGTCCTCAGTATGTACCAGTCACAGACAGACAAAGTTGCTAGTTAATTAAAACCACTGTTTTACTCCGACACGAGTCCTTGAGTGAATTGATGGTCGCATCACTAAGGCCAATGTACAAGAACACACATGTAGTAGGAAGCATCATCTCAAAAGGCTGAAAGAATTGATGATTCAAAGACCAGACAGGAAACTGGGGCGTTATTCTCCAACCCCCCGCCGGGTCGGAGAATGGCCGTTGGCCGCCGTGAATCCCGCCCCCGCCCCACCGAAGTCTCCGGTACCGGAGATTGGGTGGGGGCGGGAATCGGGCCACGCCGGTTGGCGGGACCCCCCGCTCAATTCTCCAGCCCAGATGGGCCGAAGTCCCGCCCAGAAATTGCCTGTCCCGCCGGCGTAAATCAAAGCTGGTATTTACCAGCGGGACAAGGCGGCGTGGGCGGGCTCCGGGGTCCTGGGGGGGGCGCGGGGCGATCTGACCCCGGGGGGTGCCCCCACGGTGGCCTGGCCCGCAATCGGGGCCCACCGATCCGCGGGCGGGCCTGTGCCGTGGGGGCACTCTTTCCCTTCCGCCTCCGCCACGGCCTCCACCATGGCGGAGGCGGAAGAGACTCTCCCCACTGCGCATGCACGGGAAACTGTCGGCAGCCACTGACGCTCCAGCGCATGCGCCGCATTTCCGCGCCAGCTGGCGGGGCACCAAACGCCATTTCCGCCAACTGGCGGGGCAACAAACGCCATTTCCGCCAGCTGGCGGGGCGGAAATCCCTCCGGCGCCGGCCTAGCCCCTCAATGTTGGGGCTCGGCCCCCAAAGATGCGGAGCATTCCGCACCTTTGGGCCGGCGCGATGCCCGTTTGATTTACGCCGTTTTGGGTGCCAGTCGGCGGACATCGCGCCGTTTCCAGAGAATTTCGCCCCACAAATTCAATCGATGCTCAGGAGACCAACAAGAAGACATTATTCACCTGAAAGACTGAACGTGTAATGAACTGTGTACAGGGACACATTTGAAATTGTTATGCGTATCATGTTTTGTAAAGCACAGTGGGATTTGTACAGGTTACATGTTTGAAATTGTTATGCACATCATGTTTGGTAGAGCACAGTTATATTTGTTAAAACATTCACATTTCCAAAGGGGATGTGGTGATGTGCATATGCATAGTAAATGTACATAGTTAGATATATGACCTCCGACCAGCAGATGTCGACAGACATCCACCATGTGACTCCGGAGATTGGCAGTTGGTAGTAAGTCACACTAGAAGACAGTCACATTAGAAGTAGCTCCAGGAGAATTCACTTATTTGTTATGGTTTATTATAGTTTGTTAATTATCTTTCCACATGTTCATTTTGTTAATAAACTATCTTACTAGTCAAAGAACTAGATGTTCGATGTGCATCTTTACCAAGGCCTCACACAGAACATAACAAGGAGAATGTACAACAAGACCTGGGTGTCCTCGTACACTAGTCACTGAAGGTAAGCATGCAGGTGCAGCAGGGAGTAAAGAAGGCAAATTGTATGCTGGCCTTCATTGCGAGAGGATTCGAGTACAGGAGCAGGGATGTCTTGCTGCAATTATACAGGGCGTTGGTGAGGCCACATCTAAAATATTGTGGGCAGCACGGAAGCACAAGTGGATAGCACTGTGGCTTCACAGCGCCAAGGTCCCAGGTTCGATTCCCCGCTGGGTCACTGTCTGTGCGGAGTCTGCACATTCTCCCCATGTCTGCGTGGGTTTCCTCCGGGTGCTACGGTTTCCTCCCACAGTCCAAAGACGTGCAGGTTAGGTGGATTGGCCATGATAAATTGCCCTTAGTGACCAAAAATGTAACAAGGGGTTATTGGGTTATGGGGATAGGGTGAAAGTGAGGGCTTAAGTGGGTCGGTGCAGACTCGAAGGGCCGAATGGCCTCCTTCTGCACTGTATGTTCTATGTGTGCAGTTTCAGTCTCCTTATCTGAGGAAGGATGTTCTTGCTATAGAAAGAGTGCAGCGAAGGTTTACCAGACTGATTCCTGGGATGGCGGGACTGATGTATGAGGTGAGATTGAGTCAGTTAGGATTGTATTCGCTGTAGATCAGAAGAATAAGGGGGGATCTCATAGAAACCTTTAATATTCTAACAGGACTGGACAGGTTGGATGCAAGAAGGATGTTCCCGATGGTGGGGGTGTCCAGAACCAGGGATCAGTCTGGGGATGTGGAGTGGATCATTTAGGATAGAGATGAGGAGAAATTTCTTCACCCAGAGAGTGGTGATCCTGTGGAACTTGTTACCACAGGAAGTAGTTGAGGCCAAAACATTGTATGGTTTCAAGAAGCAGTTAAATATAGCACTTGGGGCTATGGGGGAAGCTGGGATTAAGCTATTGAGTTGGATGATCAGCCGTGATCATAATGAATGGTGGAGCAGGCTCGAAGGGCCGAATGGCCTCCTCCTGCTCCTATTTTCTCTGTTTCTATGTTTAGCTACCTTGTAATTCACATAAACGTTTACTTAATTATTTTTTCCTTTCATATGGACAATGTCCCAGGGAGTTACATAAAGACATGATAAAAATAAATAGACCCCAGTGAACCCTTCCATATTGTCTTACTTTTGAAGTAGGAGTTCTAAAACTAGGTAGATGACCGAGATTTAATAAGGGAGAGGGGTTTCTCGCTCATGAGCTGGAGAATCAGTCAAAGACCCACATTGCTTTATTTAATTTTAACCAGGCACTTAGTTGAGAAGCGTCAGTCTTCCTATTTGATTAAGCCCCCAGTGGGATGGCAATCCCATCCTCAAGAGCTGCTAGCCAGTCAGAGACCAGTAACTCTGCAATTACGGTAGCACCAGTAACGAACCAGCATTGTTCATTGCTGATATTACACTGGGACCTACAGGAGGGATTATTGATGAATCCCTGGACAGAGTTGATTGTGGATAGGATGGGGGTCTAAGGGAGAGCATCACCATTGGAGTAGGTCAGCTGAGTGGAAGCAAAGGCAGGGTGTATGGCTTTCTGCAGTGGTACCCCCTTCCCAAGGTTGGTTCCCTCAATCAGCCACAGAATTCCCATGAACAAGAGAAACCCAGAGTCAACCTCTACATATGAAGGCTGCTGGCAAAACTTCCCACCCTGGAGTTAGTCACAGGGAGGCAGGGAGACGGGGGAATCTGTACCCCACACACTCCTGCCTCTTTACACAGATACTTTGCCTACAAACATAGCCAGGGGGTCATTGAATCTTTTCCAATATTCCTATCTCACCACCCCACCATGTTCCAATACAATTTTAAAATTACCTCTTTGATCCACATATTATGTATGCTTAACAATTTGGTGCAATGATCTGATGGCTGCTTTTGGTGGATGATGTTATTGATTTTCTATCCATATTCATGCTACCCTGGAGTAAACATTGGCCCAGATCTTCTGATCAGGATCGGAAACCTTTCCAGACAAAAAAACTGCACACTTACCTCCCTCCAATTTTTCATGGCAATGTTCCAAAGGAGGATCTTTCCCTCCAGTACACCAAACCTCGTAGGGAGCAGCACAGAGAATTCATGCGCAAGCCCTTTTTACAGTACTAGCTGCCATATTCCGGTAATATTGAGTTTAAATGTCCCAAAATTACATTAAAAACAGCTACGGAGATAAGCTAAGTGTGTTAGGTGCGTAGAGAGGTAGGGTGGGGAGGGTATTTGGGTAAGGAGATAGGGTGGGATTTGGGTAGGTGGATGATGTGGGTTGGTGGCTTGAAGGGTAGTTAGATATGGTCCGAAGGGCAAGGTCAAGGGCAGGTCAGGTTGCGTCAAGAGGAGTCTGGCGGGTTTGT
This sequence comes from Scyliorhinus torazame, assembly GCF_047496885.1. Taxonomy (NCBI): domain Eukaryota; kingdom Metazoa; phylum Chordata; class Chondrichthyes; order Carcharhiniformes; family Scyliorhinidae; genus Scyliorhinus; species Scyliorhinus torazame. Next base: position 231,081,314 of record NC_092707.1, on the reverse strand, counting down.
GGGTCAGTCGAGGGGGACAGAGTTATGAAGAGTCGGGTGTAGGGTCGGGTTGGGTCAGGGTGTGACCTAGGTCAGAGGCTAATCAGATCAGGTTGAGGGGTTGGGGTGTGTCAGAAGGTGGGAGTCAGGTCGGAGGGGGTCAGGGGGATTGTTGGAGTCAGGTGGGTAATCCAGGGTGGGGGGCTGAAGGGGAGTCAGGGGGTTCAGTGTGAATGATTGGATGGTCTGTTGTATTGTTGCCCAGGAGTTATAATAGATCTTTTTCTGTCTAATGTTTCATGGGTAACTATCCACGTAAGTCAGAACCGTCCGAAGTCCCTGACTCTAACTCAGAGTTGGAGATCTTTCTGGAGGGTCCTGGATGGCAGGGGGATTGCACATTTGAAAATCAAACCTCCTGGAAAATTCCCTTTGTATCCTTGCGTTGGAACTTACGAGAGATCATGAAGCGTATCTTCTGGGATATGTCCAGTCTCCAACTATGTGAGGTTTGAAGATGTGAAGCATTGTATTTTTCTTTTCCTTGAGCTGATCACATCACTTTATATATACCTGAATTAAAGTGCACCTAACACGGGTGGTAGCTGTGACTCAGTCGGTAGCACTCGATCTGAGTCAGAAGAATCACAGTCCCACTCCAGAAATCTGAACATATAACCTTGGCTGACACTCCTGCACTGACAAAACTGCTGTCCTTTAGCTGAGGCCGTGTCTGCCTTCCCAGGTAGTTGTCAAAGGTTCACTAAAGATTTCCCCAAAGTTCAGCCTAATATTTATCCTTAATGTTTCCTAATATCATTGAAACCAATTATTCAGCCATTATTACATTACTATTAGTGGCACTTTACAAATTGTCTGCCACATTTGCTACGTCACAGCAGTGACAACACGTTGTCCAAAGATGTGCAGCTTAGGTGGATTGGCCATGCTAAATTGTCCCTTAGTGTCCAAAGATGTGCAAGTTAGGTGGGGTTATGGCGATAGGGCAGGGGAAGTGGGCCCAGGTGGGGCGCTCTTTCAGCGGGTCAGTGCAGACTCAATGGGCTAAATAGCCTCTTTCTGCACTGTAGAGATTATATGAATACTTTAAAAGGAGATGTGCAAGACAAGTTTTTCACAAAGAGGGTGGTGAATATCTTGAACACGCTGCAGGAAGAGGTGGTGGAAGCAGATACGATAGCAACATTTGAGAGGCTTCTTGACAAATAGATGAATAGAGGGAATGCGGATCCTGGGAGTGCAGAAGGATTTAGTTTAGACCGGCAGCATGGTTGGTGCAGGATTGGAGGGCCGAAGGGCCTTTTCCTGTGCTGTGCTGTTCTTTGTTGTGATATCTTTGATGGCTGTAAAGTGTTCTGCAGTGTCCTGACACTGTGAAATGTGTTTAATTCCTTTATTTTTGTATTTGCAAATTTGTACACCATTTGCCATTGCTCCAATTATGGTAAATATAGAATGTAAATAAATGTTAACGGAGTCTGCTCCCTGTGTTATTTGTCAAATTGGTGCATTGCAACTGTTGCCAATTCCAATTCCTATAGTACACCATCAAACTGATCCACAACTAGATACCATCTGGTAACTACTTGGGTCTTCCTTTCTTTCAATTAGTCTTTTTATTAGTCCAAAATAATGCATTTTCCTCTATCCCATAATCCTGAAGTTTACGCGCTAATTTTTAATGAGAGAAATGTCCTTTTAAAACCTAGATAAACAATATTCATTGCCTTGCTTACTTCACATATCAGTATGTTCATCGAAACCAATGGATCTTACACTCCGAAAGTGGCCACCTCCTAATAATCTAGACATCATATTTGATATTCCTTAACATTGGTTCAAACAATTTTACCACAAAAGATTCAAGACACATAACATGGCAATTGATGTCTTGGATTTGGAGCCCCGTTTTAAAGGTTCATGATTCATGATTGCATTCATGATTTCCAGCCTTGTGTCGTTTGAGCAACTCCGGAAATATCTTAAAATCATCGCATGATAAAGACAGAAGAACGTGATTCAGCACACTTTGACCAATTATTTTAAAACCCGGGAGTAAAGGCTGTCAGGGCCAGATTATTTTGTCTGCCTTCAGTATTTAATACCTGCTCTTTTGTGATTAAAGAAGTAGCAAGTCTGCACCCGCCCCAAAAGATTTCAATATAATCTTTCTCTCTTCATAGCAAATACTGTTTCTGAAATAAAAGTTTGACATTCCAGCAACTTTGACAGAGGTAATCTTTCATTTCTAATGTTGCAATTTCTTCCTTCACTCTTTTATCAGCTTCTAACATGAAGCTTGGAGAAGGCTTTGCTGTCTCTTAATATTTTCTGCTGTATTTGCACGATGCCTATTCTTTGCCGCTCTTAATATGTTTTGAAATTTTGAGCCTATCTTTACAGGTACCTTCATGTGGTCCGTCACTGAGTTTCAGAATATCCTGAATCTTTCTCTTTTGCTGACATGCCTTTCACATATTGGTTTTATTCTTTTATTTCAACCATTGATCATTTCAGAAATTAATTGTTTCTGTATTTTAAAAAGTACTCCTTTCATACATTATTTTTTAAACACACCCTTTCCTTTCCGTATATCTGCCAATTTTAAAATGCTCATGGGATTTTTCCTTCACCTAAAATCATAAATCAAGCTCCTTTATGGACTTCCCTCCAATTCCTAACTTTATTTTTTACCTGAGAAGTGTTCAAATTGTGATCATTTGACTCAATGTGTTCTCTCTTTATTAGCAATGGTTACATTCTCCATTGCTGGTTCCCTCACTTGGTACTTCAGAAGCAAATTCTTCTTCACAATTCATTTCCTCTCATGACAGAAGCTTTTCACACATGCATCACTATCAGTATCAGAGCAATTAAAACAATCCCATTACTCTTGAGTTGACCATTACTCTTAACACTGGCACTTTTAACACGTTCCAGAGCATTTGTCTGCCTCCTCGCAATGATCGAGGCACTCCCACCATATTCCTGTTTAGTTTGATGCAGATATGAGGGGCAAGAAATTGGGATCAGTAGCATCTTAATTTTAGGCTTATGAATGCCCTTTGAGTTCAAAAATTACTTATGAGACACCTTTCTGGTACAGGCATAGCAAGCGCACAGCGACTAACTGCAGAGTAGGTAGAACATGATGTCAAGCAGCATGCAACATTGATTTGATGCCAGCATTGCCAATCTGCAGTTTAACAGTTCAGTTGACACCCCTCTTATGCTCACATCAGTGAAACATATAAAGCAGTAGGGAGACCCCTCCGCCTCACCCATCCTCCGAATCAATACATTAACATGAGTTAAGTGGACAATTAACTCCTTACACATTAGTTTCTGTTTGAATTCTTCCAGCTGTTGCTACAATTTCACAAGTATTTATGTTTCCTGTAATTGTTCCATGTTTAAAATGTCTACAGGGAATGGTGTGACAGTTGCTGACATGCATTTTGCTGACTTTGAGGCTTCTGCACAAACCAGTTCCTCCCAAGCATGAGTGCACTAGAAGGTCTTCCTCTTGGAAGTGAGCATGGCTTGGTTAATGATCAAACTCCATCCAGAGCAGGGCACTGGATGGTGGTGGAGGTGATGGTGGTGGTGGTGGTGGGGAGGGGGGAACAGGAGGAGGATGAAGGACTCTCAGCAGAAGGACATATTCACCTTGAGAGTTAAGGGCCAATTTGCCCACCTAACACTAACGGAGGAACAATGTGTGAGGTATCTGCAGTTCACTAAGGATGCGATCGCTACAATCTGCCACCCCAGCTTGAGTTTCAACCTCATAGCACAGCCAGGGTTCTATTGCCAGTGTATGTACAGTTGATCCTGGAAATGTGTCTGGCTCCTTCCAGATTGATTCCAGAGATATGATCAGCGTCCTGCAGTTTGCTGTGTGGTTTCACAAAGGAAGGTCACCTTCTAGTCAAAGATAGCTGAATATTCTTTCTTTTTAGATACATCGAATCCCTACAGTGCAGAAGGAGGCCATTCGGCCCATCGAATCTGCACTGACCCTCTAAAAGAGCACTCTACCTCGGCCAATCCCCTACCTTATCACCCTAACCCCACCTAGGAGAGATTTAGCACAGCCAATGCACCTAACTTGCACATCTTTGGACTGTGGGGGAAACCAGAGCACCCGGAGGAGACACAGGGAGAATGTGCAAACTCCACACAGACAGTCACCCAAGTTCAGAATTGAACCCGGGTCTCTGGCGCTGTGAGGCAGCAGTGCTAACCACTGTGCCACCGTGCCGTACAGCAGATAAAACTTAGAACATAGAACAGTACAGCACAGAACAGGCCCTTCAGCCCTCAATGTTGTGCCGAGCATTGTCCGAAACCAAGATCAAGCTATCCCACTCCCTGTTATTCTGGTGTGCTCCATGTGCCTATCCAATAATCGTTTGAAAGTTCCTAAAACAAGCATAAGTCTTTACTCGAATTGCAGGCTCTCCAGGGTGCAGTTGCCACTGACTGGACACACATTGCTTTGTGAGCAATGCATGTCAATCATGTTGTGTACCAAAACTGAGAGGGATTCCACTCCTCAGCATCCAGCTGATGTGTAACCATAGACAGCACAACACAGCACTGCAAACTACTGAGCGACACCAGATACCTGCTGATGACATGGTTCATGATGTCAGTGCACAGACTCTAGATACATATAGCGAGATTCATGGTGCAATCTGAATTGTGATGAAGTAGCCCATTGGCATGTTGAGGAAATGGTTGGTTTGTTTAGGCCACTCTGGTGGGGTTTTGTGGTACATTCCTTACTTAACCTCTGACTTTGACCATCACATCAAGCTCTTGGGTACAATGGAAAAATACCACAAATTAAACATTTACCAATAATATCATGTCATAATACATACAAACTAATTACCTTTGTGCAGTCTCTTGTTGCCTCCCTGCAATGTGCCTTGACCTGTCCTAGGATTACAATGTGGTGTTAACCCAGTGGCTGAAGCGTGGCTGGTGGAAGATCGTTGGCTTCCACTGGAGCTGGCTGAAAATGGGCTTTGAGAAGAAACAGCTCTGGGCCTAGATGGCCTGACTTCAGACTGCCTGTGTAGCAGCAGTTTGAATAGGCTGGCTAACGGACAACAGCGAGAGCACTGGTGGTGTGTGGCAGAAGTGGAATCACAACAACGATCATCCTGAGAGAGGACAACAAGCTCCTGCTCCATGGTCTTTCTGTCATTCACATGGGGTGGTGCCTTAGGTATCTGAGCAAGCTACTGGAAGATAAGCTTCTGGATGAATGGGACACCCTCTAAGCACCTGTAAACATTAATATCCACAGCCATGGTGACAGCAATCTGACTTTGCACAACAGCACCCAGGCTTTTGATGAAAGCAGGCAGTGCTGGATGCTGGGGCATTGACCATCAGGTGCTACGCCCTGGTTGGATCCACAACTATGCTGATGGAATGACCACAGCCCCATGCTGGAAAGGATATTTCCCTAACACTGCTTGCTTCCAGATTCTTCCATGCTCCTTGGCTTTGAATACTAGCTTTCCTGTCGGCTTTCCAATGCACCAAACATTTCATTGCCTATACCCCTCAGCTTTCCTTTATAGAATGGCCATCAAAGGCCTCATCTGAATCCTCCACCAAAGAACTCATGTACGCCCTTGACCCCCACTGAGCTGGCACCCGCTCTTAACCCCCTTGGCTGCAGAACACTCATGTCCATTGTCTCACAATGTGCAGATCCCACCTCTACGCTATCCTCTAAATTACACAGTATCAGTATCTGGGCTGGTGATTGTGAGTGTGAAACAAAATCATCATTGTTGTCTTGTCGCTCCTTCACTATCTGGTCTGGTTGTTTTTTCTTGGGTATCTGAAAGGAAAAAGACATAAAGGAACTGTTATGGTGAGGGGAGAGGAGAAAGTAAAGGTCGCATTCTTATGTAATCTACAGTTTGTAATTCCGGGGAGGTTGCGGGATGTGGGGGAGGGGAAGTAGCGTGTGAGAAGATTTAGATCTGACAACACCTTCATTTCCAATGGATTCCGAACAGACACGTGGACTGGGAATAGCTTTTCTGATAATCTGTTCCAGAGGGGTCAGGTAATGCAGGTGCACCTTTCCCCTTCCGGATAGTTCCTGTTGATGTTGGTTGTGCATCACCCTCTCCGGCAAGAGGGTAGTGCATCAACCAGCATTGTGCAATCCATTTACGTGATGTGACTGATAGGTGACTAGCTGGCAGTGTGTGCAAGCAGAGACATATGGGTGTAAAGCACTAGATTGTTGGGGATGATTTCAGCTCGACGTAGTTTCTTGAAAGAGAAGTAATGAACGTGTCATGAGCAGAGGCTGAGATACTTGGTGTGATTAAGATGGTATTTGAAGATGCATGCACTGACCTTGACATTGGTGTGAGATCAGCATAGCATCCAGGGGAGCGATTCTCCGTGCCGGGCCACAATGCCATGACGCCGGCGCGCGATTCTCCGAGGTGCGGAAAATCGGTGCCATTTGCGCCGGCGCGTTTGACGCGGCGCCAGCCGTGGGCCACTGGAATTGGCGGGGCTGCCGATTCTCCAGTCCGGATCGGCCGAGTGGCCACGCGGATACGACAGAGTCCTGCCGGCGCCGTTCACCCCTGGTCACTGCCGGCGGGAACTCTGCACGAAGGGTCGGGTACGGCCTGTGGGGCGGGGAAAAGCGATCCTTTACCGGGGGGGGGGGGGGGAAGGGGGGACCTCCGATGGGGTCTGGCTCGCGATCGGGGCCCACCGATTGGCGGGCCGGTCTCTCTCCACTCCCCCCGGGCCTACTTTGTTGACCGGCCGACCCCTGAACACCGACGCCATGTTGAGTCGGGGCCGGTGCGCTGAAGAAGTCCCCCGCGCATGCGTAGGTTGGCGCGGCCCAACTCCGCATGTGCGGATTGGCGCGGCACCCATTTGGCACCGGGAAGCGAGGCTGGAGCGGCGTGAATCGCTCCAGCACCGTGCTGGCCCCCTGTGGGGGACAGAATCGGTTGTACCCGGGCCCGTTTCACGCCGTCGTGTTCAGGACGGCGCGAACACTTGGTCTCCATTTTGGAGAATCACCCCTCAGATCTTTGGGGCTAAATGCCTGGCATTGACCTCCATGGTTGTGTTCCCATTGTCTTCTCCCCATGTGTCTGGAGGGTCTCCTACTCCTACTTTGTGGATACAGAACGTCTCTCTTTATTTCCAGTAGTTGTACCAAGACCTTCAGTTGCAGCTCAAATATGCCGGCATCTGCCATGGCCACCCAGTGATCGTTCTTTGCTGCAGTGATGTCAGCACGCCCAGCAATCACAATATTTAAGAGTTAATGACCAGCTTTAAGCAACACTCGAAAATACCAATATTGGCCCTGCTCCTTCATCCACTGGAAGGTGCAGTTAGTGATGGTAACATGCAGAGCGCCATGCGGCTTGCTTTACATTGAAGGGGTGCCGGCTAATCACGCCTCGTGGTCCCAATGCCTGTTTTCAGGAACTATCCAATTCATCCCTGACTAATTCTAATTTCCACACAATCTACGTGGCCTTACCGAGATAATAAAATAAATGCAAATGTTTGGCGTGCGCTGTCATGGTCAGTTATCATTTACTTATCACCATTAAATTGTACCTTTTATTTCACAAACTGTAAACGACATTAGAAGCTGGTGATCAGCAATGAATCCAATTTAAAGTTTGCTTTGTCGGCATTTATTAAGTAGCTCCAGTCCCTTGTTTACATGCAGAGCATTGCAATTTTGCATTGGTTAGGCAATATGTACAAGGACAATTTTGTATTGAAAACGTTAGAGTGAGTTGACAATTTCCGTATGTTGCATATAATCCAGTTTTCTTAAGCTAACAGTTTACGATAGTTATTTACAAAGCAATAACTATATGACAACACGTATGGCAATGTAAGCTTCCTCTACAAAGTATATACCTCTCACTGGTTGATGTTGTAATCCTTGAAGAAAACAAATCTGCACAATGCCTTTTCATCCAATATGTCTACTTCATCCGTTTTTGTTGATTTTATTCAAAGGTTGACCTGCTCCTGGGTGTAAAAAAATATAACTTTCTTGAGTTGATTGGAGAGAACGAGAGAAAGTAAAAGGCTGCCATTTGGTGAAAGAAAATATCGAAGGTTTTGTTCACAGTTTGAGGGGTTTTGTGAAATATCTGTCCGAGCCTTTTAAAATATTATTTATCAACCATGGGTCAACAGAATGAAAAACAAGAGTTGCCAACACTGCACCTTGCATGGCCATGTATCAACAGCCAGTTTTATATATTTGCATTAACACCAAGGCTTTCTTAGTTTTTGCAGATGAATGCTGACAGTATTAAGTGTGCAAGAGAACAGAAAAGAACCACCGTGTTGATAAGGAGCTGAATCCAGTTTTTCCATCATTTGAAACTACGGTAACCAACGGGGAGTGATTAGAGATTCTTTTTTAACGCTTGTTTTGTATCGAGGTTGGGTCACAAACTGGCATTCAATGTTGGTAATTTTTTTTAACGCAGAGTCCTTATCAAAACAATATAAACCGGGGGGGGGTTATAATTTAGATTGTATTTCTAAGATGCCGCATCCCTTCTGATGCTTCATTTTCAGACAGGCCAAAATTCAGTTTAAAGATGAAGGAGGCTTTGAAGGAGGCGCAATCTCAGAAAGTCGGCCAAAGCTACATTTCAAATGCGCGGTGGTCAGAGCCGGGAATGTGCTTAAATATTAGCTTCAATGTGCCACATGCTTCAAAGGTGGGATTCCTGCGGTATCTCACCCGAACAAGTGAGGCAGCGTCAAGTCCTGATCGGCAATCAGTCTGCCGAACGGTTTGAATGCTGGATGTGATACAGAATGGCTGCAGCCAGCCCAAAGCTCTTTTGTGGATGTACAACTTCGGATTGCACGAATGTGGAGCTCGATAAAAGCTCTCGTCCAATGTATTAACAGATCAACGCAACGACTAATAATAATACACCGAGCTCTCCCTTATGCGGGTGTGTATTTTTGAATGAAGGTGCGAACTGAAATGCCCCCAAATACCCGATGAGGTTGCTGAGGTTTGCCGGGGGGAGCTGTCAGCTAACCTTAACTTTAGTTGCCGTTTAGAAATACAGCGTTGGAGAGAGAGAGAGAGAGGCTGAATGGAAGGAGGGTGTTTCGATGGGTGAGCTGACTTGGACAGTGATTCAGCCGAGCTCACGGCTCGCAGTCATCTAAACCGGAGCAGTTTTTGGAAAGCCTGCTTGAAGTCTTCATTGGACATGGTGTATATGATGGGATTGATGAGTGAATTGAGATAGCCCAGCCAGTTAAAGACATCGAAGATGACATGGTGGAACCAGCACGCTTCTTTACAGATGGGCAGCACCAGGGTGATGATGAAGAAAGGCAGCCAGCACACAATGAAGGCTCCGAGGATGATCCCTAAAGTTTTGGTTGCCTTCCTCTCCCTGGCCGCCGAGATGCGCTTCCTCTCCAACAGCGCGTCCGACACTTTGACTTTGACGTGGTTGAAATAAGCCGGGGAGCCCGTCTCGCTGGGAGCCTCGTTCGCCCGAGAGTTCACCGAGGAAATGGAAGCTGAGCCCGGAGAGTCGGCGACCAAGTGCGCCGTGGTCAGCCTCTTACCCGCCCTCTTGGGCGACTGCTTCAGGATCCTGGACCTGGCCTCCACGTAGATCCGGCCGTACAGGGCGATCAGCAGCAAGGTGGGGATGTAAAAGGCTCCGAAAGTTGAGTAGATGGTGTAGAAGATCTGGTCGGTGTTCACCGTGCAGTGCATCAGCTGGCCCGCCTTGGCTTGCCTCCAGAACAGAGGCGGGATGGAGATACAAATGGAGATGACCCACACGGTGACTATCATGCCAGCCGCTCTCTCGGGGGTCCTCTTGATGGAGTACTCCACCGCGTCGGTGATGGCCCAGTACCTGTCCAGAGCGATCACGCACAGATGGAGGATTGAGGCGGTGCAACAAGTGATGTCCGAGGACAGCCAAATGTCGCAAACGACCTGGCCCAGGTTCCAGGTGCCGCTCACAGTGTACACAATGCTGATGGGCATGACTAACATGGAGACCAGCAGATCAGTGAAGGCCAGTGAGGCGATCAGGATGTTGGCAGGAGTGTGCAGCTTCCTGGTCCGGTAGATGGTCGCGATGACAAAGCCATTGGAGAGGAGAGTGGCCAGGGTGAGGAGACACAGCAACACCGAGACAGAGATTGCCAGCGCTGAGATGCCGCCAGCAGCGTCCAGCTTGGTGCTGCAGTTCAAGTTGGGTCGCAGGTCAGCGCTGTTCGGTTCCAGGCATTCGGTAGATTGGTTCATCGTCCGTCCCCCCCACCCACCCTCCCGGCCTCAATAGGAATCACAAAATCGATGAGAATAATAAACGGTGGCTCCCCACATGGATACGCACCCGCATCGCTGACCAATATTCCGCCGGAATTACGTTAAAATCATTGGCAGAGCAGAGTCTGCATCAAATGCACTGGATGGAGTGGACGCCCGTGTTCCGGATCTGGTTTGGAACAAGTGCAAGGCAGGTATTCCCAAACATTTCCGTTCCCCTCCTCCTCCTGCTCCCCCGGTCTGCTTGCAGGACAACCGGACAGTCTGAACAGGACTGCTATCAATATGGAAACTTCTGCATGTGCCATAGGATCATTGCTGAGTCAATCACCTCCATCTCACTTCAAAACAGTTGCTCCGACTGACTTATCAAATATTTTTAAAATATATTCATAACAACCAAAATAAAGATTGTTCGCCACTTCCGGATACATATACTCCATCGATCGGTCATGTTCATCTCAAGACGCTGACGGAATCCAGGGTCTCATCAAGTTCAGTTTCATTTTTTTTAATACCACTTTGCGCCGCCCCTTGGTAGATTTCGACACGCCAAGTATTTTCTTGTTGTGGGGAGGGGGGTATTTCTTGGAGTGTACGCTCCTGAATTGCTTCAGATTCATCCAGCGCTGTACTTGGGGTTGGGATATAACGGTATTTTAGTGCATCTTGTAGGAATGTCTTGGTCCGCACTCTTCGCCTAGTTTTATAGCCTTCCTGCCACACCGCTGAGCGAACTGGATCAGCCCCTCAGCTACCAGTCCAACCGCAGAACAAAGCGCCTCCTCTGGGTCATAGTGCTCCCTGGACTTGACACATCTGCTTTCAGCAAGCACATTCTTTGGGGGTGGCGGACTGTCAGGAAAGGCTGCAATGCTCGACGCACAGAGGCTGTGACGAAAGGATGTTCTCCGCAGTCGACTTGTCATTCTCTTGTTGTTGTTGCTGCTGCACTCTTTAACCATCTACACCTTTGAGCCTCTCCCACCACTCAATCCCACCCGTTCTCCACTTACATAAACACAACTGAAATTTAAGGCTGTCCCTCAGCCTCCGTACCATATGTAATCTGTATGTGTATAGGTTTATCCTGAGGCTCTGAGCTACTGCCCTTGAACCGAGGCAAAACATTCATTGATCTTGGATTTATCAAAGGTTTGAGGGGGGGGGGGGGGTTGAGTGTTAACGCCAATGCAAATATGAGACTTGTGTGTATCCTTCATAGAATGTCGCTTCCTTATTCATGGTTCATAGAATCACAGAATACTTCAGTGCAGAAGAGGCCATTCGGCCCATCGACTCTGCACAGAAATATCAAATAACACCTGATCTGCTCACCTAATCCTATTTGCCAGCACTTGGCCCATAGCCTTGAATGTTATGAAGTCCCAACTACACATCCAGGTACATCCCGCCTCTGCCATCCTCCGTCGTTAAGGCGTTTCCCCACTATCTGGAGAAAGTCAAAGGTGAGGATGAAACCAGCTCACTTACTGTTCAAGGCGGGGGGGGGGGGGGGGGATACATTTTGGGAGATGTCAGTGCAGAGTGTCACAGAGGGAGACTGTCCTATACACGTCCCTTTTTTAAAAAAAAGCACAGTATGACAGCCATTATGAGTAACACAAAACTTAAGGGCATCAAGGCCAAGTAGAAAACAATCACATCAGAATTTCCCGTGTAATAAGTTTCTTAATAGTTTACATTTAAAGTGCTTGCATCGACTCCGTTTCTACTTCTCGTTATTTTGATTTTAGTTTCCCCCCCCCCCCCCCCCTCCCCCTTGTCTATTTACATTTTACCTCCAAATGTGAAACGAGACAGGTTGCAGAATGGACTGGTTATTGGCACATTGGGTGGCCTGGTGTCTGGACAGGAGAGATCCATATTACTCAGACAGCAACTACCATTCACGTCTCACATCTCTCTCAGTCTCTTATGCTCTGCCTGCCTTGTAGTCCAGCTGCTGTCCGCTCTCAGGGATGGTTGACAACAGGTGGCATAAATAACCAAGCTATTTCACAAACATTCGAGCAAGCTTTAGAATTTTGCTGAAAAAACAGCAACAATAAAAAAAAAGCATACGTCAAATTGGTCAAAGCTTGCCTCGCAAGCTAAATAACCCTACAGATAACCCATGGTATTACTCACAAGCAAATATTATTCGCAATACTATATTGGTATATCAGCAATTATAAAAGGACCTCAATGCAGTTACAGCTTACTGAATTTCAATGTTATTTCGAAAGTGCCCTTGTAAGAACCCGATTCCTTTGTCCTGTTCATAATTACTTTTTATTTAGACTTTGCGGAAATATATTGAGGACTACAACACGCACTCTTACCGCTGAGAAACATATCTGTTGAAGAAACTGCGTCCGAAGTAATGTGTTGGTCACAACATAACCTGACAAAATCAAAGGTTAACTATTAACCTGTTCATTCGATAGAGGAACTGTCCAGTTTATAAACTCCGGCAGCCCAGAAAGGAAAGGCACCTATCAGCATTCAACAGTTACATTAAAAAAACATCCAAACTCAACAGTAGTATGATAGGTAAACTGTAATGACAACTCTCTAATTGAAATGATCGATTTCCTCAAGTGATACTAGTTTGGAGGCGCAGCAAACATTGGGTCTCCGCATAATGGGACTGAGACGTTTTTTTTCCATTGAGCTGCGCTTGGAAGTGAAAATCCCGGGAAAGCCGGCGCCGAAATTTGCTTCCCGTTTCGTCCTGAGACCCACCGCAGATTCTGTGACAGCAGGAATAGCAAACCCTCTGCACACATCCTAATCCGCAGCAATGCCGTTTACACATCACTCCCTGAGCAACGTTTCCACTTACCCTGTGCCTCAACTTCACCATATTCCCCCTTGTTATCAAATCCTTCCACGGCCACACACACCCCTCCCTCTTGAACCTGCTCCAGCCTGACAAACCAACTAGCTCTGTTTCCATCCGGTTCTGCAAAGCTGTGAAGATCAGTGGTACGCCAGAAGACTGGTGGTGGTGGTGGTGGGGGGGGGGGGGGGAGACCAGCAAAGGGTGAAAAGGGTGACTGATAAAAAATAACAATGGAGAAATTAGAATATGACAATGAACTGGGAAGAAATATAAAAACAGACAGGCAGAGTTTCTACAGAATATTAAAAGGAAGAGAGTAGCTAAAGTAGGTATTTGCCTCTTAGAGGGTGAGACTGGGAATTAATATTGGGAAACAAAGAAAAGGCTTTCTTCATGATAGAAGACACAAAATAATCCCAAGAATTGTAGAAAATCAAGAGGAAGAGGGAGGGAGATATTTAAAAGAGTCACAATCATGAGAGAGAAAATACACAAAACCTAATGGGAGGAAAGGCTGACAAGTCATCTGGACCTGATGGCCTGCATCATGGGTGCCAAAAGAAGTGGTTGCAGATATAGCGGCTGCATTGGTTGTTATCATCCAAAGATTCCTAGATTCTGGAAAATCACTTGAAAATCATAATACAATCAAGCAGAAGCAGCATGGCTTATACAAGGGAAATTGTTTTGACACATGTATTACAGCTCTTGGAGGATATGACAAGCAAGGTGGATAAAGGGAGAACCAGTAGATGTAAGATAATTGAATTTCCAAAGAAGGGACTTGATAAGACACAAACAGTTCAGACATGAATTGAGAGAATGGTGAAGCAAGCTCGAAGGGCTGGGTGGCCTAGTCTTGCTCCTGATTTGTATGTTTGCATGTAAAACGTTCATAGTGATGGGGGTAGTAATATGTTAGCATGGATAGAGGATTGGCTAACAAACAGGAAACAGAGTCAGGAGAAATTGGTTGACGGCCTAAACTATTCATACTCTATTTTAATTAGTCAATGAAGAAACAGAGTGTAATGTAGCCAAAGTTGCTAATGACACAAAGATTGATGGGAAAGCAAGTTGGCAGGTTGACACAAAGGGCTGGACTTTCATGGGGTCAGGAAGACATGCATCTTTACAAATGGCAGGCATAACCCAAATGCTCAAACTGTGCCCCTATTTCTGAAAAGTCCAATTTTTGCCTGTAGAAGAAAGGGGGACGGCCACGATTCACACAGGAGGAAAACCAGAACTCAGCAGGTTCAAGTTAGTAGTGAGTTCAAACAAACCTCTATTTCGGCTTGTCCAAGGGCCTTAAACTGCAGTCTCAGAGTCACAAATGATGGAATAAACTGAAACGTTCTTGAAGGGTGGATAAGGTTTGTATAACTGCCATGATCTGAAGTTTTTTAAATCCCTTGCTCTTTAAACTTTTGAAAAACAACAGTCTCTCAGTGAGAGTTGAAGAAAAATCCTCTATTAAACTACTTTGATTTAAAGGTATAATCTAGAAAATAAAGTAGCAGCTGGTCCTGCAATTTCAATAGATTGCTTTGTTGTCATTTCACCAACAGATATCATAATATCATTACAAAAGTTTAGATGAGTTTCAAAAAGTATAAATATCTCAGCAGGAGTTTTGAGTTCACAGTTTGATTCTTTTTTAAATTTAGAGTACCCAATTCATTTTTTCCAATTAAGGGGAAATTTCGAGTGGCCAATCCACCTACCCTGCACATCTTTGGGTTGTGGGGGCGAAACCCACGCAAACACGGGGAGAATGTGCAAACTCCATACGGACAGTGACCCAGAGCCGGGGTTGAACCTGGGGCCTCGGCGCCGTGAGGCAGCTGTGCTAACCACTGCACCACTGTGCTACTACTGTTGAGTTTGGATGTTTTTTTAATGTAACTGTTGAATGCTGCTCTTTCACAGTTTGATTGACAGCTTAAATGGAATACAAAAAAAACTTTGATATGTCTTTGATATGGGGTCAGAATAAAAATGTGTTTGTTTTAGAAGAGATTAACTATTTGAGGAGATTTAAAAGCTTTGGATGGATTTTATTAATGATAAAAGGTTGATTTAGACAAACTGTTGGTCTACAATGGTGTTGGGCTATGGGGACAGGCAGGAAAGGGCATTATTTTCACTACCAATTTGTAGGAGTGAGAACTGTGTTAGGTTGTCGGATGTTTATTGTTCATCTCCAGATAACACCTGAGGTCTGCCCATGGTGGATATAGGGCGAGGGGCTATTGAAGTGGCATGAATGGTATGAGGAGAAATGGAGAATGGGTGGGGGACATAGGTTTCATTGAGTTGGCATGGAGAGTACGAGGGGGCATGGGGATTGATGATGGACATGAGTTAGCATGGAGGATCTGAGGGACTCTGACAGGTGTGTGTGGGGGTGAGGGATAAAGGACCTTACAGCTTCTAAAACAACTGGGATCGAGTCCTAGACAATGGGGGTAGGCCTACTAAATTTCTTCGTGGACACCTATTCTCTGCTTCAAGAGTTAACGGGCACAATTCTATCTCACATCCATCCCCTGGAGTAAAAATCATGGGCTGGATTCTCCATCGGCGGGATCCTCTGCTTTGCCGGTAACGCACTCATGCCCGCGGATTTTCCGATGGCGTGGGGGTGCTCATAATTGGAAACCCCATTGCCAGCTGACGGGATAGAGGATCTCGCTGATCAGGTGGGCATGATGCACCAGAAAACGGGTGTGTGCCATGTCAGAAAACGGGTGTGGCGGGACGGAGAACATGCCTCATGCATTTTGTGGTATTTGTACCACGGCATTTACAGAGAGACTTGAACTTCCCATCTCAGCAGCCAAAATCTGACCTAAAGATCTGCAAAGTGACATAGATAAGTTAAATAAATTTAGCAGATGGGGTATAATATGGGAAAAAGGAAAGCTATCCGTTTTGGTAGGAAGAATAGAAACGCATAATATTATTTAATGGAAAGAGACTGAGGAACGCTGCAATACAGAGGGATCTCTGTGTCCAACAGGGGTACGCGGCTTCCCTCTCGACAGGGAATCAGGTCCTGGGTTCAACTACGAAATACGGTGCAACTGGCTCGCGCCATCCAAGCGGAGGTACGACACACGCACGGGAGCTGCGTGCAACCCTTTAGTTCTTCCTTTTATTACCAGAGAAAGTGTGTTCGGCCACAGGAACGGGGATACAGTGCTAGGAAAAGCTGACACTGAGGACTTGGAGCCTGCCCATTCCAGGGCTCAAGATATTGCCACTGTGATCTTCTCCAGAGAACAAACACACGCCTCGGCCTCACAAGGGCTGCGAGAGTTCTCGGTCGATGTCCTTCTGAGACTCGGGGGAAGCAGAGATGGAACCACACTTGTACATGAATCACACAAAGTTAGTTTGCAGGTACAGCAAGTAATTAACAAAGAACAAAGAACAAAGAAATGTACAGCACAGGAACAGGCCCTTCGGCCCTCCAAGCCTGCGCCGACCATACTGCCCGACTAAACTACAATCTTCTACACTTCCTGGGTCCGTATCCTTCTATTCCCATCCTATTCATATATTTGTCAAGATGCCCCTTAAATGCCCCTTTCGTCCCTGCTTCCACTACCTCCTCCGGTAGTGAGTTCCAGGCACCCACTACCCTCTGCGTAAAAAACTTGCCTCGTACATCTACTCTAAACCTTGCCCCTCTCACCTTAAACCTATGCCCCCTAGTAATTGACCCCTCTACCCTGGGGAAAAGCCTCTGACTATCCACTCTGTCTATGCCCCTCATAATTTTGTATACCTCTATCAGGTCGCCCCTCAACCTCCTTCGTTCCAGTGAGAACAAACCGAGTTTATTCAATCGCTCCTCATAGCTTATGCCCTCCAGACCAGGCAAATTCTGATAAATCTCTTCTGCACCCTCTCTAAAGCCTCCACATCCTTCTGGTAGTGTGGCGACCAGAATTGAACACTATACTCGAAATTAGGAAGGCAAATTGACGCTGACACTTATTGCAAGGGGGACATTTTATAAAAGTGCGACCACACCTATAGTACTGCACATATTTGCATTGGAAATAATTCAGAGATGGTTCACTCAGTTGATTCCTGAGATGAAGGGTTTGTTGTTTGAGTTGGTCTTACTGAAATCTGTAAGATTCTGAGGGGCTTGGCAGAGTAGATGTTGAGAGTCTCCCCACCCCCCCCCCCCACCCCCCATCCACCTCTGCCGCACCCCACCATGTTGGGATGTCCTGACACCAGGCATTTTACAAGCGGTGGGATTGGATGTGGAGCAACTGTCCATTCCAAGGAGTTGGGCAGACGAATAGCATAATCCCACATATCGGGGCCCTTTCGCAGATCAGCTGGCATTCTGCCAACAGTCAGATGATCTCCCTCCTCCCTCCCCTACAACCCCTGCCATGTGGTGGGAGTGTGTGTGGGGGGGTTGGGGGGAGGGGGTGGCACCAGCTCCATGGAAGCAACCTATCCACAAGACAAGCTATCTGAGCCAGAAGCACAATGCTCAAAGAGGGGGCTTTAAGCAGGGAAGGCTACCCCCAGGGTCCTGACAATCACCCTGGAGGGGCGTCCAGGAAGGAGGAAGCGTGTGGTAAAATTGCCAAAGTGGTTCCACTGCCGGCGAGTGCAGGCTCGGGACGTGCTTCTCTCCCCAATGTTGGAGTTCTGTCTAACTCATATTGGCTAGGAAAATACCGCTGTAACAACAACCTGCATTTTTATAGCCCCTCCAAAGTAGTACATTGTCTAAAGGCACATCAAGGTAAAATTCAGGCTGTAATAATAATTAACTGATTGATTAGATATCTCCTTGGGTGGATGTAGCTGTTACAAGGGGGCATAACTATAAGATTCAGGGTGGGAGATATAGGAGGGATGTCCAACGTAGGTTCTTTACTCAGAGAGTGGTTAGGGTGTGGAATGGACTGCCTGCTGTGATAGTGGAGTTGGACACTTTAGGAACTTTCAAGCGGTTATTGGATAGGCACATGAAGCACACCAGAATTACAGGGAATGGGATAGCTTGATCTTGGTTTCGGACAATGCTCGGCACAACATCGAGGGCCAAAGGGCCTGTTCTGTGCTGTACTGTTCTATATGTTCTATAAATAGCATAGCATTTTCTCAGAAACAATTTCGCGAACATTGGACAGCAAATGAGTGTCACCTCTTGTTCTTTTTGCATAAAGTGGCTTTCATTACAAATCCATAGAATCCTTACAGTGCAGAGGAAGGGCATTTGGCTCAGCCGGTCTGCACCAATCCTCCGAAAGAACACTCTACCTAGGCCCAGTCCCCCACCCTATCCCGGTAACCCTGCACATTGATCAAGCCCACCTAACCTCTACGGGCAGCACGGTAGCACAGTGGTTAGCACAGTTGCTTCACAGCTCCAGGATGCCAGGTTTGATTCCAGCTTGGGTCACTGTCTGTGTGGAGTTTGCATTTTCTCCCTGTGTTTGCGTGGGTTTCCTCCGGGTGCTCCGGTTTCCTCCCACAGTCCAAAGGTGTGCAGGTTAGGTGGATTGGCCATGATAAATTGCCCTTAGTGTCCTAAAAGGTTGGGTGGGGTTCCTGGGTTACAGGGATAGGGCGGGCTTGGGTGCTCTTTCCAAGAGCCGGTGCAGACCCGATGGGCCAAATGACTTCCTTCTGCACTGTAAATTCTGTGATTATTTGGTCTTTGGACTGTGGGAGGAAACTGGAGAACCCGGAGAAAACCCATGCGTAGAACATGAAAACCTCACGCAGTCACCTGAGGCCAGAATCAAATCCAGGTCTCTGGCACTGTTAGGCAGCAGTGCTGACCACTGAGCCACTGTGCCGCCCTGTCCAATTGCCATCTCGACCAAATGTTATCACTGCAAGAGTCACTGGCTGAACTGACAGCAACAGCAGCACGTTTTCTTGACGTGAGCTTTTTCCTATACAAAGGAAGTAGGTTATATCATCAGTTCTGGTCCATCACCAACCTGTCATCAAGAATGGGTGAGTGCGATATGTTGCTACCTGAGATAAAGGTTCTGTGGTAGTGCGAGGTTTCGTCCAATGAGTTCACTGAGAAACCAATAGCACTTGCTGAATGGTGAGAGGATGAAAAGATGAAGCAGCTGCGACTGTGCGTGCAAATCAAATTAATTCGCATGGGTTTGTTTGCAATAAGGTTGAGTATTGAAAAGATATAAATAGTAAAGATTAGCTGGAATTCTGTCTGTTATAACCTGCCCGGATACTATTGGCTGGGGACAATTGGTTACCCCATGTTCCTTGAGAAATATGAGCTCCCTCAATGAGCGGGGGGGGGGGGCAACCACACCAGGGGCTGGTTTAGCACAGGGCTAAATCGCTGGCTTTGAAAGCCGACCAAGGCAGGCCAGCAGCACGGTTCAATTCCCGTACCAGCCTCCCCGAACAGGCACCGGAATGTGGCGACTAGGGGCTTTTCACAGTAACTTCATTTGAAGCCTACTTGTGACAATCGGTGATTTTCATTTCATTTCATCATCAGCAGTACAGCTGTCGAAATGGAGCTGGCCAGCGTGGTACCAGCTAGAGAGGGAACCATAAGTGAACTACTGGCCCTGTGTACATTCTTGGGAATAAAGTTACTTTCTGTCGGACTCTCCAAACTCATGCTGGATTCTTCATGGCCCTCACAAAAGTGTCCTACAAAGTGAGCATTACCCAGATCATCCACTTTACCCCATATTTTTGTCTGAAGTTCATTACATGTATTACCGTGAATCCCAACCCAGCATACAAGCTGCCTCTGTAGAATTTAGTTAAACCATTGCAGCTGTATCACAATCTCCAGCCAGTATGAGCAGGATAGCATTCTGCGCCGTGAAGGAAACTTTGAGAATTAAAACTGCAGACTGCAGTAAAAAAGTGGTGTCCTTCACAGAAAATGAAATATTTAGCCGTTGATGTGTTTTTCCATGGGTGAAGCAAAATATATTGGGCGGGATTCTATGTTGGCTGACGGCAAAATCAGGAATGCGATTGGGAGGAGAATCGGTTTCCACGCCGAAATTGCGGCTGGAGCTGATTTGACGGCAAATCACTATTCTCCGTCACCTCGACAGCGGTGCCAATGCTGGAACACACATACAGTAAACACTGCATATTGTCAGCGGGCCTGACCCGGTATTCTCTGGGGCCTCCGCGATTCTCCGCCTCCGATGGGCTGAGTTCCCAACGGGGAGGTTCAGTTGTGCTTTTAAAAATCGTGAAACCGGCGTGGTGGCTGATGAGGGAGAGAGAGGAGGTAGGACACAGAGAGGTGCGACTGTGGGTTGCCGGGCTGGAAACTGGCGCCGCTGGCTGGGGTGGGGGGCCCTTCCAGGGCCTGGGGGGAGGGGTGGTGACCAGGGAACAGGCCGTGTGGCTGAGGTGCCCCCCCCCCACCCCGCCCCCATGGGACTGGGGCGGTGTACAGGCCTGGACCGCCATTGCGTCGGCTGCAAGGCAGCTATCTTACTGCGCACCCCACTGACCACCAACGTTGGCCCCCTGGTTCTGCAGAGTGAAACCGGCCATATGGGGGCCTCGCCCCCCACTCCCACAACCCATCCTCTGCCATACCCCCCACCACCCAATCGACCGCAACCCGCCTGAGGCGTGAGGCATGAGGCTGCCCACTCAAGAGCAACACCCACAGTAACCCCTATGGGGTGCCGGGGACCACTGTCAAGGGCAGAACCAGCCATTGGTATCTCTGGCAGCAGGGAAGGGCGCCAGGGCCAGAGGCTTCCACAGTGCTGGGCAACGACGGGGCCAGGGTTGCGGAGATGGGGGGGAGGGGTGGGACATGCGCGGAAGAGCCCGCAGTGCCAACTGGGACCACCATGTCTCCCAGTGGAGCTGGTTGGTAACATGTCGGCCTTTCACCCCCTGCAGACAATGGATATTGGAATACAACTAGCAATGGTGGCCTTCCTGCTGCTCGCCACAACCCTGGGGGATGCCCGGCGGATGTACGAGCTGGAGCTGCTCGAGGAGGAGGAGTAGGCTGCAGCAGTAGAGAGTGCAGCAGTGGAGCCTGCCCCGGAGGAGCAGTAGGCAGCCGGGCCAGGATGGAGAGCCAGCCGCCCGACAGCCTGAGAAGAAGCGGGTGCCAAGGAGGCACCGCATGAAGCCTCGAACGTACTGGCACCGCCTGTCATTTGAGGACCTACCGGACCAGGCATGCCGTCGAAGACTCGGGCTGAGCAGTGAAACAGTGCGACATATCTGCCATGGGCGCATCTGGCACGCGGTGGTATGGGGGATGACACCCGCTCCCGGTGGTCGTCAAGGGGACGGTTGTCCTAAACATGTATGTGACGGGGTCCTTCCAGTTGCCGAGTGGTAATCTGTCTGGGATCTCACAGACCTCGGTGCACAGGTGCATCCGCGCCTTCACAGAGACCCTATATGTCCAGGCGGATCAATACATCCACTTCAATGTGGACCCAGCCCACCAGGGTACCCGGGCAGCAGGGTTTGCTGCCATCGATGTGATGCCCCAGGTCCAGGAGGTGATCAACAGGACGATGTTCCCCTACGAGCTCCTGCAGATGCCAGGCCGCTCTACACAAACCAAAAGGGGTTTTCGATGAACATGCAGTTGATATGTGACCATCAGCTGCGCATCATGCACGTCTGAGCCTGGCACCCGGGCAGTGTGCACGGCGCCTTCATCCTGGCACACTCGACATTTCCGGCTGGGTGTTGACTCCTGGGCAACAGGGGTTATCCACTGCAGCCGTGGCTGATGACGCATATCCGAAGGCCACAGACCAAGTCAGAGACCCGCTACAACGAAGCCCACATAGCGACCAGGAGTGTCATCGAGCGGTGCTTCGGCCTCTTGAAGATGCGGTTCAGGTGCCTGGACCGCTCTGAAGGGGCCCTCCAATGTGCTGCTGAGAGGGTCACCCACATCGTGGCAGCCTGCTGTGTCCTCCACAACATTGTGCAGCAGAGGGGCGACGTGCTGGAGGAGGAGGATGAACGGCAGGCCTCGTCCGACAAGTAGGATGGGGCAGAGGGGGAGGGTGGGCAGGACATGGGACCCAGACAGGATGGGAGGCCACACGACACATGTGCCAGGGCCAACGCGCACGTGACACTCTGATTTCCTCCAGGTTCACCAACTTGGGAGGGGGGGGAAACTGGCCAGGGGCATGGACACCGCATCTCATCCCCATATCCCGCCCCGCAGCCAGCACTGCTGTACCTGCTGCACTGCAGGGAATGGGTCCTGGGTTGGCAGTACCACCGGGTCTGGTACATGGGATGGAGGGTGATGACAACCTGCTCTGCGATGAGCTCTGGTGCTCCGCATCGTTTGACAACGTCTGACTCCTTCCCATGGTAGCACTTTCCACTGTCCACCTGGGTGATCCCTGAATGCGAGCGGACCATTCCATCACACGGCCCCAAAGGGGCTGTTTAGCACAGGGCTAAATCGCTGGCTTTGAAAGCAGACCAAGGCAGGCCAGCAGCATGGTTCAATTCCCGTACCAGCCTCCCCGAACAGGCGCCAGAATGTGGCGACTTGGGGCTTTTCACAGTAACTTCATTTGAAGCCTACTTGTGACAATAAGCGATTTTCATTTCATTTTCTCATGTATCCCTGGGGTGACGGTGGTTGGGGATGGTTGGGTATGTGGGAGGGGAGTGTGTGTGGAGGTGGAGCTCAGGCCACCCACAACGTTTGCCTTCCCCACCCCCCCCCCCGCCGCACCCCCTCCCTGGCCAGGCCAGACCAGCCTACCCCTCACATCCATCTGACAGAGCAGAGCACCGAGGCAGGTTGTAACAGTGTGAACAGGTGTTTAATGTGACAAAATATATACAGATTTGTGCCCTACCCCCATCGCTAAACTGTGCCCTGCACTCGTGCCGACTTGACTGGTGTCTACTTTTCTGGCCTTACGGGCCGTAACGTTACATCTAGGTGGATCCCCAGACTGGGGATGGAAGAGTGGAGGCAGCCTGCTGTGATTCCCGCCCTGTGACCTCGGTCCCCGTTAGCGGCCCTCTTCTGGGGCAACTGGGCCTTGATGGGCCCGGCTGCTGCTTGGGTGTCCCAGGTGACGTGGTGCTGCCCTGTTTTGCCTGCTGCCCACCAGATGCTCCAGGGACAGGAGAAGGGGGGTAGAGTCCGAGGCGGTGTGGTGTTCTGGCACCTCCCCTGCAGGAGTCACCGGCACGGGCCCCATTACCTCCTCCTCCCTCGGGGTGCCCAATGGCCCCCGGGCTTGTGCATAGGACCGGGGTGTGAGCGGAGCTAATCCCTGAGGCTCTTCCACCACCTGGCACTGCCAGTCCTGAAGGCCCGCTTTGATCTCGACCAGGGTCTGCATGCTTGTGGCCATGGAGCACAGGGAGTGGACCATCTCCATCTGGGACTGCTCCACATCACCCATTGATGTGCCACCACCTTCTGGGTTTGTATCATATCAGCCAGTGACTGCATCATCTCCCTCTCGGCCTGGGCCACCTCCCGCTGTGTCTGCGCCACGTTGGCCAGCACCTGGGCAATGCCGCCGATGCTGTCAGCCAAGGCCTGCTGTGACTGGGCCATGCTCAGGAGCGCCGCTGCGATTTCCAGGTGGCCCTGGCGCATGGCTGTCTGTGAGAGGATAGCCCTGTCCTGGGCCTCGGCCAACGCCTGCACAGAATGCCCCAGGCCTTGGACATGTTGATCCATAGCCTAAACCCTCGTCCCAATTCCTCCACCGCGGACGCCACCCATGTAGTGTTAGCCTGGGTGGCACGCATGGTCAGCACCACCGCCTACTCCTGCACGCGGTTGGACTCCTCCAACTGCGCCTGCAGGTACTGGATGCTCGCCGACAACATCTGATGTAGACCCTGCCACTGTGACTGCATCTCCACAATCGATGCGACTGTCTGTTCCAGAAGCCCAAAATCCATCTGGACAGTCGGTAGTCCCTGGGGTGATGCACGATCAATTACACAAAGACGAGAGTTGAATGCAACTGAGGCTTTATTACACTAAGATGCGTGGCCTCCTACAGCAGCTGGCAAAATGGCTGCTGTATGGGGAGCACACATATTTATACTCCGCCTACTGGGAGGAGCCAGCAGGCAGGGAACTACCCCCTGTAGTACAGGGCCTTACCACAAATCACCTAATATATACATCAGTGGTGACTATCACATTCACCCCCTGTTAAAACTGAGTCCAGCGGGAGTGGTGGAGAACTATACACAAGTACATGTTTTAACTACAGAGAAAAAATGGAGTCCCGATCAAGTTACAGGTTCAGTCGGTCCGGAGCCTTGATCTGCCATTGGGAGCGCCGCAGTGGTGGCGGAGATTCCGATGTCGGTCTGGTCCTTGGTGACTCCGGCATCGTGCCGAAATCCTCGTCATCCTCGGGCGTGGGCAGAGGGAGGACAGATTGTCCTGGGGCGGGGGCTGCGTTGGGGTGCGCCAGGGAAGGGGAGGGTGGCGCTGGGTCGGAGGGGTGTGTGTGTGTGGAACCAGCTGGTGCCAGGCCCCTGAGGGGGGCAGTATCTTGGCGGCCGTCGGGGTATGCTACGTGGGCGTACTGCGAGTTGGCGTGAAGTAGCTGCACCCTTTCAACCAACGGGTCCGCCTTGTGGAGTCGTACGTGCTTATGGAGGAGTACGGGTCCTGGAACTGCAAGCCAAGTCGGGAGCAACACCCCGGAGGTGGACTTCCTGGGGAAGGCAAAGAGACGTTCATGGGGTGTGTCATTAGTCGCAGTGCATCGGAGCGACCGAATAGAGTGCAGTGCATTGGGGAGGACCTCCTGCCAGCGGGAGGCCGGGAGATTTCTGGACCATAGGGCCTGTTGGATGGCCCTCCAGACTGTCCTATTCTCCCTCTCCACCTGCCCGTTTCCTCGGAGGTTATAGCTGGTGGTCCTGCTCGAGGCAATGCCCTTGTTGAGCAGGAACTGATGCAGCTCATCGCTCATGAATGAGGATCCCCTGTCGCTGTGGACGTAGGCGGGGAAGCCGAACAGAGCGAAGATGGTGTTGAGGGCTTTGATGACGGTGGCAGACGTCATATCAGGGCATGGGATGGCGAAGGGGAATCTGGAGTTCTCGTCGACCACACTGAGGAAGTATGTGTTACGGTCGGTGGAGGGGAAGGGCCTTTTGAAGTCCATGCTGAGGCGTTCAAAGGGGCAGGAGGCCTTCACCAGGCACGCACGGTCTGGCTGGTAGAAGTGCGGTTTGCACTCCGCACAAACCTGGAAGTCTCTGGTGATTGCCCTGATTTCCTCGACAGAGTAGGGCAGATTGCGGGCCTTGATGAAGTGGTACAAACGTGTATCTCCCGGGTGACAAAGGATGTCGTGCAGAGTCCGGAGTCGGTCGACCTGTGCGCTGGCACATGTACCTCGGGATAGGGTATCGGGGGGCTCGTTGAGCTTACCGGGGCGATACAAAATCTCGTAGTTGTAGGTGGAGAGCTCGATTCTCCACCTCAAGCTTTTATCGTTTTTGATCTTTCCCCGCTGTGTATTGTTAAACATGAAAGCGACCGACCGTTGGTCAGTGAGGAGAGTGAATCTCCTGTCGGCCAGGTAATGCCTCCAATGCCGCACAGCTTCAACGATGGCTTGGGCCTGTTTTTCGATGGAGGAGTGCTGAATTTCGGAGGCATGAAGGGTTCGTGAAAAGAATGCCACTGGCCTGCCTGCCTGGTTGAGGGTGGCGGCCAGAGTGACGTCTGATGCATCGCTCTCGACTTGGAAGGGGAGCGTTTCGTCGACTGCGTGCATCGCGGCTTGGTGATGTCGGCCTTAATACGATTGAAGGCCTGGTGAGCCTCTGCCGTTAGGGGAAAAAGAGTGGATTGGATGAGTGGGTGGGCCTTGTCTGCATAATTTGGGACCCACTGGGCTTAGTAAGAAAAGAACCCCAGGCAACGTTTGAGGGCCTTGGGGCAGTGGGGGTGGGGGTGTTCCATGAGGGGGCGCTTGCGGTCGGGATCGGGCCCTAGAACTCCGTTCTGGACTACATTGCCGAGGATGGCTAAGCGGTTGGTGCTGAACACACACTTCTCCTTGTTGTAAGTGAGGTTGAGGAGAGTGACGGTGCGGAGAAATTTGGCAAGGTTGTCGTCATGGTCCTGCTGATCGTGGCCGCAGATGGTGACATTGTCAAGTTACGGGAAAGTGGCCCGCAGCCCGTACCGGTCGACCATTCGGTCTATTTCTCGTTGGAAAACCGAGACCCCGTTGGTGTCGCCGAAAGGAACCCTGAGGAAGTGGTAAAGGCGGCCATCTGCCTCGAAGGCAGTGTATGGGCGGTCCGCCTTACGGATGGGGAGCTGGTGGTCGGTGGATTTAAGGTCCACAGTTGAGAAGACCCAGTACTGTGCAATCTGATTGACCATATCAGATATGCGTGGGAGGGGGTACGCATTGAGCTGCATGTACCTATTGATGGCCTGGCTGTAGTCCACAACCATTCTGTGTTTCTCCCCAGTTTTCACCACTACCACTTGAGCTTTCCAGGGGCTGTTGCTGGCCTCAATGATGCCTTCCCGAAGCAGCCGCTGGACCTCGGACCTGATGAAGGTCCTGTCCTGGGTGCTGTACCGTCTGCTCCTGGTGGCGACGGGTTTGCAATCTGGGGTTAAGTTTGCAAATAGGGAAGGTGGGTCGACCTTTAGGGTCGCGAGGCCGCACAAAGTAAGGGTTGGTAGGGGCCCGCCGAATTTCAATGTTAGGCTCTGGAGGTTGCACTGGAAGTCCAGGTCGAGTAGTGAGGCACGATCAATTGAACAAAGACTAGAGTTGGATACAACTGAGGCTTTATTGCTCTAAGATGTGTGGCCTCCCACAGCAGTTGGCTGCTGAATGGAGGACACGCATATTTATACTCCGCCTACTGGGCGGAGCCAGCAGGCAGGGACTACCGGCGAACCTGTTGTACAGGTCCTACCTTACATCACCTAATATAGGTGCAACAATGGTTTACCACATTCACCCCCTGTTAAAATTGAGTCCGGCGGGAGTGGTGGAGAACTATATACAGCAATGAATTTATATTTACAGTATATGATCAGAAAAAAAATGTCTTTTGAAGTCCGGTGCCAATTAGAGATTTAACCGGTCTGGTGACTTGATGTTCCGCTGGGAGCGACGTAGCGGTGGCGACGATGTCGATGGTGGCCTGATGTTCGGTGACTCCGGGAGCATGCCGAAATCCTCTTCATCCTCGGGCAGGGGAAGGACGGATGGTCCTGGTGGGGTTAATGCTGGGAGCGCCGGAAGAGGGGAGGGTGGCGAAGAGGTGTGTGTGTGTGGAACCTGCTGGTGCTAGGTCCCTGAGTGAGATAGTATCCTGGCGGCCGTTGGGGTATGCTACGTAGGCATACTGAGGCTTGGCATGGAGCAATTGCAACCTTTCCACCAACCGGTCCACCTTGTGGCGGCGGACGTGCCTACGGAGCAGGAGTGGTCCTGGAGCTGCGAGCCAATTCGGGAGCGACACCCCGGATGTGGACTTCCTGGGGAAGGCAAAAAGACGTTCATGGGGTGTGTTGTTAGTAGTGGTGCACAGCAGTGACCGAATGGAGTGGGGTGCATCAGGGAGGACCTCCTGCCAGAGAGAGGCTGGGAGGTTCCTGGATGGAAGAGCCAGTTGGACGGCCCTCCATACCGTCCCGTTCTCCCTCTCTACCTGCCCGTTTCCCCGGGGGTTATAGCTAGTCGTCCTGCTGGAGGCGATACCCCTGCTGAGCAGATACTGATGCAGCTCATCGCTCATGAATGAGGATCCCCTGTCACTGTGGATATAGACGGGGACACTGAACAGAGCGAAGATAGTGTTTAGGGCTTTGATGACGGTGGCAAACGTCATGTCGGGGCATGGGATGGCGAAGTGGAACCTGGAACCATCGACCACACTGAGGATATACGTGTTTCGGTCGGTGGAGGGGAGGGGCCCTTAGAAATCCACGCTGAGGCGTTCAAAGGGGCGGGAGGCCTTCAACAGGCGCGCACGGTCCGGCCGGTACAAGTGCGGCTTGCACAGAACTGGCAGTCCCTGGTGATTGTCTGTTCTTCCTCGACGGAGTAGGGCAGATTGCGAGCCTTTATGAAATGGTACAACCGTGTGAATCCCGGGTGACAAAGACTGTCGTGCAGAGTCCGGAGTCGGTCTACTTGTGCGCTGGCCCATGTACCTCGGGATAGGGCGTCTGGGGGCTCGTTGAGCTTGCCGGGGCGATACAAAATCTCGTAATTATAGGTGGAGAGCTCAATCCTCCACCGCAAGATTTTATCATTTTTGATCTTACCCCGCTGTGTGTTATTGAACATGAAGGCTACCGACCGTTGGTCAGTGAGGAGGGTGAATCTCCTGCCGACCAGGTAATGCTTCCAATGCCGCACAGCTTCAACGGTAGCTTGGGCCTCTTTTTCGACGGATGAGTGCCGAATTTCTGAGGCATGAAGGGTGCGGGAAAAGAATGCCACGGGTCTGCCTGCCTGATTGAGAGTGGCGGCTAGGGCGACGTCTGATGCGTCGCTCTCTACTTGAAAGGGCAGTGTCTTGTCTACTGCGTGCATGCCGGCCTTGCCGATATCAGCTCTGATGCGGGCGAAAGCGTGTTGTGCCTCGGCCGTCAGGGGGAAATGGGTGGACTGAATGTGTGGGCGGGCCTTGTCCGCATAGTTTGGGACCCACTGGGCGTAGTGCGAGAAGAACCCTTGGCAGCGTTTGAGGGTCATGGGGCAGTGGGGGAGGGGAAGCTCCATGAGGGGGCGCATGTGGTTGGGATCGGGCCCCAGAACTCCGTTCTGGACCACATAGCCGAGGGTGGCTAAGCGGGTCGTGCTAAACACGCACTTCTCCTTGTTGTTGGTGAGGTTGAGGAGAGTGGCGGTGTGGAGAAATTTGGCAAGGTTGGCATCGTGGTCCTGCTGGTCATGGCTGCAGATGGTGACGTTGTTTAGGTACGGGAAGGTGGCCCGCAAACCGTACCGGTCGACCATTCGGTCCATCTTCCTTTGGAAGACCGAGACCCCGTTAGTGATGCCGAAGGGAACCCTGAGGAAGTGATAGAGATGACCGTCCGCCTCGAAAGCGGTGTATGGACGGCCCGATTTACGAATGGGGAGCTGGTGGTAGGCGGGTTTGAGGTCTACCGGTGAGAAGACCCGGTACTGTGCAATCTGATTGACCATATCAGATATGCATGGGAGGGTGTACGCGTCGAGCTGCATGTACCTATTGATGGTCTGACTGTAGTCCACGACCATTCTGTGTTTCTCCCCAGTTTTACCGACCAACAGTTGGGCTTTCCAGGGGCTGTTGCTGGCCTCGATAATGCCCTCCCGAAGCAGCCGCTGGCCCTCGGACCTGATGAAGGTCCTGTCCTGGGTGCTGTACCGTCTGCTCCTGGTGGCGACGGGTTTGCAGTCCGGAGTTAGGTTAGCGAAGAGGGAAGGTGGATCGACCTTTAGTGTCGCGAGGCCACACACAGTGAGGGGGGGTAGGGTCTCGCCGAATTTCAGGGTTAGGCTCTGGAGGT
The DNA here is from genome assembly GCF_047496885.1 of Scyliorhinus torazame. Lineage (NCBI taxonomy): Eukaryota > Metazoa > Chordata > Chondrichthyes > Carcharhiniformes > Scyliorhinidae > Scyliorhinus > Scyliorhinus torazame. Next base: position 231,051,536 of record NC_092707.1, on the reverse strand, counting down.
TACACTGGAAATCCAGGCCGAGTAATAGGGCAGCGCAGAGGTTAGTGAGGACGTAGAGGTGGAAGCCGCTGAATTCTATGCCCTGGACCGTGAGTATGACCGTGCAGAACCCCCGATCGTGACAGAATGGGATCCGGAGGCCAGGAAAATGTTTTGGTTGGCGGGGTGTACCGCGAGGGAGCAGCGCCTTACCGTATCCGGGTGTATGAAGCTTTCGGTGCTCCCGGAGTCCAGCAGGCAAGAGGTCATATGGCCGTTGATTTTCACACTGGTCGATGCGGTGGCCAGGTTGTGCGGATGAGACTGGTCGATCGTCACTGAGGCGAGTCATGGTCGGTCGTCGCTGACGTCGGATGATGGGGAGCCTGAGGGGCCCAGGTCCTGGAATGCTGTTGGGGTCCATGTCCCATGGGGGAGACAAGATGGCGGCGCCTGAAGGTTCTGGGGGGCACAAAATGGCGACACCCATGGGCCCTCACGTTGCGGGGGTTGGACAAGATGGTGGCGCACATGGGCTGCACGTGGACTGAGGGGGAGAAGATGGCGGTGCCCACTGGTCGCGCGTGGTCCGTGGAGGTGAAGATGGTGGCGCCCATTGTGTGTAGGCTAGGCGGGAGGGGGCGATAGCGGTGACTGCGTGGGCCTTGCGAAGTGCCCCTTTTAGCCGCAAGCCTTGCAAAGGGCAGTGCGGGCTGGGCAGCGTTGGCAAGGGTGCTTCTGCTAGCCGCAGAAGTAACATCGACTGGCGTGTGGCGCAAGCGTACTGGCTGGGTAAGGCCCCCACTGGGGCGGCCGTCTGTGGGGTCCACGAGGGGTAGGAGGGGTGGGCCGCGCGGCTGGTAGGGTAGGCCTGAATGTTATGTGAAGCAACTGTCATGGAGAGCGCTAGCTTCTTTGTTTCAGCTAGACCCTTCGAACAGTCTTTGCGTATGAGGTCTGACCCAATCCCCGTTACGAACGTGTCCCGCAGAAGAAGGTTGGAATGTTCGGTGGCCGTAACGGCTTGACAGTCACAGTCCCGGACGAGTGGGATTAGGGCCCGCCAGAAGTCTTCTATGGACTCACCAGGGGGTTGAGAGCGAGTGGCGAGTACGTGCCTGGCGAAGAGTGTGTTCGTTTTCTGTGCGTAGTTTTCTTTGAGAAGCGCCACGGCGTCGGTGTAGTTCGGGGCGTCCTGGATCAGCGGAAACACGTTGGAGCTCAACCTTGAGTACAGGATCTGTATCTTCTGAGCCTCCGGAACAGGGGTGGTCGCTGAGTTGATGTACGCCTCGAAGCAAGCTAGCCAGTGTTGAAAGTCCCTTTTGGCGTCGCTTGATTGCGGATCCAGCTGCAGGCAATCTGGGTTTGATTTGGAGGTCCATCTTTTAGAAAATTTTAGAGCAATAAATTGAGGCACGATCAATTGAACAAAGACTAGAGTTGGATACAACTGAGGCTTTATTGCTCTAAGATGTGTGGCCTCCCACAGCAGGGGACAAAATGGCTGCTGAATGGAGGACATGGATATTTATACTCCGCCTACTGGGCGAAGCCAGTAGGCAGGGACTACCGGCGAACCTATAGTACAGGTCCTACTTTACATCACCTAATACAGGTGCAACAGTGGTTTACCACAAGTAGTAAGGCAGTGCAGAGGTTGGGGAGGACGTAGAGGCGGAAGCTGGTAAACTCCACACCCTGGACAGTGAGAGTGGCTATGCAGTACCCCCGGACCGTCGCGGAGTGGGACCCAGAGGCCAGGGAGATTCATTGATTGGTGGGGTGTACCGCGAGGGAGCAGCCCCTTACTGTATCGGGATGAATGAAGCTCTCGGTGTTCCCGGAGTCCAGCAAGCAGGAGATCTTGTGCCCATCGATTTTCACATTTGTAGAGGCGGTTGCTAGGTTGCGTGGGCGAGACTGGTCAATCGTGACCGAGACGAGATGCGGCTGATCGTCGATGGTAGCAGACAATGGGGTGCCCGGGGGCATGGGTCCTGGTAAGATGGCGGCGCCCACGGGCCGCACATACCGTGCGGGAGACAAGATGGCGGCGCTTGATGTTCCTGGGGAGGTCAAGATGGCGGCGCCCATGGGCCACATGTGGTCCGAGGAGGGGAAGATGGTGGCGCCCATTGGCCGTGCGTGGTCCGAGAAGGGGAAGATGGCGGCGCCCACTGGCTGTACGGTGGGGGGTTCGGAACAATAGCGGCGACTGAACGGGCCTGGCACACCGCCACGAAGTGCCCCTTCTTGCCGCAGGCCTTGCAAAGGGCGCTCCGGGCTGGGCAGCGTTGTCGGGGGTGTTTTGGCTGCCCACAGAAGTAACATTTGGGGACCCCGGGGTTGGTTGGCTGCCGCGCGGCACAGGCAAGGGTTGGCTGAGTGGCGTCCCCGATGGCACGGCTGTCTGCGGAGTCCACAGTGCGTAGGAGGGGTGGGCCGTGCGGCCGGGGGTGTAGGCCTGGATGTTGCGCGAGGCGACCGTCAGCGAGAGCGCAAGATTTTTGGTTGCCGCGAGGTCCGAGCGTGGCCTCTTCTAATAGGCGTTGGCAGATGTAATCTGACCCTATCCCCGTAACAAAAGTGTACCTCATAAGCAAGTTTGACTGTTCCATGGCCGTGACGGCCTGACAGTCACAGTCTCTGACTAGGGGAATTCGAGCACGCCAGAAGTTTTCTACTGACTCACCGGGGAGTTGACTGCGTGTGGAGAGGATGTGTCTGGCGTAAAGCATGTTAGCCCGCTGAGTGTAGTTTTCTTTCAGTAGCGCCATGGCTTTGTCGTAGTTCGGTGCGTCCTGGATAAGGGGAAAGACGTTGGAGCTCAGCCGCGAGTACAGTATCTGGATCTTCTGAGCTTCCGGGATTTGGTCCTGTACAGACCTGATGTAAGCTTCGAAACAAGCTAACCAATGTTGAAAGTCCTTTTTGGCGTTGCCAGATTGCGGGTCCAGCTGTAGGCGATCCGGCTTAATGCGGAGGTCCACCTTTTGAAAACTTTAGTGTAATAAATTGATGCACGATCAATTACACAAAGACGAGAGTTGAATGCAACTGAGGCTTTATTACTCTAAGATGTGTGGCCTCCTACAGCAGCTGGCGAAATGGCTGCTGTATTGGGAGCACACATATTTATACTCCGCCTACTGGGCGGAGCCAGCAGGCAGGGACGACCCCCGTACCTGCAGTACAGGGCCTTACCACAAATCACCTAATATATACATCAGTGGTGACTACCACATGGGGTAGGCCCACTCTCCGACCGTCCCCCCTTTGGAAGTTCCTACTTCCACCTGATATACCGGATCAGCTGTGTGGTGAGCACCAGTTTGAGCCCCAGGAGCCTCTTCACTAAAGTGCCCAACCGAGGTGAGTGTCTCTCGGATGGTAGAGGGTGTTGGAGACAGCTGTGATGGGAAATCTTTGTCAACATCGGACTCCAACTCCGGAATCTCCTGAGTCTCAGGACAAGGGCTGCTGTCCGGCCTGCTCCTCTTGGCACAGCCCAGCTCATGTTGGCCTCCGGCTGTGGCAGTGACTGGGGGCGGGGGAGACCGGATGGACCAGCCCCATCACCAGTAGGTCCTGAAAGACGCAAAACAAGAAGCATGATTAGAATGCGGGCTGGGCGGGGGGGCAGTGGTCGGGGTGAGAGTGGTGTGGGGGTGCTGCTGGGGGGGCCTGTGGTCGGGGTGAGGGTGGTGTGGGGGCGCTGCTGGGGGGGGGTCGGGGTGAGGGTGGTGTGGGGGTGCTGCTGGGGGGGGCCTGTGGTCGGGGTGAGGGTGGTGTGGGGGTGCTGCTGGAAGGGAGGGTGTGGTCGGGGTGAGGGTGGTGTGGGGGCGCTGCTGGGGGGGGGTCGGGGTGAGGGTGGTGTGGGGGTGCTGCTGGGGGGGGCCTGTGGTCGGGGTGAGGGTGGTGTGGGGGTGCTGCTGGAAGGGAGGGTGTGGTCGGGGTGAGGGTGATGTGGGGGCGCTGCTGGGGGGGGTGGTCGGGGTGAGGGTGGTGTGGGGGTGCTGCTGGGGGGGCAGTGGTCGGGGTGTGGGTGGTGCTTCTGGGGGTGGTCGGGGTAAGGGTGGTGTGGGGGTGCTGCTGGGGGGAGCCGGGGTGCGGGTGGTTTGGGGGTGCTGCTGGGGGGGTCGGTGTGAGGGTGGTGTGGGGGTCCTGCTGGGGGGGGCAGTGGTCAGGGTGAGGGTGGTGCATCTGGGGGTGGTCGGGGTAAGGGTGGTGTGGGGGTGCTGCTGGGGGGGCCGGGGTGCGGGTGGTTTGGGGGTGCTGCTGGGGGGGTCGGGGTGAGGGTGGTGTGGGGGTTCTGCTGGGGGGGGCAGTGGTCAGGGTGAGGGTGGTGCTGCTGGGGGTGGTCGGGGTAAGGGTGGCGTGGGGGTGCTGCTGGGGGTGGTGGTCGGGGTGAGGGTGGTGTGAGGGTGCTGCTGGGGGGGGTCAGGGTGAGGGTGGTGTGGGGGTGCTGCTGGGGGGGGCAGTGGTCGGGGTGTGGGTGGTGCTTCTGGGGGTGGTCTGGGTAAGGGTGGTGTGGGGGTTCTGCTGGGGGGGTCAGTGGTCAGGGTGTGGGGGTGCTGCTGGGGGGGGTGCAGGTGGTTTGGGGGTGCTGCTGGGGAGGTCGGGGTGAGGATGGTGTGGGGGTTCTGCTGGGGGGGCCGGGTGCGGGTGGTTTGGGGGTGCTGCTGGGGGGGTCGGGGTGAGGGTGGTGTGGGGGTTCTGCTGGGGGGGCAGTGGTCAGGGTGAGGGTGGTGCTGCTGGGGGTGGTCGGGGTAAGGGTGGCGTGGGGGTGCTGCTGGGGGTGGTGGTCGGGGTGAGGGTGGTGTGAGGGTGCTGCTGGGGGGGGTCAGGGTGAGGGTGGTGTGGGGGTGCTGCTGGGGGGGGCAGTGGTCGGGGTGTGGGTGGTGCTTCTGGGGGTGGTCTGGGTAAGGGTGGTGTGGGGGTTCTGCTGGGGGGGTCAGTGGTCAGGGTGTGGGGGTGCTGCTGGGGGGGGGTGCAGGTGGTTTGGGGGTGCTGCTGGGGGGGTCGGGGTGAGGATGGTGTGGGGGTTCTGCTGGGGGGGCCGGGTGCGGGTGGTTTGGGGGTGCTGCTGGGGGGATCGGGGTGAGGATGGTGTGGGGGTTCTGCTGGGGGGGGGCAGTGGTCAGGGTGAGGGTGGTGCTGCTGGGGGTGGTCGGGGTAAGGTGACGTGGGGGTGCTGCTGGGGGGGGGTCGGGGTGAGGGTGGTGTGGGGGTGCTGCTGGGAGGGGTGGGTGCAGTTGATACACGTCACGGGGAACCGCAACTCAGCAGGGTCTCAATTCCTCAGCCGAGACCGACTTCCATCCCGGTAACCTCCCTTTCCACTGGGCTGCTGATCACGTCCAGGGTCCTCTGCTCGGCCACAGTGAGGGGCCGCAGATCTGGTGGACCCCTCCAGTTTTCTCCTGCTCCCAGTGGTTCTGAGCGGCCTTCTCCTAGGGGAAGGAACAGAAAACGCACAGTGTTAAACAGTCTGACGCATGCAACCCGGGGGTGGGTAGGTGGCCTCAGTGGCCAGGGCACCTGGCCATGGCAGCATGTAGTGCAGTGTGGCGGTTCGGTCACTCTGAGGTTCGCGGACGGGGCGGGTAACGGGTGTGGGGGGCGCGGGTTAGTGCCAGGGGCACAGTGCTGCCTATTCACTCTAGCCGCTTTGAGAAGGTCATGCAGTTTTTGACAGCAATGCTGTGTTGCTCACGGCGCTGACTGCCTCTGCCACCTCTGCCCAGGCACAGCGAATGACAGCTGGCAGCCTCCTTCCCAGGCTGGGGTACAGGGTCATTCTCCTCTCCTCCACCACGTCCATGAGGGTCTCCAGCTCAGCATCAGTAAACCTCAGGGCTGCTCTCCTCGCTGCCATCCTGTTGGCTGGGATGGTGTGTGTGGCGAGTGTAGTGCGTTTATGTGGCTGCAGCTTGTCAGCCTCCTGAGTGTCAATCAGGAACCTGGCGAATCTGGCACCGTTTCTCATTGGAATATATTATGTTCCACGTGCTAGCCCCTTCATGGTCGCTGAATCGGTTAGGTGCAGCGCCAGTTTTGCTGTCGTGGAACTCCAAGAATCCTGCGCCGGCATCAAAACTTTGTCTCTGGTACGGAGAATCCAGCCCATTGCTTTTTACATATCAAACCCGTTCGATATTTGGAGACATTCTAACTTGAGGAGAACTGTGCTCAATGCTTGACGGGAAAAATAGGAAAATTCAAATAGCTATCCCATTTGTGCATGCCATAAACTGTTACTCTTTTATTGCAGTGCCACATATAACAGACAGATTACTTTTTAGATCATTATTGCTTGTCGACCAATACTGTTCAGTTTTACACAGCAAGTCTCTCTGAAGCAATTGACCTATCCCCTGCATGCACAATTATTCACATATGATGAGCTGCCCCATGGGCATTAGTTACCAATGTACGTGCTCTTAAAATATCCGAAATATCAAGACTATTTATCTGCATACAGGACAAATAGCAGGTAGCAGGAAGAGTAGACCAAAATTAGAAGTTAACTCACAATTTCAAGCCTTGTGTCCCCTCAAAGATGCCATGCTGGACACCATAGGACAGAAGAAGAGTTAAAGCCAGAGGCCTTCTCTGTGTCTTGCAGAAGGTGCTTACATCCCATTGGGTTCAGTGAATTCACTTTTAAGTTGATTGTCCCATCGACAACAGTTCCCCTGGCTGTATCAATGTTTCTGCTCTGATATTTTCTCAGTTACAATATATGTGCAGCTTTGACATCTACGGTTGGCGTCTTCAGTTTAAAGGTTGCACACTAAGTAATAGCTGATAGCAGTCTTGCAGAAGTTTCATAATAAGATGCTCCATATTTTGTTGAAGCATGCAAAATGCTGTTTCCAGATCTCTCTATTAGGCTCCATAATTCTCCTGGGTTTTTTGTCTTTGGGCAGGATTGAAAAAAGCAGCTTTGAATTCAAAGAAGATTTCCTGGTATTCTTTCTACTACTTCATATAAACCTATTATTCTTATTACCAAGGATATACTGTTGAAGCTTTTTCCATTCTTGCAGGCTACGGCATTGTGCTGCAGTCCCCGTATGGCCACATGGGGACTATAAATGAACCTTTCCACTTTAGGAAATGCTGTATTGCAGCAAACTTGGATAGCTTTGTCAGGCAGTTATTTCTGTTCATTAGAAAGATAAAAACAAAATGCCCTTGCTGAAGAACCCATGAGTTATTTGTCTGATGCATCCATGGACAGCAAATTGGCTAATACTTCAGAAGTCCCCTGCGGCCGCCTGGGAGCAGCAGGAGGCAATATTAATAATGATAGTGATGACGAAGGCAGCTATTGACAATACTATTCCAATGCTCAAGGTTGGCTGCAGGTATTCATGTAGCAGATGACAAGTTTGTGCAAAAGCTTTTCTCCTTACCCTGAGCCTGTGGAAGAATGTTTCTTCCATCATCACGGAGTCTTGTTTGGGAACAGCACAGTGGGTGTTGCAGCTCCATCACCATCTAACACTTGCAGCATCTCTTCTTGGTTGAAATTCTGTAGAAAGGATCATTGAATGCAACCTTCATACTTTGCAATAGCATGACAGGGGAGGGAAATGTTTAATGAATCCCTTCAGACACGGAATAACCTTGCATACCTTTAATGTTCATTCAAAGTGGTTGAGCTTTGAACTTTTGGGGAAGTGGGAATTGCACAGACTGGTTCCTTATTGCCTCATTTAGATAAAATGTGGCTGCCTTTGTATACCTGATGCAGGATAATGTACTGTTGGTGTAACCTGTATGAAGCCTGGGGGGTTTCACCATATTCTGGGCTTTGCTTGCCAGTATTCTCTACAGTCACTTTTGTGGGGGCCACGAAGAATCCAGCACGAGTTTGTAGAGTCAAAAGAAAATACTTCACCACTGCTTCACTCCTCTGCTGATACCACACTGGCCAGCTCTATTTATGCAGGTGAAATTGCTAATGATTTCCCTGCCCCCCTCCCTAAGAGTTCTGGGATACCCAATAGTCCCCAGCCAATAGTATTCAGGCAGCTTATAACATCCTTCGTCGCCAAAGTCCAAGGTATCCACCGAAGACCCTGACGAAGGAGGGCGTCGGACTCATATTACAGCAAGCTGGGCATCATTCACATGAGGCGCTGGATCGGGTGGCGTGTAACGAAAAGGAGACCAAGGACCTGCCCTCGGCAGCATCCTGTGTGTCTATCTTGGAGTCGGAGTCCAGAACCTCCGTCATCTCGGTGACCGTATATCCGTCGGGCTTTGCAACGACCCGAGCAGGCTGTGAGTGCGACAGCAGAGGAAGAGTGCGAGGATGAACCTCCACTGTGTCCGAATCCGGTGGTCACTGCGGCTGGAGAAGTGATCTCCGGAGACGGAGAATCTGTGGAAGAGGTGGCCTTCTGGACCTAATGTGATCTAAATGCTTGCGTTGAATATGACCCTGGGCTTGCACCTGGTAAGAAATTGGGCCCCTTCGTCGAAAGATAACGTTGGGGACCCACTGGACACCACCAGCAAAATTCCAAACAAGCACCAGGTCACTGGTCGCAAACTGCCAGACCGGTCGGTGATGAGAAGGGCCATGCCCCTGCCATTCCTGAGTTCGGCTTACATTTGCGCCAATGTCCGGCAAAACCATGCTGAGACAGGTACGATGTCTGTGGCCCATCAGGAGTTCTACGGGAGCTACCCAAGTCACCGCATGTGAAGTGGTCCGATAAGAAAACAAAACACGAGCCAGTCTAGTGACCATGGATCCAGAAGACTGTTTCTTGAGGCCCCGTTTGAACGTCTTCACAGCGGGCTCTGCTGGGTGGGACAGAGCAGTGCCGATATAGCGTATGCCGTTCATCTTCATGAACCCCACAAACTCCTCGCTTGTGAAAGGAGTGCCAATGTCCATGACGAGCACCTCGGGGAGGCCATGCATGCTGAAGGCACGCATCTTCTCGATGATTGCCCCGGATGTTGTTCATGCCATCCTATGCACCTCTAGCCATTTCGATTGGGCATCGATCAATAAGAGGAACATGGACCTTGAAAAAGGCCGGTGAAATCTGCATGCAAGCGTGCCCAAGGCTGCCCTTGCCATTCCCAATGATGCAGAGACATGGCAGGCGGAAGCATCTGATGCTCTTGGAAAACAGAGCAGTTTTGGGCCACCTTCTCAATGTCGGCATCGAGGCCTGGTCACCAGACATAACTCCGGGCCAACATTTTCATTTTGGTCACACCCGGATGCTCATTGTGCAAGTCCCTTAGTATCAGCTCATGTCCCTTTTCTGGGGTAACCACACGCGTCCCCCACAAGAGGATACTATCTTCCACGCTAAATTCTGACAGCTTGGAGGAAAATGCCTGCAACTCGCCTGGGAGCTGTCTTTGCTGACCACCATAGAGGGCTACATGCCTCACCTTGGATGGGACTGGATCCGCCTGGGTCCACTCACGGATCTGTGATGCCGTGACAGGCAAGGCGTCCATACAATTTAGGGGTGCGACCACTTCACCGCTCGTGGGGATCGACATGGGCCAGTTGACAAAGGCAATCGGCTCAGTGCATTGGTATTTGCTATCTGGGTCCCTGGTTTATGCTCTAAAGAAGACCTGTAGACAGCGATCCGAAGAGGTGTGGTAAAGTGGAGAGATTCCTCGCCAGGAAGAGAAAACGGAATGCCACCAATCTACCTGCCAAAAAGTCCAATGCTGGACCCGCGTGGAAGCAATGGGCGGAATTGGCTTATCCTCTCGGAAACGTCCAAGCAGAGACTTATGATCTGTCACGATAGTGAAGTGGCGGCCATAACCATATTAGTGAAAGCATTTCACCCCAAAGACCACCACCAGGCCCCCATTTTCAATCTGCACGTACTTCTTTTCCGCTGCAGTCAATGTGCGGGAGGCGAAAGCTATCGGCCGCTCAGCTCCATTCTCCATCTTGTGGGACAGGACGGCCCCAGAAGCATATGGGGATGCATCGCACGTAATGAGCAAAGGCTTTGCAGGATCATAGTCGGTTAGTAACCCGGATGACAACAATTGTTGCTTCACCCGCTGAAAAGTGGTGTCTTGCGGCTGACCCCAAATCCAGGCATGATTCTTCTTCAACAGAAGATGCAACGGGGCCAGCATAGTCGCCAGATTGGGGAGAAACTTCCCATAATAGATTTTGAGGCCGAGAAAAGAACGAAGACCCGATGCGTCAGTCGGGGCAGGGACCTGTTGGATTTCGCGCACTTTCTCCGCAACGGGGTGCAAACCTTCGCGATCCACCCGATAACCCAGGTAGATCACATCCTTCGCCTGAAAGACACATTTTGCACGACGTAAACGGAATGCAGCCTCGGAGAAGAATTTAAGCACAGCCTGCAAATTATCCAAATGTTCCTGCTCCGAAGCTCCCGTAATCAAAACATCGTCTAAGTAAACAGTGACACATGGCAACCCTCTCAAGATGCTCTCCATGATGCATTGAAAAATAGCACAGGCATAGGTCACTTCAAAGGGCAAACGTGTATACTCATACAGGCCCCTGTATGTATTTAGGGGCTGGTTTAGCACAGTGTGCTAAACAACTGGCTTGTAATGCAGAACAAGACCAGCAGCTTGGGTTCAATTCCCGTTCCAGCCTCCCCGAACAGGCGCCGGAATGTGGCGACTAGGGGCTTTTCACAGTAACTTCATTGAAGCCTACTTGTGACAATAAGTGATTATTATTATATATTATTATTGGTAGCAACATATGGTCAGGAAGCAGGGTCCAACTCCAGCTGCAGGTAGGCGTGACTCATATCCAATTTCATGAACGAGAGTTCGCCTGCAAGCTTTGTGTAGAGATCTTCTATGCGGGGCTTTGGATATCGGTCGAGCCGGGAAGCCGTATTCACCGTTAACTTCATAGTCGCCGCACAAGCGAACCGTGGTATCTGGCTTCATTACAGATACAACTGGCGATGCCCAGTCGGCGAAATGGACGGACCCGATAATACCCAAGGACTCCAGATGAGTGAGCTCCGCTTCTACTTTCTCAAGCAAGGCGTAAGGCACTGGGCGTGCCCGGAAATACCGCGGCATGGCTTCCAGGTCAACTGGAATGCAGGCTACAGCCCCTTTTATCTTCCCTAAACTGGGCTGGAATACTTCTGGGTTTTGTCCTAGTACCTCCGTTAAACCTCCAGAACATGTTTGAAGAATGTGCTGCCATTGCAACCATAAATGGCCCAACCCAACAGTCTTGGCCCGTGGCCATGCACCACGCTGAGCGAGAAACGCCCCTCCTGGCATCCGTAAGCGACAAGGGTCATTGTAGTCCCAGCAATGTCCAATGGTTACCCCTTATAGGTGGCCAACCTGGCCTCTGTATTTGTCAATGCAAGGGTCTATATACCCTGCTTGATGTGGTCAAATGTCTTCTGGCCAATCACGGAGACCACTGCGCCAGTGTCCAACTCCATCTCAAGCGGGTGACAATTGACCCGTATCCTCACCTTATTGGGGGCCACTCGGGGAGCTGCCACACAAAGCAGCTACAGGCAGTCATCCTCCGTCTCCACATCCTCGGGAGTAGTACCCTCAGGCTCATCCAAATGAAAATTTTGACCCCTGGGCTGGCTCCAGTTTCTGTTGGAACGATGCACCTCTGATGCTCCCAGGACCGGCCTCTGCAACGGGGCCGGGACTCACAAGTCCTACACTGACACCATTCCTCGTTCAACATTTCTGGAGAAGGTTCCCTTTGGGGAGGAACGTCCGATGGCCACTGGCGGTGAGCCTTAGGTCGCCCCGCCCAAGGTACAATGGGGTGCGGGGAGATGCTTTTGGATATAAGGGGTTGCGCCCCAAGGCGAGCACCTCCATTCCCTGTAGCTCCTGCACTTCCCGTTCTGCACTCTCTTGGGACAACGCTATCTGGGTGGCCTGTTGAAAAGTCAATGTCGGCTCGGCTAACACAGCTCGTACAGTCCACTAAATTTCACACCTTCTAACATTATCAATTTCTTTGAAGAAAATTTAAGGATATCCTAAAATCATCTTTGAGTACTTATCCAAGAATACATATGCGATTTCAATTCAGAAAGTAAACTGAAATAAAATGGAGTGCCAAAAAATATTTCCACACTCTTTTGCAGTTCTTTTGATCAAGGCAGTCATCTTGAATTTCAAACAGTTCTTTCTTTGGATAGTTGGATAGATGCTGGGAGCCAGGGTTGCTGATTGGATGAGCTTACTTTTTAATCTATACACAGCAGTGAAGTGAAGGTGACTACACGGCTGGGATTTAACTTGGACACAATGGCCCCACCTGAAAGTTGAGAGCAAACCTGCCTTTTGACTAAATCATATGATCATATGTGATTACAGCAATTAGTTGCCTGAAGTTGTGGCTTCTGGAGCAACCCCATCACCAACAACTGCCCCCCACCCCCCCCCCCCCCCCACCCCCACATGGCACATGTTACACATCCAAGAATTTCCTCCGTGTGCTTTGTTTCCTCCCACAGTCAAAAGATGTGCAGGGTTTGGTAGATTGGCTATGCTAAATTGCCCTTAGTGTCCAAAAAAGGTTAGGTGGGGCTATGGCGATAGGGTGGAGGTGTGGGGTTAGGGTGCAGATGTGGGCTTAGGTAAGATGCCCTTTCCAAGGGCCGGTGCAGACTCGATGGGCCATCAGCTTCCTTCTGCACTGTAAAGTCTATGATTCTAATTCCTAGCTAATCAGAGGGCTGGCAGTTCTTCAGTCCCAATGGTGCCACCAGGCATGGCAGCCACTGCTAGGACTGCAGCAGTCCTAGGCCCATCATCATCATGGAAGCCTGGAGTAAAGGTAAAAGGGTCATGGGTTGCCGGGGGTAATCAGGGGAAAGGGCCCAACATGGGGAATCAGTGGTTCAGTAGAGTGGTGATAGGGAGGGTATCTTTCCATTGCGAGGGACCCTCCATGGGGCAGAGAGTTCAAGAGGGAGCCCACCTGAGCCTGCAGGGAAGGTGTCAGGTTTTACTGGGCAGCTTCCCCACCCCAGCCCAGGGGATGAGTGCCTCCTCCCCATTGTTAAAATACCAGCGGATGTGGGAAAGGGCCCTTAAATGACCATCAACTGAGCGGTAGAGGCATTTTACCAAACAAATGGAGAAGGATGGCTATCCCACCAAGTGGTCAATTAAGGGCCTCTTCCCATTGATGCTGGCATTTTATCACTGGCGAGTGGGCCCCTCACTGCACAGCATTTCTGCTTAATGAAAATCTGGTGACCTCCTTGGGAGCTCGGTGGTGGGTGGGTGCCCATAAGTAGGCACTTTGTGGCCTATGTAGCAGTCTTCCAGCAGCATTGGCCACCCTCTTAGCAGTGCTCCTGCCCTCACGAACCCACTCACAGTGGCCCAGCTGACAACTGGTGCGCAACTTGCCATCAGCTTTTGGAGGCAGGCTCTCATCCTTCAGGTAAAGGTAAAATCGCCAAAGTCCCAGATGACCATGGGCTGCTTTCCCCTTTGAGGGGGGAGAGCTGACTGGTGGTGTTTTAACCTGAGGATCACCACACCTCAGGCGAGGGAAAGGTTG